>NW_022261981.1:11474000-11830021 GCF_002021735.2 Oncorhynchus kisutch | reverse complement strand
GAGACAGAGAGAGAGAGACAGAGAGATGAGAGACCAGAGACAGATGGTTTTAAGTATGTCAGTCTCAGTTCAACACCAGCTGAGCTACAGCCTCTCAGCCCCTATTCCCTTATAGTGAACTACTGTTGCCCTGGTCCCTACGGCTATATACAGGGAGTAGGGGGGCTATTTGGATGCAGGCCACAACTGAATTGGATCATGTGGGATGTGACTGTTTCCCAATGACATCATGTTCCTCTTTTATTCCATATTACATTAGACAAGTTTGTTCGTCACATGTACAGGGAGAGATCTACTCGCCGGGGTACATGATATTCTGTTGCTCTGAGCTCCAACAGTGCAGGTCATGAAGAGAAGCCAAATTAAACATAATACAAATGATTAAATATATATATACAGTACCAGTCAAATGATTAATATATATATATATATATACAGTACCAGTCAAATGATTAATATATATATACAGTACCAGTCAAATGATTAATATATATATACAGTACCAGTCAAATGATTAATATATATATATATATATACAGTACCAGTCAAATGATTAATATATATATACAGTACCAGTCAAATGATTAATATATATATATATATACAGTCAAATGATTAATATATATATATATATATATATACAGTACCAGTCAAATGATTAATATATATATATATATACAGTACCAGTCAAATGATTAATATATATATATATATACAGTACCAGTCAAATGATTATATATATATATATATACAGTACCAGTCAAATGATTATATATATATATATATACAGTACCAGTCAAATGATTAATATATATATATATATATATATATATACAGTACCAGTCAAATGATTAATATATATATATATATATATATACAGTACAAATGATTAATATATATATATATATATATATACAGTACCAGTCAAATGATTGGACACCTTCTCATTCAAGGATTTTTCTTTATTTTTACTATTTTCAACATTGTAGAATAATAGTGAAGACATCAAAACTATGAAATAACACATATGGAATCAAGTAGTAACCAAACAAGTGTTCAACAAAACAAAATATATTTTAAGACTGCACTTGAAGAAACCTTAAAAGTTCTTGACATTTTCCGTATTGACTAAAAGAATGATGGACTGTCGTTTCTCTTAGTTTGAGATGTTCTTGACATTTTCCGTATTGACTAAAAGAATGATGGACTGTCGTTTCTCTTAGTTTGAGATGTTCTTGACATTTTCCGTATTGACTAAAAGAATGATGGACTGTCGTTTCTCTTAGTTTGAGATGTTCTTGACATTTTCCGTATTGACTAAAAGAATGATGGACTGTCGTTTCTCTTAGTTTGAGATGTTCTTGACATTTTCCGTATTGACTAAAAGAATGATGGACTGTCGTTTCTCTTAGTTTGAGATGTTCTTGACATTTTCCGTATTGACTAAAAGAATGATGGACTGTCGTTTCTCTTAGTTTGAGATGTTCTTGACATTTTCCGTATTGACTAAAAGAATGATGGACTGTCGTTTCTCTTAGTTTGAGATGTTCTTGACATTTTCCGTATTGACTAAAAGAATGATGGACTGTCGTTTCTCTTAGTTTGAGATGTTCTTGACATTTTCCGTATTGACTAAAAGAATGATGGACTGTCGTTTCTCTTAGTTTGAGATGTTCTTGACTTTTTCTTTATCTAACTAGGCAGTTCAGAACAAATTCTTATTTACAATGGCGACCTACCAAAAGGCCTCTTGCGGGGGTCTGGGATTAAAATGAATAAATAAATACAATATAAATAGGACAAACACACATCACAACAAGAGTGACAACACAACACTACATAGAGACCTAAGCCAATAACCTAGCAAGGCAGCAACACGTGAGAAAACAGCATGGTAGCAACACAACATAACACCAACATGGTAGCAACACAACATGGTAGAAGCACAAAACATGGTACAAACATTATTGGGCACAGACAACAGCACAAAGGGCACGAAGGTAGAGACAACAATACATCACGCAAAGCAGCCACAACTGTCAGTAAGAGTGTCTATGATTGAGTCTTTGAATGAGGAGATTGAGATAAAACTGTCCAGTTTGAGTGTTTGTTGTAGCTCGTCACTAGTTGCAGCGAACTGAAAAGAGGAGTGACCCAGGGATGTGTGTGCTTTGGGGACCTTTAACAGAATGTGACTGGCAGAACGGGTGTTGTATGTGGAGGATGAGGGCTGCAGTAGATATCTCAGATAAGGGGGAGTGAGGCTTAACAGAATGTGACTGGCAGAACGGGTGTTGTATGTGGAGGATGAGGGCTGCAGTAGATATCTCAGATAAGGGGGAGTGAGGCCTAACAGAATGTGACTGGCAGAACGGGTGTTGTATGTGGAGGATGAGGGCTGCAGTAGGTGTCTCAGATAAGGGGGAGTGAGGCTTAACAGAATGTGACTGGCAGAACGGGTGTTGTATGTGGAGGATGAGGGCTGCAGTAGATATCTCAGATAGGGGGGAGTGAGGCCTAAGAGTGTTTTCTAAATAAGCATCAACCAGTGGGTCTTGCGACGGGTATACAGAGATTACCAGTTTACAGAGGAGTATAGAGTGCAGTGATGTGTCCTATAAGGAGCATTGGTGGCAATTCTGATGGCCGAATGGTAAAGAACATCTAGCAGCTCGAGAGCACCCTTACCTACCGATCAATAAATTACATCTCCGTAATCTAGCATGGGTAGGATGATCATATGAATCAGGGTTAGTTTGGCAGCTGGGGTGAAAGAGGAACGATTACGATAGAGGAAACCAAGTCTAGATTTATCTTTAGCCTGCAGCTTTGATATGTGCTGAGAGAAGGACAGTGCGCCGTACAGCCATACTCACAAGTACTTGTAAGAGGTGACTATCTCAAGCTCTAAACCCTCAGAGGTAGTAATAACACCTGTGGGGAGAGGGACGTTCTTCCTACCAAACCACATGATCTTTGTTTTGGAGGTGTTCAGAACAAGGTTAAGGGCAGAGAAAGCTTGTTGGACACTAAGAAAGCTTTGTTGTAGAGCGTTTAACACTAAATCCAGGGAGGGGCCAGCTGAGTATAAGACTGTATCATCTGCATATAAATGGATGAGAGCTTCCTACTGCCTGAGCTATGTTGTTGATGTAAATTGAGAAGAGAGTGGGGCCTAAGATCGATCCTTGGGGTACACCCCTGGTGACGGGCAGTGGCAGAGACAGCAGATGTTCTGACTTTATACACTGCACTCTTTGAGAGGTAGTTAGCAAACCAGGCCAAAGACCCCTCAGAGACACCAATACTCCTTAGCTGGCCCACAAGAATGGAATGGTCTACCGTATCAAAAGCTTTGGCCAAGTCAATAAAAATAGCAGGACAACATTGCTTAAAATCAAGGGCAATGGTGAAATCATTGAGGACCTTTAAGGTTGCAGTGACGCATCCATAACCTGAGAGGAAACCAGATTGCATACCTGAGAGAATACTATAGACATCAAGAATGCCAGTCAGTTGATTGTTGATTAAGTTTCTCCAACACTTTTGATAAACAGGGCAAAATAGAAAAAGGCCTATAACAGTTAGGATCAGCTTGATCTCCCCATTTAAATAAAGGACGAACTGTGGCTGCCTTCCAAGCACTGGGAACCTCCCCAGAAAGGAGAGACAGGTTAAAAAGGTCAGAGATAGGCGTGGCGATGACAGTGTCAGAGGAAACGCTGAGGGACAAACATAAAGCTATACAAACCCTTTATTTCACCATGATTTAGACTGAGAAATCACTTACCAGCTCATATCCTCCAAGGGTCTCTGCTGCTTGAAACATGTTCCAAAGGTTTACTGTTAGAGGGACAATAATAGTGAGATCAATAAGACAATAACACCAAGACAACCCCAGTTGGAATGTTCTGTCTATACAACGATCAATAACACCAAGACAAACCCAGTTGTAATGTTCTGTCTATACAACGATCAATAACACCAAGACAACCCCAGTTGTAATGTTCTGTCTATACAACGATCAATAACACCAAGACAAACCCAGTTGGAATGTTCTGTCTATACAACGATCAATAACACCAAGACAAACCCAGTTGTAATGTTCTGTCTATACCACGATCAATAACACCAAGACAAACCCAGTTGTAATGTTCTGTCTATACCACGATCAATAAGACAATAACACCAAGACAAACCCAGTTGTAATGTTCTGTCTATACCACGATCAATAACACCAAGACAAACCCAGTTGTAATGTTCTGTCTATACAACGATCAATAACACCAAGACAAACCCAGTTGGAATGTTCTGTCTATACAACGATCAATAACACCAAGACAAACCCAGTTGGAATGTTCTGTCTATACAACGATCAATAACACCAAGACAAACCCAGTTGGAATGTTCTGTCTATGCAACGATCAATAACACCAAGACAAACCCAGTTGGAATGTTCTGTCTATGCAACGATCAATAACACCAAGACAACCCCAGTTGTAATGTTCTGTCTATACAACGATCAATAACACCAAGACAACCCCAGTTGTAATGTTCTGTCTATACAACGATCAATAACACCAAGACAAACCCAGTTGTAATGTTCTGTCTATACAACGATCAATAACACCAAGACAACCCCAGTTGGAATGTTCTGTCTATACAACGATCAATAACACCAAGACAAACCCAGTTGTAATGTTCTGTCTATACAACGATCAATAACACCAAGACAAACCCAGTTGTAATGTTCTGTCTATACAACGATCAATAACACCAAGACAAACCCAGTTGGAATGTTCTGTCTATACAACGATCAATAACACCAAGACAACCCCAGTTGGAATGTTCTGTCTATACAACGATCAATAACACCAAGACAACCCCAGTTGGAATGTTCTGTCTATACAACGATCAATAACACCAAGACAAACCCAGTTGTAATGTTCTGTCTATACAACGATCAATAACACCAAGACAAACCCAGTTGTAATGTTCTGTCTATACAATGATCAATAAGACAATAACACCAAGACGAACCCAGTTGTAATGTTCTGTCTATACCACGATCAATAAGACAATAACACCAAGACGAACCCAGTTGTAATGTTCTGTCTATACAATGATCAATAAGACAATAACACCAAGACGAACCCAGTTGTAATGTTCTGTCTATACAACGATCAATAAGACAATAACACCAAGACGAACCCAGTTGTAATGTTCTGTCTATACAACGATCAATAAGACAATAACACCAAGACGAACCCAGTTGTAATGTTCTGTCTATACAACGATCAATAAGACAATAACACCAAGACGAACCCAGTTGTAATGTTCTGTCTATACAACGATCAATAAGACAATAACACCAAGACGAACCCAGTTGTAATGTTCTGTCTATACAACGATCAATAAGACAATAACACCAAGACGAACCCAGTTGTAATGTTCTGTCTATACAACGATCAATAACACCAAGACAAACCCAGTTGTAATGTTCTGTCTATACAACGATCAATAACACCAAGACAACCCCAGTTGGAATGTTCTGTCTATACAACGATCAATAACACCAAGACAACCCCAGTTGGAATGTTCTGTCTATACAACGATCAATAACACCAAGACAACCCCAGTTGGAATGTTCTGTCTATACAACGATCAATAACACCAAGACAACCCCAGTTGGAATGTTCTGTCTATACAACGATCAATAACACCAAGACAACCCCAGTTGGAATGTTCTGTCTATACAACGATCAATAACACCAAGACAACCCCAGTTGGAATGTTCTGTCTATACAACGATCAATAAGACAATAACACCAAGACAACCCCAGTTGGAATGTTCTGTCTATACAACGATCAATAAGACAATAACACCAAGACAACCCCAGTTGTAATATTCTGTCTATACAACGATCAATAAGACAATAACACCAAGACAAACCCAGTTGTAATATTCTGTCTATACAACGATCAATAAGACAATAACACCAAGACAAACCCAGTTGTAATATTCTGTCTATACAACGATCAATAAGACAATAACACCAAGACAAACCCAGTTGTAATATTCTGTCTATACAACGATCAATAAGACAATAACACCAAGACAAACCCAGTTGTAATATTCTGTCTATACAACGATCATAAGACAATAACACCAAGACAAACCCAGTTGTAATATTCTGTCTATACAACGATCAATAAGACAATAACACCAAGACAAACCAGTTGTAATATTCTGTCTATACAACGATCAATAAGACAATAACACCAAGACAAACCCAGTTGTAATATTCTGTCTATACAATACAGTCAGTCTATACAATACAGTCAGTCAGTCAGTCAGTCAGTCAGTCAGTCAGTCAGTCAGTCAGTCAGTCAGTCAGTCAGTCAGTCAGTCAGTCAGTCAGTCAGTCAGTCAGTCAGTCAGTCAGTCAGTCAGTCAGTCAGTCAGTCAGTCAGTCAGTCAGTCAGTCAGTCAGTCAGTCAGTCAGTCAGTCAGTCAGTCAGTCAGTCAGTCAGTCAGTCAGTCAGTCAGTCAGTCAGTCAGTCAGTCAGTCAGTCAGTCAGTCAGTCAGTCAGTTCAGTCAGTCAGTCAGTCAGTCAGTCAGTCAGTCAGTCAGTCAGGTCAGTCAGTCAGTCAGTCAGTCAGTCAGTCAGTCAGTCAGTCAGTCAGTCAGTCAGTCAGTCAGTCAGTCAGTCAGTCAGTCAGTCAGTCAGTCAGTCAGTCAGTCAGTCAGTCAGTCAGTCAGTCAGTCAGTCAGTCATCAGTCAGTCAGTCAGTCAGTCAGTCAGTCAGTCAGTCAGTCAGTCAGTCAGTCAGTCAGTCAGTCAGTCAGTCAGTCAGTCAGTCAGTCAGTCAGTCAGTCAGTCAGTCAGTCAGTCAGTCAGTCAGTCAGTCAGTCAGTCAGTGTCAGTCAGTCAGTCAGTCAGTCAGTCAGTCAGTCAGTCAGTCAGTCAGTCAGTCAGTCAGTCAGTCAGGTCAGTCAGTCAGTCAGTCCAGTCAGTCAGTCAGTCAGTCAGTCAGTCAGTCAGTCAGTCAGTCAGTCAGTCAGTCGTCAGTCAGTCAGTCAGTCAGTCGTCAGTCAGTCAGTCAGTCAGTCAGTCAGTCAGTCGTCAGTCAGTCAGTCAGTCAGTCAGTCAGTCAGTCAGTCAGTCAGTCAGTCAGTCAGTCAGTCAGTCAGTCAGTCAGTCAGTCAGTCAGTCAGTCAGTCAGTCAGGTCAGTCAGTCAGTCAGTCAGTCAGTCAGTCAGTCAGTCAGTCAGTCAGTCAGTCAGTCAGTCAGTCAGTCAGTCGTCAGTCAGTCAGTCAGTCAGTCAGTCAGTCAGTCAGTCAGTCAGTCAGTCAGTCAGTCAGTCAGTCAGTCAGTCAGTCAGTCAGTCAGTCAGTCAGTCAGTCAGTCAGTCAGTCAGTCAGTCAGTCAGTCAGTCAGTCAGTCAGTCAGTCAGTCAGTCAGTCAGTCAGTCAGTCAGTCAGTCAGTCAGTCAGTCAGTCAGGTCAGTCAGTCAGTCAGTCAGTCAGTCAGTCAGTCAGTCAGTCAGTCAGTCAGTCAGTCAGTCAGTCAGTCAGTCAGTCAGGTCAGTCAGTCAGTCAGTCAGTCAGTCAGTCAGTCAGTCAGTCAGTCAGTCAGTCAGTCAGTCAGTCAGTCAGTCAGTCAGTCAGTCAGTCAGTCAGTCAGTCAGTCAGTCAGTCAGTCAGTCAGTCAGTCAGTCAGTCAGGTCAGTCAGTCAGTCAGTCAGTCAGTCAGTCAGTCAGTCAGTCAGTCAGTCAGTCAGTCAGTCAGTCAGTCAGTCAGTCAGTCAGTCAGTCAGTCAGTCAGTCAGTCAGTCAGTCAGTCAGTCAGGTCAGTTCAGTCAGTCAGTCAGGTCAGTCAGTCAGTCAGTCAGTCAGTCATACCTACAACATTCAAAAGGGATTTTAAGATTTTTTAAATATCAACACTTCTTACATTGAAAAGGAAAACCTGTTTTAATACAGTATTAATAACATATTAATTACAATGTACAGGACAATTCCATACTGTAGTGTCTGTCAATGACATTCTCTAAAAGGAATATCACTGATTAGTCCAGAGGATCAATCTGGCTTTCATCAGGATTCCATACATTTGTCATGATGGCCTTCTCTCCCTTATTCTACCCCCATATCCTTCTCTCCTCCTCTCTCTCAAACCTCCTCCCTCCTCTCTCTTATTCTACCCCCATATCCTTCTATCCTCCTCTCTCTCCATCCTCTTCTCCTCCTCTCTCTTATTCTACCCCCATATCCTCCTGTCCTGCTCTGTTCTGCTCTGCTCTGTTCTGTTCTGCTCTGTTCTGCTCTGCTCTGTTCTGCTCTGTTCTGCTCTGTTCTGTTCTGTTCTGCTCTGTTCTGTTCTGTTCTGCTCAGCTGTGTTCTGCTCAGCTGTGTTCTGCTCTGCTCTGCTCTGCTCTGTTCTGCTCTGGTCCGCTCTGCTGTGTTCTGCTCTGCTCTGCTCTGCTCTGCTCTGCTCTGTTCTGCTCTGTTCTGCTCTGTTCTGCTCTGCTCAGCTGTGTTCTGCTCTGTTCTGCTCAGCTGTGTTCTGCTCCGTTCTGCTCAGCTGTGTTCTGCTCTGTTCCGCTCTGCTGTGTTCTGCTCTGCTCTGTTCTGCTCTGCTCTGCTCTGTTCTGCTCTGCTCTGTTCTGTTCTGCTCTGTTCTGCTCAGTTGTGTTCTGCTCTGCTCAGTTGTGTTCTGCTCTGCTCTGTTCTGCTCTGCTCTGTTCTGTTCTGTTCTGCTCAGCTGTGTTCTGCTCTGTTCTGCTCAGCTGTGTTCTGTTCTGTTCTGCTCAGCTGTGTTCTGCTCTGTTCTGCTCAGCTGTATTCTGTTCTGTTCTGCTCAGCTGTGTTCTGCTCTGTTCTGTTCTGCTCAGCTCTGTTCTGCTCTGTTCTGCTCAGCTGTGTTCTGCTCTGTTCTGTTCTGTTCTGCTCAGCTGTGTTCTGCTCTGTTCTGTTCTGTTCTGCTCAGCTGTGTTCTGCTCTGTTCTGTTCTGTTCTGCTCAGCTGTGTTCTGCTCTGTTCTGCTCTGTTCTGCTCAGCTGTGTTCTGTTCTGCTCTGTTCTGTTCTGTTCTGCTCAGCTGTGTTCTGCTCTGTTCTGTTCTGTTCTGCTCAGCTCTGTTCTGCTCTGTTCTGTTCTGCTCTGTTCTGCTCTGTTCTGCTCTGTTCTGCTCAGCTGTGTTCTGCTCTGTTCCGCTCTGCTGTGTTCTGTTCTGCTGTTCTGCCCCATGTTAGCATCGTTGTTCCTGGACTCAATGCAGGGCTGATACCATGTTGACACAGCAGCACCTGACCCTGGTGGCCTGACAGACAGACTGACAGCATCTAGTGAGAAAACAGAGGTGTTGGCTCCAGAAAGATAGAGGCAGTAAAAGAAGGAGGCTTCTACTTACTCTGTTTGAAGCCCAGGTAGGGGATCCTCTCTATGGGCGTCCTCCTCTCCTTCATGTATTTATACAGAGCTACTAGGAAGGCCTGTTCATCAGGAGGACACTCCTCACCTCCTCCCCCTGTTCTTCCTTTAGGGGAGACCCTCTTACAGCATATGCTGCCTCTACTGATTCCTTTAGGCCACCTGGACAGCACTGCCTTGGACTCAGGCTTCACCTGAAGACACAGAGGACAGAGAAGGACATGAGAACAGAGATGGACATGAGGGCAGAGATGGGGGCAGAGATGGACATGAGGGCAGAGATGGACATGAGGGCAGAGATGGACATGAGGGCAGAGACGGACATGAGGGCAGAGATGAGGGCAGAGATGGACATGAGGGCAGAGATGGACATGAGGGCAGAGAAGGACATGAGGGCAGAGAAGGACATGAGGGCAGAGAAGGACATGAGGGCAGAGATGGACATGAGGGCAGAGATGGACATGAGGGCAGAGATGGACATGAGGGCAGAGATGGACATGAGGGCAGAGATGGACATGAGGGCAGAGATGGACATGAGGGTATAGATAGACATGAGGGAAGAGATGGACATGAGGGCAGAGATGGACATGAGAACAGAGATGGACATGAGGGGCAGAGATGGACATGAGGGCAGAGATGGACATGAGGGCAGAGATGGACATGAGGGCAGAGATGGACATGAGGGCAGAGATGGACATGAGGGAAGAGAAGGACATGAGGGAAGAGAAGGACATGAGGGAAGAGAAGGACATGAGGGCAGAGAAGGACATGAGGGAAGAGATGGACATGAGGGAAGAGATGGACATGAGGGCAGAGATGGACATGAGGGAAGAGATGGACACGAGGGCAGAGATGGACATGAGGGCAGAGATGGACATGAGGGCAGAGATGGACATGAGGGCAGAGATGGACATGAGGGCAGAGATGGACATGAGGGAAGAGATGGACATGAGGGCAGAGATGGACATGAGGGCAGAGATGGACATGAGGGCATAGATGGACATGGGTGCAGAGATGGACATTAGAGCAACGGACATCAGTGCCCGACCTCACTAACGCTCTGAATGGAAGACAGTCCCCTCAGCAATGTTCCAACATCTAGTGGAAAGAGTGGAGGCTGTTATAGCAACAAAACAATTTAAACCTGCAAATTTAGTTAACCTCTAATGACTCTCCATCCCGCATGAGGGAGCGTAATCATTGCCTGACACTAATTAGCATAACGCAATATTCCTAGAAAATATTCCTATTCATGAAAATCACAAATGAAATATATTGAGACACAGCTTAGCCTTTTTTTAATCACCCTGTCATCTCAGATTTTCAAAATATGCTTTACAGCCAAAGCTAGACAATCATTTGTGTAAGTTTATCGATAGCCTAGCATAGCATTTTGTCCAGCTAGCTGCAGGTACTTGGTCCTGGAAATCAGAAAAGCAATCAAATTAAATAGTTTACCTTTGATGAGCTTCGGATGTTTTCACTCACGAGATTTCCAGTTAGATAGCAAATGTTCCTTTTTTTCCCAAAATATTATTTTTGTAGGCGAAATAGCTCCGTTTGTTCATCACGTTTGGCTGAGAAATAATTTAGTACGCCCAATTTTTCAGTTTTTGATTTGTTAAAACAGTTTGAAATATTCAATAAATGTCGTTCCACTTCATGATTGTGTCCCACTTGTTGTTGATTCTTCACAAAAAAATACAGTTTTATATCTTTATGTTTGAAGCCTGAAATGTGGCAAAAGGTAGCAAAGTTCAAGGGGGCCGAATACTTTCGCAAGGCACTGTATTGCTTACACTATCGTTAAAATATCGCTTTTGATAAAGCTATCACTAGCGCTAATGCTTTCGCTAATGCTATCGCTGTTGTTATTGCCATGGTTTATGCTATTACGATCATTATCGGTATTCTGAGTAACTACTCATTTGGTCGAAAATGAGTTAATATATTTTTTGCTACATTAAATACATGCTTAATCATGTGGACAAGTATCCTGCCTCTATTATATTGCATTTTGGAGAAAATGGAGGTCATGTTAGCAGTAACTGCATAGAGCTACTGTGAAACCAAGGTAAATAAAAGCCATTTTTCTCAGTTCCACGCTATGAGCAATTGCCTTTTTGCTTGGTATGAATGAATGAATGGGAGTGAAGGACAATATGTGAAACTCCCCTGGTACACTGTTTATGAGCAGTGGTGAAGGAGGTGAAGTGAAGCCCAGCCGGCTGATAGTTTACTTCATTTTATGAGCTGAATGGGACAAAATGTGAAGCTCCTCCGGAAAACTGTTTTGTTTGTTTCATATAAGCAGGATAGTGGAACTGTATCTGTGAGCCGGCTGAATGTGAAACTGTATCTGTGGGCTGGCTGAATGTGAAACTGTATCTGTGAGCCGGCTGAATGTGAAACTGTATCTGTGAGCTGGCTGAATGTGAAACTGTATCTGTGAGCTGGCTGAATGTGAAACTGTATCTGTGAGCTGGCTGAATGTGAAACTGTATCTGTGAGCTGGCTGAATGTGAAACTGTATCTGTGAGCCGGCTGAATGTGAAACTGTATCTGTGGGCTGGCTGAATGTGAAACTGTATCTGTGAGCCGGCTGAATGTGAAACTGTATCTGTGAGCATGCTGAATGTGAAACTGTATGTGTGAGCCGGCTGAATGTGTTACTGTATCTGTGAGCAGGCTGAATGTGAAACTGTATCTGTGAGCTGGCTGAATGTGTAACTGTATCTGTGAGCAGGCTGAATGTGGAACTGTATCTGTGAGCAGGCTGAATGTGAAACTGTATCTGTGAGAAGGCTGAATGTGTAACTATATCTGTGAGCAGGCTGAATGTGTAACTGTATCTGTGAGCTGGCTGAATGTGTAACTGTATCTGTGAGCAGGCTGAATGTGAAACTGTATCTGTGAGCTGGCTGAATGTGTAACTGTATCTGTGAGCAGGCTGAATGTGAAACTGTATCTGTGAGCTGGCTGAATGTGAAACTGTATCTGTGAGCTGGCTGAATGTGAAACTGTATCTGTGAGCTGGCTGAATGTGAAACTGTATCTGTGAGCCGGCTGAATGTGAAACTGTATCTGTGAGCATGCTGAATGTGAAACTGTATGTGTGAGCCGGCTGAATGTGTTACTGTATCTGTGAGCAGGCTGAATGTGAAACTGTATCTGTGAGCAGGCTGAATGTGAAACTGTATCTGTGAGCCGGCTGAATGTGTAACTGTATCTGTGAGCTGGCTGAATGTGTAACTGTATCTGTGAGCCGGCTGAATGTGTAACTGTATCTGTGAGCTGGCTGAATGTGTAACTGTATCTGTGAGCAGGCTGAATGTGGAACTGTATCTGTGAGCAGGCTGAATGTGAAACTGTATCTGTGAGCAGGCTGAATGTGTAACTGTATCTGTGAGCAGGCTGAATGTGTAACTGTATCTGTGAGCTGGCTGAATGTGTAACTGTATCTGTGAGCAGGCTGAATGTGAAACTGTATCTGTGAGCTGGCTGAATGTGTAACTGTATCTGTGAGCAGGCTGAATGTGAAACTGTATCTGTGAGCCGGCTGAATGTGTAACTGTATCTGTGAGCCGGCTGAATGTGTAACTGTATCTGTGAGCAGGCTGAATGTGTAACTGTATCTGTGAGCTGGCTGAATGTGTAACTGTATCTGTGAGCCGGCTGAATGTGTAACTGTATCTGTGAGCTGGCTGAATGTGTAACTGTATCTGTGAGCAGGCTGAATGTGGAACTGTATCTGTGAGCAGGCTGAATGTGAAACTGTATCTGTGAGCAGGCTGAATGTGTAACTGTATCTGTGAGCAGGCTGAATGTGTAACTGTATCTGTGAGCAGGCTGAATGTGTAACTGTATCTGTGAGCAGGCTGAATGTGTAACTGTATCTGTGAGCTGGCTGAATGTGTAACTGTATCTGTGAGCTGGCTGAATGTGTAACTGTATCTGTGAGCTGGCTGAATGTGTAACTGTATCTGTGAGCTGGCTGAATGTGTAACTGTATCTGTGAGCTGGCTGAATGTGTAACTGTATCTGTGAGCTGGCTGAATGTCAAGGTGTGTATCGGTGAGCCGGCTGAATGTGTAACTGTATCTGTGAGCTGGCTGAATGTGAAACTGTATCTGTGAGCAGGCTGAATGTGTAACTGTATCTGTGAGCTGGCTGAATGTGTAACTGTATCTGTGAGCAGGCTGAATGTGAAACTGTATGTGTGAGCAGGCTGAATGTGAAACTGTATCTGTGAGCAGGCTGAATGTGAAACTGTATCTGTGAGCTGGCTGAATGTGTAACTGTATCTGTGAGCAGGCTGAATGTGTAACTGTATCTGTGAGCAGGCTGAATGTGTAACTGTATCTGTGAGCAGGCTGAATGAGAAACTGTATGTGTGAGCAGGCTGAATGTGAAACTGTATCTGTGAGCAGGCTGAATGTGAAACTGTATCTGTGAGCAGGCTGAATGTGTAACTGTATCTGTGAGCAGGCTGAATGTGTAACTGTATCTGTGAGCAGGCTGAATGTGTAACTGTATCTGTGAGCAGGCTGAATGTGTAACTGTATCTGTGAGCTGGCTGAATGTGAAACTGTATCTGTGAGCAGGCTGAATGTGAAACTGTATCTGTGAGCAGGCTGAATGTGGAACTGTATCTGTGAGCAGGCTGAATGTGTAACTGTATCTGTGAGCCGGCTGAATGTCAAGGTGTGTGTCGGTGTGAACATATTATTTTAAACCTATGTAGTTCAGTCCTAGAGTTAGTGTATACCAATGGTCTGTATTATGTCATGTTCTATGTTCTGTGTGGAACCCAGGAAGAGTAGCTGCTACGTTAGTAGTCTTGGGGATCCTAATCAATTACTAAATAGTAATGAATGCTATACCTGTGGGCCCAGAGGAGAGACCAGTGCTAATGCTATTGCTATCAGATGTTGTACCTTGGCAGGGGCCTTGCCCTCTGTGTTGCACGTCTCCTTGCCTGCTGGTGTATTCTGGGAGTCGCAGCGATGCGAGACGGACAGCTTCTTTTTCCGAGGCCGGCCCTTCAGGTTGGGAGCTAGAGGAGAGAGAGAAACACTGTTGTCAACAGAGTGGAGTCACAGTGGAGTCAGAGACACAGAGGAGTCAGAGATGCAGAGACACAGAGACACTGTGGAGTCAGAGACAATATGGAGTCAGAGACAATATGGAGTCAGAGACACAGAGGAGTCAGAGATGCAGAGACACAGAGGCACAGAGGAGTCAGAGACACAGAGGAGTCAGAGACACAGAGACACACTGAGGAGACCGGGGGACAGAGACACACCGAGGAGACAGAAACACACAGAGGAGACAAACACACCGAGGAGACAGAAACACACCGAGGAGACAGAAACACACCGAGGAGACAGAAACACACTGAGGTGACAGAAACACACTGAGGAGACAGGGGGACAGAAACATACTGAGGAGACAGAAACACACTGAGGAGACAGAAACACACTGAGGAGACAGAAACACACTGAGGAGACAGAAACACACTGAGGAGACAGAAACACACTGGAGAGACAGAAACACACTGGAGAGACAGAAACACACTGAGGAGACAGAAACACACTGAGGAGACAGAAACACACTGAGGAGACAGAAACACACTGGAGAGACAGAAACACACTGGAGAGACAGAAACACACTGGAGAGACAGAAACACACTGGAGAGACAGAAACACACTGAGGAGACAGAAACACACTGAGGAGACAGGGGGACAGAAACACACTGAGGAGACAGGGGGATAGAAACACACTGAGGAGACAGGGGACAGAAACACACTGAGGAGACAGAAACACACGGAGGAGACAGAAACACACCGAGGAGACAGAAACACACTGGGGAGACAGAAACACACTGGGGAGACAGAAACACACTGGGGAGACAGAAACACACTGGGGAGACAGAAACACACTGAGGAGACAGAAACACACTGGGGAGACAGAAACACACTGGGGAGACAGAAACACACTGGGGAGACAGAAACACACTGGGGAGACAGAAACACACTGAGGAGACAGGGGGACAGAAACACACTGAGGAGACAGGGGGACAGAAACACACAGAGGAGACAGAAACACACAGAGGAGACAGAAACACACTGAGACAGAAACACACTGAGGAGACAGAAACACACTGGGGAGACAGAAACACACTGAGGAGACAGGGGGACAGAAACACACTGAGGAGACAGAAACACACAGAGGAGACAGAAACACACAGAGGAGACAGAAACACACTGAGGAGACAGAAACACACTGAGGAGACAGAAACACACTGGGGAGACAGAAACACACTGGGGAGACAGAAACACACTGGGGAGACAGAAACACACTGGGGAGACAGAAACACACTGGGGAGACAGAAACACACTGGGGAGACAGAAACACACTGAGGAGACAGAAACACACCGAGGAGACAGAAACACACCGGGGAGACAGAAACACACTGGGGAGACAGAAACACACAGAGGAGACAGAAACACACAGAGGAGACAGAAACACACAGAGGAGACAGAAACACACAGAGGAGACAGAAACACACAGAGGAGACAGAAACACACAGAGGAGACAGGAAACACACAGAGGAGACAGAAACACACTGAGGAGACAGGGGGACAGAAACACACAGAGGAGACAGAAACACACAGAGGAGACAGAAACACACAGAGGAGACAGAAACACACAGAGGAGACAGAAACACACAGAGGAGACAGAAACACACAGAGGAGACAGGAAACACACAGAGGAGACAGAAACACACAGAGGAGACAGAAACACACAGAGGAGACAGAAACACACAGAGGAGACAGAAACACACAGAGGAGACAGAAACACACAGAGGAGACAGAAACACACTGAGGAGACAGAAACACACTGAGGAGACAGGGGGACAGAAACACACTGAGGAGACAGAAACACACTGAGGAGACAGAAACACACTGAGGAGACAGAAACACACTGAGGAGACAGAAACACACTGAGACAGAAACTCACTGAAACACAAACTCACTGAAACCCACTCTTTGTCCTGGATGGACCTGATATCATGTCAACCCTCCTCATCCGTATCCCACCCTCCTCATCCGTATCCCACCCTCCTCATCCGTATCCCACCCTCCTCATCCGTATCCCAGCTGCACCACAATAGAGCGCCAATCTACAGAAACATTCATATCGATGTGCTGTAAAATAACAGACTGTAGAGAATAGAGCAGGGCTGTAAAATAACAGACTAGAGAATAGAGCAGTGCTGTAAAATAACAGACTAGAGAATAGAGCAGGGCTGTAAAATAACAGACTGTAGAGAATAGAGCAGGGCTGTAAAATAACAGACTAGAGAATAGAGCAGGGCTGTAAAATAACAGACTAGAGAATAGAGCAGGGCTGTAAAATAACAGACTGTAGAGAATAGAGCAGGGCTGTAAAATAACAGACTAGAGAATAGAGCAGGGCTGTAACATAACACACTGTGGAGAATAGAGCAGGGCTGTAAAATAACAGACTGTAGAGAATAGAGCAGGGCTGTAAAATAACAGACTGTAGAGAATAGAGCAGGGCTGTAAAATAACAGACTGTAGAGAATAGAGCAGGGCTGTAAAATAACAGACTAGAGAATAGAGCAGGGCTGTAACATAACACACTGTGGAGAATAGAGCAGGGCTGTAAAATAACAGACTAGAGAATAGAGCAGGGCTGTAAAATAACAGACTAGAGAATAGAGCAGGGCTGTAAAATAACAGACTAGAGAATAGAGCAGGGCTGTAACATAACACACTGTGGAGAATAGAGCAGGGCTGTAAAATAACAGACTAGAGAATAGAGCAGGGCTGTAAAATAACAGACTAGAGAATAGAGCAGGGCTGTAACATAACAGACTGTAGAGAATAGAGCAGGGCTGTAAAATAACAGACTAGAGAATAGAGCAGTGCTGTAAAATAACAGACTGTAGAGAATAGAGCAGGGCTGTAAAATAACAGACTAGAGAATAGAGCAGTGCTGTAAAATAACAGACTGTAGAGAATAGAGCAGGGCTGTAAAATAAGACTGTAGAGAATAGAGCAGGGCTGTAAAATAAGACTAGAGAATAGAGCAGGGCTGTAAAATAACAGACTGTAGAGAATAGAGCAGGGCTGTAAAATAACAGACTAGAGAATAGAGCAGGGCTGTAACATAACAGACTAGAGAATAGAGCAGGGCTGTAAAATAACAGACTAGAGAATAGAGCAGGGCTGTAAAATAACAGACTGTAGAGAATAGAGCAGGGCTGTAAATAACAGACTAGAGAATAGAGCAGGGCTGTAAAATAACAGACTGTAGAGAATAGAGCAGGGCTGTAAATAACAGACTAGAGAATAGAGCAGGGCTGTAAAATAACAGACTGTAGAGAATAGAGCAGGGCTGTAAAATAACAGACTGTAGAGAATAGAGCAGGGCTGTAAAATAACAGACTGTAGAGAATAGAGCAGGGCTGTAAAATAACAGACTGTAGAGAATAGAGCAGGGCTGTAAAATAACAGACTAGAGAATAGAGCAGGGCTGTAAAATAACAGACTAGAGAATAGAGCAGGGCTGTAAAATAACAGACTGTAGAGAATAGAGCAGGGCTGTAAAATAACAGACTGTAGAGAATAGAGCAGGGTTGTAAAATAACAGACTAGAGAATAGAGCAGGGCTGTAAAATAACAGACTGTAGAGAATAGAGCAGGACTGTAAAATAACAGACTAGAGAATAGAGCAGGTCTGTAAAATAACAGACTAGAGAATAGAGCAGGGCTGTAAAATAACAGACTAGAGAATAGAGCAGGGCTGTAAAATAACAGACTGTAGAGAATAGAGCAGGGCTGTAAAATAACAGACTAGAGAATAGAGCAGGTCTGTAAAATAACAGACTAGAGAATAGAGCAGGGCTGTAAAATAACAGACTAGAGAATAGAGCAGGGCTGTAAAATAACAGACTAGAGAATAGAGCAGGGCTGTAAAATAACAGACTGTAGAGAATAGAGCAGGCCTGTAAATAACAGTTTGTAGAGAAGTAGGTTACAAGATAAATTATTTATTACTATGAACTGAAGAAGGCCATTGTGTGAGTTGGAGTGAGTCCCAACCGGTGGTCTCTCAGTCAACAAATGAATAAAGTATTTGATAATACACTATTTTCTAATCTAGTATTTAATGTTGCTCAGCTCGTAGCTGTCAGAGCATAGGGACAGAGGAGACAGGGGACAGAAACACACTGAGGAGACAGAAACACACCGAGGAGACATGGGGACAGAAACACACCGAGAAGACAGAAACACACGGAGGAGACAGAAACACACCGAGGAGACAGAAACACACCGAGGAGACAGAAACACACCGAGGAGACAGAAACACACTGAGGAGACAGAAAGGGACTCAGATGTCCCCAGGGAACATGTAAAAAGGGAATAATGGAAATGTGGTTTTAATTTGACATGATTCAAACAGTTACTGGAAGACTTTTCTACAGCCTCGGTTCTCTGAGCTGCGGGAGGCTGGCCAACTGAGTATCAGATCATACATGGACTTAATAAATGAAGTATGTATGGAGGAACAACTGTAACACACCAACCCTGAACCCCTCCGCCCCCGTAGGAAAGGAAAGGGCCAGTCCAGATACATTTAGTTTCAATGCCTTTCAGACCGGCCTCAGAGTGGTGGTCCCGGAATGACCAGGGGGGAATATGAGAGGGTTGTAGAGGGTTGTAGAGGATTATAGAGGGTTGTAGAGGGTTACATAGGGTTGTAGAGGGTTACATAGGGTTATAGAGGGTTATAGAGGGATGTAGAGGATTATAGAGGGTTGTAGAGGGTTACATAGGGTTATATAGGGTTGTAGAGAGTTACATAGGGTTATAGAGGGTTATAGAGGGTTGTAGAGGGTTATAGAGGGTTGTAGAGGGTTATAGAGGGTTATAGAGAGTTACATAGGGTTGTAGAGGGTTGTAGAGGGTTATAGAGGGTTACATAGGGTTGTAGAGGGTTATAGAGGGTAATAGGGGGTTGTAGTAGAGGGTTGAAGAGGGTTGTATAGGGCTATAGAGGGTTTTAGAGGGTTATAGAGGGTGGTAGAGGGTTATAGAGGGTTACATAGGGTTGTAGAGGGTTACAGAGGGTTATAGAGGGTTATAGAGGGTAATAGGGGGTTGTAGTAGAGGGTTGAAGAGGGTTGTATAGGGCTATAGAGGGTTTTAGAGGGTTATAGAGGGTGGTAGAGGGTTATAGAGGGTTACATAGGGTTGTAGAGGGTTGTAGAGGGTTATAGAGGGTTACATAGGGTTGTAGAGGGTTATAGAGGGTTGTAGAGGGTTGTAGAGGGTTGTAGAGGGTAGTAGAGGGTTGTAGAGGGTTGTAGAGGGTTACATAGGGTTGTAGAGGGTTGTAGAGGGCTATAGAGGGTTTTAGAGGGTTTTAGAGGGTTATAGATGGTTATAGAGGATTGTAGAGGGTTATAGAGGTTTATAGAGGGTTGTATAGGGTTATAGAGGTTTATAGAGGGTTGTATAGGGTTATATAGGGCTGTAGAGGTATATACAGGGTTGTAGAGGGATATAGAGGGTTGTAGAGAGTTGTAGAGGCTAGAAGAGTGTTGTATAGGGTTGTAGAGTGTTGTATAGGGTTGTAGAGTGTTGTATAGGGTTGTAGGGTGTTGTATAGGGTTGTAGAGTGTTGTATAGGGTTGTAGGGTGTTGTATAGGGTTGTAGAGTGTTGTATAGGGTTGTAGAGTGTTGTAGAGGGCTGTAGAGTGTTATAGAGGGTTGTAGAGGGATGTATAGGGTTATAGAGGGTTGTAGAGGGGTATAGAGGGTTATAGAGAGTTGTAGAGGGTTATAGAGCGTTATAGAGCGTTGTAGAGGGGTATAGAGGGTTATAGAAGGCTATAGATAGTTGTAGAGGGTTATAGAGGGTTATAGAGAGTTGTAGAGGGCTGTAGAGGGTTGTAGAGGGTTGTAGAGGGTTGTAGAGGGTTATAGAGGGTTATAGAGTGTTGTAGAGGGTTATAGAGTGTTGTAGAGGGGTATAGAGGGTTATAGAGGGTTATAGAGTGTTGTAGAGGGTTGTAGGGATTGTACACACCTGATCTCAGAACTGTGCTGTTATACATACAGTTGAAGTCGGAAATGCACATACATTCAGGTTGGAGTCATTAAAACCTCTTTTTCAACCACTCCACTAATTTCTTAACAAACTGTAGTTTTGGCAAGTCGGTTAGGACATCTACTTTGCGCATGACACAATACATTTTTCCAACAATTGTTTACAAAACAGATTATTTCACTTATAATTCACTGTACCACAATTCCAGTGGGTCAGAAGTTTACAGACACTAAGTTGACTGTGCCTTTAAACAGCTTGGAAAATGCCAGAAAATTATGTCATGGCTTTAGAAGCTTCTGATAGGCTAATTGACATCATTTGAGTCAATTGGAGGTGTACCTGTGGATGTATTTCAAAGCCTACCTTCAAACTCAGTGACTCTTTGCTTGAAACAGGTACAAAAGTGTCTATATCCACAGTAAAACGAGTCCGCTCAGCAAGGAAGTAGCCACTGCTCCAAAACCGGCATAAAAAAGCTAGACTACGGTTTGCAACTGCACATGGGGACAATGATCGTACTTTTTGGAGAAATGTCCTCTGGTCTAATGAAACAAAAATAGAACTGTTTGGCCATAATGACCATAATGACCCTCGTTATGTTTGGAGGAAAAAGGGGGAGGCTTGCAAGCCGAAGAACACCATCCCAACCGTGAAGCACAGGGGTGGCAGCATCATGTTGTGGAGGTGCTTTGCTGCAGGAGGGACTGGTGCACTTCACAATATAGATTATGAAGAAGGACAATTATGTGGATACTTACATTTTTTTTATCTTTATTTAACCAGGCAAGTCAGTTAAGAACAAATTCTTATTTTCAATGACATCCTAGGAACAGTGGGTTAACTGCCTGTAACTTTTGTACCTTGTCAGCTCAGGGGTTTGAACTTCTAACCATTAGGCTACCCTGCCGCCCCAACACATAGTCTATAGACGATGTGTATACTATATTCTATCTGTATGTGTCTATAGACTACGTGTATACTATATTCTATCTGTATGTGTCTATAGACTACGTGTATACTATATTCTATCTGTATGTGTCTATAGACTACGTGTATACTATATTCTATCTGTATGTGTCTATAGACTACGTGTATACTATATTCTATCTGTATGTGTCTATAGACTACGTGTATACTATATTCTATCTGTATGTGTCTATAGACTACGTGTATACTATATTCTATCTGTATGTGTCTATAGACTACGTGTATACTATATTCTATCTGTATGTGTCTATAGACTACGTGTATACTATATTCTATCTGTATGTGTCTATAGACTACGTGTATACTATATTCTATCTGTATGTGTCTATAGACTACGTGTATACTATATTCTATCTGTATGTGTCTATAGACTACGTGTATACTATATTCTATCTGTATGTGTCTATAGACTACGTGTATACTATATTCTATCTGTATGTGTCTATAGACTACGTGTATACTATATTCTATCTGTATGTGTCTATAGACTACGTGTATACTATATTCTATCTGTATGTGTCTATAGACTACGTGTATACTATATTCTATCTGTATGTGTCTATAGACTACGTGTATACTATATTCTATCTGTATGTGTCTATAGACTACGTGTATACTATATTCTATCTGTATGTGTCTATAGACTACGTGTATACTATATTCTATCTGTATGTGTCTATAGACTACGTGTATACTATATTCTATCTGTATGTGTCTATAGACTACGTGTATACTATATTCTATCTGTATGTGTCTATAGACTACGTGTATACTATATTCTATCTGTATGTGTCTATAGACTACGTGTATACTATATTCTATCTGTATGTGTCTATAGACTACGTGTATACTATATTCTATCTGTATGTGTCTATAGACTACGTGTATACTGTCACGCCCTGGTCTTAGTATTTTGTGTTTTCTTTATTTATTTGGTCAGGCCAGGGTGTGACATGGGTTTATTTTGTGGTGTGTTTATGTATTGGGGTTTTTCGTAGGTTTTGGGATTGTGGCTTAGTGGGGTTTTCTAGCATAGTCTATGGTTGTCTGAATTGGTTCTCAATCAGAGGCAGGTGTTTATCGTTGTCTCTGATTGGGAACCATATTTAGGCAGCCATATTCTTTGAGTGTTGTGTGGGTGATTGTTCCTGTCTCTGTGTTATTGTCACCAGACAGGCTGTTTAGGTTTTCACTGTGTGTTTGTGGGTGATTGTTCCTGTCTCTGTGTTAGTTGTCACCAGACAGGCTGTTTAGGTTTTCACTGTGTGTTTGTGGGTGATTGTTCCTGTCTCTGTGTTATTGTCACCAGACAGGCTGTTTAGGTTTTCACTGTGTGTTTGTGGGTGATTGTTCCTGTCTCTGTGTTAGTTGTCACCAGACAGGCTGTTTAGGTTTTCACTGTGTGTTTGTGGGTGATTGTTCCTGTCTCTGTGTTATTGTCACCAGACAGGCTGTTTAGGTTTTCACTGTGTGTTTGTGGGTGATTGTTCCTGTCTCTGTGTTATTGTCACCAGACAGGCTGTTTAGGTTTTCACGTTCCGTTTCTTGTTTTTGTATTTGTGTTTATTCATTAATTAAACATCTAAATTACCACGCTGCATTTTGTATTTTCGTTAATTAAACATCTAAATTACCACGCTGCATTTTGGTCCGACTCTCGACGGAAGAAAACCGTAACATATCCTATATTCTATCTGTATGTAGGGAACATAGTGCCATTTGGGACACAAACCTTTCTAACGAACCTCCATTAAAGCCATGTTATTATCGTGGGGGCTGCCTGGAAACATCAGTGGCTGATTTCATAACCCCCCCCCCCCCCTTGCTAGAGAGTGACAATCATTACATGGGAATATGAATTCTGGGGGAATGATCTGGCATGTAGGTATTTGAGCTTGGCATTGTAATTTCGACTGAATAAACATTGACCCTGCAGACATACTGGATGAAACCCCAAATAACATGTTGTTTTTATATGAAAACCCCTCCCTCCCCTCCCCTCCCCACTCTGCTCTATGTCTCAAGGCTCTTCCTGGCAGGCAGCTCTCTCTGTAATAGTGTGGAGCTTCACATCTGGATGGTGGTATGGGAGAGAGGCAGAAGCCAATATGTAATGCTAGGCCCCCTGGGAGTTTTTAGTACAGTAATATAGAATGGTGTTGTTTGAACATTTGGATAATGGTATTTTACTAACATATAATTGGTATTTTGGGGGGTATTTTATTAGGATCCCTATTAGCTGTTGCAAAAGCAGCAGCTACTCTTCCTGGGGTCCACACAGAACACAGAACACAGAACACAGAACATGAAAAATAATACAGAACATCAATAGACAAGAACAGAACTACATTAAACATTTTTAAAAAGGCACACGTAGCCTACACATCACTACATACACACAAACTATCTAGGTCCAATAGGGGAGAGGCGTTGTGCTGTGGGTCCAATAGGGGAGAGGCGTTGTGCTGTGGGTCCAATAGGGGAGAGGCGTTGTGCTGTGGGTCCAATAGGGGAGAGGCGTTGTGCCGTGGGTCCAATAGGGGAGAGGCGTTGTGCCGAGAGGTGTTGCTTTATCTGTTTTTTGAAACCAGGTTTGCTGTTAATTTCAGCAAGAAGAGATGGAAGGAAGTTCCATGAAATAATGGCTTCATATAATACTGTACTCTTTCTTGAATTTGTTCTGGATTTGGGGACTGTGAAAAGACCTCTGGTGGGGTAAGTGTGTGTGTCAGAACTGTGTGTAAGTTGACTATGCAAACAATTTGGGATTTTAAACACAATGTTTCTTATAAAAATAATAAGTGATGCAGTCAGTCTCCCCTCAACTCTGAACCAAGAGAGACTGGCAGCATAGTATTTACATCAGCCCTCTGATTACGATGAAGAGCAAGACGTGCTGCTCTGTTCTGGGCCAGCTGCAGCTTAACTACACTGCGGTTCAACAGTTTGGGGTCAAAAACGTGTTGTTTTTGAAAGAAAAGCAAATGTTATGTCAATTAAAATAACATCAAATTGATAAGAAATACAGTGTAGACATTGTTAATGTTGTAAACGAATATTGTAGCTGGAAACGCCAGATTTTTTTACGGAATATCTACATAGGCCCATTATCAGCAACCTTCACTCCTGTGTTCCAATGGCATGTTGTGTTAGCTAATCCAAGTACATAGGCCCATTATCAGCAACCTTCACTCCTGTGTTCCAATGGCATGTTGTGTTAGCTAATCCAAGTACATAGGCCCATTATCAGCAACCTTCACTCCTGTGTTCCAATGGCATGTTGTGTTAGCTAATCCAAGTACATAGGCCCATTATCAGCAACCTTCACTCCTGTGTTCCAATGGCATGTTGTGTTAGCTAATCCAAGTACATAGGCCCATTATCAGCAACCTTCACTCCTGTGTTCCAATGGCATGTTGTGTTAGCTAATCCAAGTACATAGGCCCATTATCAGCAACCTTCACTCCTGTGTTCCAATGGCATGTTGTGTTAGCTAATCCAAGTACATAGGCCCATTATCAGCAACCTTCACTCCTGTGTTCCAATGGCATGTTGTGTTAGCTAATCCAAGTACATAGGCCCATTATCAGCAACCTTCACTCCTGTGTTCCAATGGCATGTTGTGTTAGCTAATCCAAGTACATAGGCCCATTATCAGCAACCTTCACTCCTGTGTTCCAATGGCATGTTGTGTTAGCTAATCCAAGTACATAGGCCCATTATCAGCAACCTTCACTCCTGTGTTCCAATGGCATGTTGTGTTAGCTAATCCAAGTACATAGGCCCATTATCAGCAACCTTCACTCCTGTGTTCCAATGGCATGTTGTGTTAGCTAATCCAAGTACATAGGCCCATTATCAGCAACCTTCACTCCTGTGTTCCAATGGCATGTTGTGTTAGCTAATCCAAGTACATAGGCCCATTATCAGCAACCTTCACTCCTGTGTTCCAATGGCATGTTGTGTTAGCTAATCCAAGTACATAGGCCCATTATCAGCAACCTTCACTCCTGTGTTCCAATGGCATGTTGTGTTAGCTAATCCAAGTACATAGGCCCATTATCAGCAACCTTCACTCCTGTGTTCCAATGGCATGTTGTGTTAGCTAATCCAAGTACATAGGCCCATTATCAGCAACCTTCACTCCTGTGTTCCAATGGCATGTTGTGTTAGCTAATCCAAGTACATAGGCCCATTATCAGCAACCTTCACTCCTGTGTTCCAATGGCATGTTGTGTTAGCTAATCCAAGTACATAGGCCCATTATCAGCAACCTTCACTCCTGTGTTCCAATGGCATGTTGTGTTAGCTAATCCAAGTACATAGGCCCATTATCAGCAACCTTCACTCCTGTGTTCCAATGGCATGTTGTGTTAGCTAATCCAAGTACATAGGCCCATTATCAGCAACCTTCACTCCTGTGTTCCAATGGCATGTTGTGTTAGCTAATCCAAGTACATAGGCCCATTATCAGCAACCTTCACTCCTGTGTTCCAATGGCATGTTGTGTTAGCAAGTTGATCATTTTAAAAGTGTAATTGATCATTAGAAAACCCTTTTGCAATTATGTTAGCACAGCTGAAAACTGATGTTCTGATTAAAGAAGCAATAAAACTGGTCTTCTGTAGACTAATTGAGTATCTGGAGCATCAGCATTTGTGGGTTTGAATACAGGCTCAAAATGGCCAGAAACAAAAAACTTTCTTCTGAAACTCGTCAGTCTGTTCTTGCTCTGAGAAATGAAGGCTATTCCATGTGAGTAATTGCCAAGAAACTGAAGATCTCGTACAACGCTGTGTACTACTCCCTTCACAGAACAGCACAAACTGTCTCTAATCAGAATAGAAAAAGGAGTGGGAGGCCCCGGTGCACAACTGAGCAAGAGGACAAGTACATTAGAGTGTCTAGTTTGAGAAACAGACGGCTCACTGTCACACCCTGGTCTTAGTATTTTGTGTTTATATATTTATTTGGTCAGGCCAGGGTGTGACATGGGGTTATTTTGTGTTGTGTTGTGGTATTGGGGGTTTAGTAGCTATTGGGATTGTGGCTGAGTAGGGGTGTCTAGCATAGTCTATGGCTGCCTGAGGTTCTCAGAGTCAGGTGATTCTCGTTATCTCTGATTGGGAACCATATTTAGGTAGCCTGGGTTTCACTGTGTGTTTGTGGGTGATTGTTCCTGTCTCAGTGTGTTTGTATTTCAGCAGACAGGCTGTATTAGGTTTTCACATAGGATAGTTGGCTACTGTTGACCAGGGCCCATAGGATAGTTGGCTACTGTTGACCAGGGCCCATAGGATAGTTGGCTACTGTTGACCAGGGCCCACGGGCTAGGGCACTACTGTTGACCAGGGCCCATAGGATAGTTGGCTACTGTTGACCAGGGCCCACGGGCTAGGGCACTACTGTTGACCAGGGCCCACAGGCTAGGGCACTACTGTTGACCAGGGCCCATAGGATAGTGGACTACTGTTGACCAGGGCCCATAGGATAGTGGACTACTGTTGACCAGGGCCCATAGGATAGTGGACTACTGTTGACCAGGGCCCATAGGATAGTTGGCTACTGTTGACCAGGGCCCATAGGATAGTTGGCTACTGTTGACCAGGGCCCATAGGATAGTTGGCTACTGTTGACCAGGGCCCACGGGCTAGGGCACTACTGCTGACCAGGGCCCATAGGATAGTTGGCTACTGTTGACCAGGGCCCACGGGCTAGGGCACTACTGTTGACCAGGGCCCATAGGATAGTTGGCTACTGTTGACCAGGGCCCACGGGCTAGGGCACTACTGTTGACCAGGGCCCATAGGATAGTTGGCTACTGTTGACCAGGGCCCACGGGCTAGGGCACTACTGCTGACCAGGGCCCATAGGATAGTTGGCTACTGTTGACCAGGGCCCACGGGCTAGGGCACTACTGTTGACCAGGGCCCATAGGATAGTTGGCTACTGTTGACCAGGGCCCACGGGCTAGGGCACTACTGTTGACCAGGGCCCATAGGATAGTTGGCTACTGTTGACCAGGGCCCACGGGCTAGGGCACTACTGTTGACCAGGGCCCATAGGGTAGTGGACTACTGTTGACCAGGGCCCATAGGATAGTTCGCTACTGTTGACCAGGGCCCACGGGCTAGGGCACTACTGCTGACCAGGGCCCATAGGGTAGTGGACTACTGTTGACCAGGGCCCATAGGATAGTTGGCTACTGTTGACCAGGGCCCATGGGCTAGTGCACTACTGTTGACCAGGGCCCATGGGCTAGTGCACTACTGTTGACCAGAACCCATGGGCGAGGGCACTAAATAGGGAATGAGATACCATTTAGGAAACACAACTGTTACTGTAGCTGGAAGTAAATGGCTACTCTAAATGCAGCAGATTTCCCGCCAACTAACCATCATTCTGAAGATAAAGAAGATTCCCTACGGGTGTCTCTGATGTGTTCCAGAATTAAATGTGTTCTTTGGAACCCCAGCGTGTGGTGAAGTTCTGTAACATGAACAATGACTTCATACTGCTGAGATCAGTCCTTACACAGTTGTTCCATTGGATTCTGTTACCCCTAGCCAAACACTGTTTAAACCCCTCAGGAGGGAGTCCATCGGGACAATCGGGACAGTTAACATGCAGATGCCTGTCAAGCCCTGCTGACATCTCCCTTTATCATGACAACAAAGTCCTACAGAACACGTTCCAAACAGAATATGGACACAGTCCAGAAATGTTCCTGTCTTCATGTACACACTCTGAAATCCATTTCCATTGTGTGTGCTGTAAAGTTGTTTCTTATTCTCCTTGTCTGATTGGGATCCCAGTCTGAGGACCAGCTATAGGCAGCAGCAGCTGCTGCAGTAGCATCCAACCGTTAGTCTCCTGTACCTAACCAGAGGATAATCTGGTTAAACATTTAGTCTCCTGTACCTAACCAGAGGATGTTCTGGTTAAACCTTTAGTCTCCTGGTTAACCCGTTAGTCTCCTGTACCTAACCAGAGGATAATCTGGTTAAACATTTAGTCTCCTGTACCTAACCAGAGGATGTTCTGGTTAAACCTTTAGTCTCCTGGTTAACCCTTTAGTCTCCTGTACCTAACCAGAGGATAATCTGGTTAAACCGTTAGTCTCCTGGTTAAACCGTTAGTCTCCTGGTTACACCGTTAGTCTCCTGGTTAAACTGTTAGTCTCCTGGTTAAACCGTTAGTCTCCTGGTTAACCCTTTAGTCTCCTGTACCTAACCAGTGGATGACCTGGTTAAACCGTTAGTCTCCTGTACCTAACCAGAGGATAATCTGGTTAAACATTTAGTCTCCTGGTTAAACCGTTAGTCTCCTGGTTAAACCGTTAGTCTCCTGGTTAAACCGTTGGTCTCCTGGTTAAACCGTTGGTCTCCTGGTTAAACCGTTAGTCTCCTGGTTAACCCTTCAGTCTCCTGGTTAAGTCTCCTGGTTAACCCTTTAGTCTCCTGGTTAACCCTTTAGTCTCCTGGTTAACCCTTTAGTCTCCTGGTTAACCCTTTAGTCTCCTGGTTAACCCTTTAGTCTCCTGGTTAACCCTTTAGTCTCCTGGTTAACCCTTTAGTCTCCTGGTTAACCCTTTAGTCTCCTGGTTAACCCTTTAGTCTCCTGGTTAACCCTTTAGTCTCCTGGTTAACCCTTTAGTCTCCTGGTTAACCCTTTAGTCTCCTGGTTAACCCTTTAGTCTCCTGGTTAACCCTTTAGTCTCCTGGTTAACCCTTTAGTCTCCTGGTTAACCCTTTAGTCTCCTGGTTTAGTCTCCTGGTTTAGTCTCCTGGTTAACCCTTAAGTCTCCTGGTTAACCCTTAAGTCTCCTGGTTAACCCTTAAGTCTCCTGGTTAACCCTTAAGTCTCCTGGTTAACCCTTAAGTCTCCTGGTTAAACCTTTAGTCTCCTGGTTAAACCTTTAGTCTCCTGGTTAAACCTTTAGTCTCCTGGTTAAACCTTTAGTCTCCTGGTTAACTCTTTAGTCTCCTGGTTAAACCGTTAGTCTCCTGTACCTAAACAGAGGATAATCTGGTTAAACCTTTAGTCTCCTGGTTAACCCTTTAGTCTCCTGGTTAAGTCTCCTGGTTAACCCTTTAGTCTCCTGGTTAAGTCTCCTGGTTAACCCTTTAGTCTCCTGGTTAAGTCTCCTGGTTAACCCTTCAGTCTCCTGGTTAAGTATCCTGGTTAACCCTTCAGTCTCCTGGTTAAGTATCCTGGTTAACCCTTCAGTCTCCTGGTTAACCCTTTAGTCTCCTGGTTAACCCTTTAGTCTCCTGGTTAACCCTTTAGTCTCCTGGTTAAACCTTTAGTCTCCTGGTTAAACCGTTAGTCTCCTGGTTAAACCGTTAGTCTCCTGGTTAAACCGTTAGTCTCCTGGTTAAACCGTTAGTCTCCTGTACCTAACCAGAGGATAATCTGGTTAAACATTTAGTCTCCTGGTTAAACTGTTAGTCTCCTGGTTAAACTGTTAGTCTCCTGGTTAAACCGTTAGTCTCCTGGTTAAACCGTTAGTCTCCTGGTTAAACCTTTAGTCTCCTGGTTAAACCTTTAGTCTCCTGGTTAAACCGTTAGTCTCCTGGTTAAACCGTTAGTCTCCTGTACCTAAACAGAGGATAATCTGGTTAAACCTTTAGTCTCCTGGTTAACCCTTTAGTCTCCTGGTTAAGTCTCCTGGTTAACCCTTTAGTCTCCTGGTTAAGTCTCCTGGTTAACCCTTTAGTCTCCTGGTTAAGTCTCCTGGTTAACCCTTCAGTCTCCTGGTTAAGTATCCTGGTTAACCCTTCAGTCTCCTGGTTAAGTATCCTGGTTAACCCTTCAGTCTCCTGGTTAACCCTTTAGTCTCCTGGTTAACCCTTTAGTCTCCTGGTTAACCCTTTAGTCTCCTGGTTAAACCTTTAGTCTCCTGGTTAAACCGTTAGTCTCCTGGTTAAACCGTTAGTCTCCTGGTTAAACCGTTAGTCTCCTGGTTAAACCGTTAGTCTCCTGTACCTAACCAGAGGATAATCTGGTTAAACATTTAGTCTCCTGGTTAAACTGTTAGTCTCCTGGTTAAACTGTTAGTCTCCTGGTTAAACCGTTAGTCTCCTGGTTAAACCTTTAGTCTCCTGGTTAAACCTTTAGTCTCCTGGTTAAACCTTTAGTCTCCTGGTTAAACCTTTAGTCTCCTGGTTAAACCTTTAGTCTCCTGGTTAAACCTTTAGTCTCCTGGTTAAACCTTTAGTCTCCTGGTTAAACCTTTAGTCTCCTGGTTAAACCTTTAGTCTCCTGGTTAAACCTTTAGTCTCCTGGTTAAACCTTTAGTCTCCTGGTTAAACCTTTAGTCTCCTGGTTAAACCGTTAGTCTCCTGTACCTAAACAGAGGATAATCTGGTTAAACCTTTAGTCTCCTGGTTAACCCTTTAGTCTCCTGGTTAAGTCTCCTGGTTAACCCTTTAGTCTCCTGGTTAAGTCTCCTGGTTAACCCTTTAGTCTCCTGGTTAAGTCTCCTGGTTAACCCTTTAGTCTCCTGGTTAAGTCTCCTGGTTAACCCTTCAGTCTCCTGGTTAAGTATCCTGGTTAACCCTTCAGTCTCCTGGTTAAGTATCCTGGTTAACCCTTCAGTCTCCTGGTTAACCCTTTAGTCTCCTGGTTAACCCTTTAGTCTCCTGGTTAACCCTTTAGTCTCCTGGTTAAACCTTTAGTCTCCTGGTTAAACCGTTAGTCTCCTGGTTAAACCGTTAGTCTCCTGGTTAAACCGTTAGTCTCCTGGTTAAACCGTTAGTCTCCTGGTTAAACCGTTAGTCTCCTGTACCTAACCAGAGGATAATCTGGTTAAACATTTAGTCTCCTGGTTAAACTGTTAGTCTCCTGGTTAAACTGTTAGTCTCCTGGTTAAACCGTTAGTCTCCTGGTTAAACCGTTAGTCTCCTGGTTAAACTGTTAGTCTCCTGGTTAACCCTTTAGTCTCCTGGTTAAACCATTAGTCTCCTGGTTAACTCTTTAGTCTTCTGATACCTAACCAGAGGATAATCTGGTTAAACCTTTAGTCTCCTGGTTAAACCGTTAGTCTCCTGTACCTAACCAGAGGGTGACCTGATAATATACCAATATCACACTAATGACATGCTAATATCACTATACAATACAAATAACACACACAACTAACATGGTAAGGATCATCCTTCATGTTGGAGAAACAACACGTTTACAGACGGTTACAGTAACTATGCTGACGGCAGTTTGAATTTTTTAGTTCTGGAGGTTAAAGGTCATTAGCTGTGTGATGTCATTATAGAATGTGGAGGCAGGAGGACCTGAAGGAGAGCAGGCAGGCTGTGTTAATCAGCCCTCAAGGCATTATAGAATGTTGAGGCAGGAGGACCTGAAGGAGACCAGGCAGGCTGTGCTAATCCAACCCTTAAGGGGATGTGCGTCCCAAATGGCACCCTATTCCCTATTTAGTGCACTATCATAGTGCACTATCATCCCCATCGTGTGGACCATCAGTAACATACATCAGCCCATGTTAACATTGGTGATTTGCCTACTCAAAGCAGAAAATGACAAGCAGGGTCAGTGTGGAGAACAGTGTCACCTCTTGACAGGACAGAGCAGGGGGGTATTTCAGAACAGGGGTATTTCAGAACAGTAGTAATATTTCAGGCACTCACCGAACTCATCACAGACATTGTCGTTGTCGATGAGGGTGGGGTGTTCAAAGGTGTCCCTGCAGTACAGGATGTGGGTGTGGTCTGTGAGTGAGGTCACGCCCCCCAGGGCCAGAACCACCTGTGAGGTGAGGACGGAGGCGGGTCTTTCTTTCAGCCTGGCCAATAGGGAACGGTAGCGACAATACTGGGGGTAAGACAGCACCGACACACGCTTCTGGTCCCCGTCATCACCTAGAGGGACAGAGGAGAGACATGTTCTTTAACAGAGAGAGAGGTCCAACAGCTGGAGGTGGGGAGCAAGAAAAAACATACTAGCAGTAGCAGGAAGTGACAGCAGAGGAAGTGTGAGCAGAACATACTAGCAGTAGCAGGAAGTGACAGCAGAGAAAGTGTGAGCAGAACCGGTCAGCTTGACTAGACCGCCACATTAAGGTAGGAAGTGTTTTTAACATCTGATTGGTGCCACCTCAGCTGACACAGACACTGGGGTTCTGAACCAGCTTCACTGTTTTCTATACTGCTCTTCAGTCACCCAATGCTTTGATTAACCTGCACCACAATACAGATAGCGTTTTAATGAGTTTATCCCTCCATACTGCTGGACGGCATTCAGGCTGTTCCACTCAGGCTGTGATGCAGAGGCTGGAGCCTAGTTTATAGACACTACAATGCTAATATAATGATACAGTGTCTCTGGTGTTCCAGTCCAGTTCTGTGGGAAATGAGAATCATATGAGGTTTTACTACAGAGCCAAGCTGCTGTTTTAACATGACACTTCTCAGCCAGGATGGTTCACATAAACTGAGCGTTGTGATATAAACCGTTGATATATAAACCGTTGTGATATAAACTGAGTGTTGTGATATAAACCGTTGTGATATAAACCGTTGAGATATAAACCGTTGTGATATAAACCGTTGTGATATAAACCGTTGAGATATAAACCGTTGAGATATAAACCGTTGAGACATAAACCGTTGTGACATAAACCGTTGTGATATAAACCGTTGTGATATAAACTGAGTGTTGTGATATAAACCGTTGAGATATAAACTGAGTGTTGTGATATAAACCGTTGTGATATAAACCGTTGAGATATAAACCGTTGTGATATAACGAGAGCCAGATGGTTCAACGTTGATACATCTCACTCATTACACAGATCCTTCTGCTCAATCACCATCATGGCACACAGAGCCCAAATTAACCACAATATCTGTTCTATCAGGAGATGTTCTACAAGGTGATGTTCTACCAGGAGATGTTCTATCAGGAGATGTTCTATCAGGAGATGTTCTATCAGGAGATGTTCTATCAGGAGATGTTCTATCAGGAGATGTTCTATCAGGAGATGTTCTACCAGGAGATGTTCTACCAGGAGATGTTCTATCAGGAGATGTTCTACCAGGAGATGTTCTACCAGGAGATGTTCTATCAGGTGATGTTCTATCAGGATATCAGATCACATAACGAAACTGGCCGTGTAACCTGTGATGGTGCCTGATTGCTGGGCTGAGCCCTTTCTCCCCTCCTCCTCCCCTCCTCCCCTTCTCTTCTCCTCCTCTCCTCTCTTTTTCCCTCCTCTCCTCTGCTCCTACCCCCCAGTCAGTTAGTCAGTTAGTCAGGCAGCCAGCCAGTCAGTTAGTCAGTCAGGCAGCCAGCCATTCAGTTAGTTAGCCAGTCAGTCAGCCTGTCAGCCAGTCAGTCAGGAAAAAATAATCCGTATTTATCACTGCTCAGAGACAGACAGAAACATGTTCATCTATTTCCTCCTGGTTGGTGATCATGATAATAGTCACACACTGAGCAGCACCTGTTCTGGGGAAGTGCTGTTCACACACAGAGGAGCACCTGTTCTGGGGAAGTGCTGTTCACACACAGAGGAGCACCTGTTCTGGGGAAGTGCTGTTCACACACAGAGGAGCACCTGTTCTGGGGAAGTGCTGTTCACATACAGAGCAGCACCTGTTCTGGGGAAGTGCTGTTCACATACAGAGCAGCAACTGTTCTGGGGAAGTGCTGTTCACACACAGAGCAGCACCTGTTCTGGGGAAGTGCTGTTCACACACAGAGCAGCACCTGTTCTGGGGAAGTGCTGTTCACACACAGAGGAGCACCTGTTCTGGGGAAGTGCTGTTCACACACAGAGCGGCACCTGTTCTGGGGAAGTGCTGTTCGGTGTATATATTGTACATGCTCGGGTGTTTTATGTCTCGTGTTTTATCATTGCCCTAGGATTGATTTGATGGTTTTTAAGATCTCCTCAGGATCATCTGTTTCTTATCTCTGATATTGAACACTAGGTTGTTGAGGAAGAGCGTGGAAGCATTTAACCGTCCTGTGCACAAGACAAAATCAACTTTGATTTATTATTGATTGATATTTCCATTGAGCTCTGGGGAGCTGGAGAATGTATTGATTTGCACCAAAGAAAACAAGTGATAGACAACAATACAGAGGACGGTGTGGTTGGAAGGGCTGATATAAAAACCACCGTAAAAACAAACTACACACAATACAGGAGGACGGTGTGGTTGGAAGGGCTGATATAAAAACCACCGTAAAAACAAACTACACACAATACAGGAGGACGGTGTGGTTGGAAGGGCTGATATAAAAACCACCGTAAAAACAAACTACACACAATACAGGAGGACAAAAATAAAAATGGTTTGTTTAAACAGAAAACAAAGCCTACTAATTATAAATGTATTAATTAAATGATCAGTAAATATACAGAATAAGTGTTTTGTTTAAATGTGTGTGAGAGTCAGGCTATATGGAGGAGATTACTGAGGAGTTTGATTCATCAAGCTGACCCCCAGTCTTCATGGAGGAGATTACTGAGGAGTTTGATTCATCAAGCTGACCCCCAGTCTTCATGGAGGAGATTACTGAGGAGTTTGATTCATCAAGCTGACCCCCAGTCTTCATGGAGGAGATTACTGAGGAGTTTGATTCATCAAGCTGACCCCCAGTCTTCATGGAGGAGATTACTGAGGAGTTTGATTCATCAAGCTGACCCCCAGTCTTCATGGAGGAGATTACTGAGGAGTTTGATTCATCAAGCTGACCCCCAGTCTTCATGGAGGAGATTACTGAGTAGTTTGATTCATCAAGCTGACCCCCAGTCTTCATGGAGGAGATTACTGAGTAGTTTGGTTCATCAAGCTGACCCCCAATCTTCATGGAGGAGATTACTGAGGAGTTTGGTTCATCAAGCTGACCCCCAGTCTTCATGGAGGAGATTACTGAGTAGTTTGGTTCATCAAGCTGACCCCCAGTCTTCATGGAGGAGATTACTGAGGAGTTTGGTTCATCAGGCTGATCCCCAGTCTTCATGGAGGAGATTACTGAGGAGTTTGATTCATCAAGCTGACCCCCAGTCTTCATGGAGGAGATTACTGAGGAGTTTGGTTCATCAAGCTGACCCCCAGTCTTCATGGAGGAGATTACTGAGGAGTTTGGTTCATCAGGCTGATCCCCAGTCTTCATGGAGGAGATTACTGAGTAGTTTGGTTCATCAAGCTGACCCCCAGTCTTCATGGAGGAGATTACTGAGTAGTTTGGTTCATCAGGCTGATCCCCAGTCTTCATGGAGGAGATTACTGAGGAGTTTGGTTCATCAGGCTGATCCCCAGTCTTCATGGAGGAGATTACTGAGTAGTTTGGTTCATCAAGCTGACCCCCAGTCTTCATGGAGGAGATTACTGAGTAGTTTGGTTCATCAAGCTGACCCCCAGTCTTCATGGAGGAGATTACTGAGGAGTTTGGTTCATCAAGCTGACCCCCAGTCTTCATGGAGGAGATTACTGAGGAGTTTGGTTCATCAAGCTGACCCCCAGTCTTCATGGAGGAGATTACTGAGGAGTTTGATTCATCAAGCTGACCCCCAGTCTTCATGGAGGAGATTACTGAGGAGTTTGGTTCATCAAGCTGACCCCCAGTCTTCATGGAGGAGATTACTGAGGAGTTTGGTTCATCAAGCTGACCCCCAGTCTTCATGGAGGAGATTACTGAGGAGTTTGGTTCATCAAGCTGACCCCCAGTCTTCATGGAGGAGATTACTGAGGAGTTTGGTTCATCAAGCTGACCCCCAGTCTTCATGGAGGAGATTACTGAGGAGTTTGATTCATCAAGCTGACCCCCAGTCTTCATGGAGGAGATTACTGAGTAGTTTGGTTCATCAAGCTGACCCCCAGTCTTCATGGAGGAGATTACTGAGTAGTTTGGTTCATCAAGCTGACCCCCAGTCTTCATGGAGGAGATTACTGAGGAGTTTGGTTCATCAAGCTGACCCCCAGTCTTCATGGAGGAGATTACTGAGGAGTTTGGTTCATCAAGCTGACCCCCAGTCTTCATGGAGGAGATTACTGAGGAGTTTGGTTCATCAAGCTGACCCCCAGTCTTCATGGAGGAGATTACTGAGGAGTTTGATTCATCAAGCTGACCCCCAGTCTTCATGGAGGAGATTACTGAGGAGTTTGATTCATCAAGCTGACCCCCAGTCTTCATGGAGGAGATTACTGAGGAGTTTGATTCATCAAGCTGACCCCCAGTCTTCATGGAGGAGATTACTGAGGAGTTTGGTTCATCAAGCTGACCCCCAGTCTTCATGGAGGAGATTACTGAGGAGTTTGGTTCATCAAGCTGACCCCCAGTCTTCATGGAGGAGATTACTGAGGAGTTTGGTTCATCAAGCTGACCCCCAGTCTTCATGGAGGAGATTACTGAGGAGTTTGGTTCATCAAGCTGACCCCCAGTCTTCATGGAGGAGATTACTGAGTAGTTTGGTTCATCAAGCTGACCCCCAGTCTTCATGGAGGAGATTACTGAGGAGTTTGGTTCATCAAGCTGACCCCCAGTCTTCATGGAGGAGATTACTGAGGAGTTTGGTTCATCAAGCTGACCCCCAGTCTTCATGGAGGAGATTACTGAGGAGTTTGATTCATCAAGCTGACCCCCAGTCTTCATGGAGGAGATTACTGAGTAGTTTGGTTCATCAAGCTGACCCCCAGTCTTCATGGAGGAGATTACTGAGGAGTTTGGTTCATCAAGCTGACCCCCAGTCTTCATGGAGGAGATTACTGAGGAGTTTGGTTCATCAAGCTGACCCCCAGTCTTCATGGAGGAGATTACTGAGGAGTTTGGTTCATCAAGCTGACCCCCAGTCTTCATGGAGGAGATTACTGAGGAGTTTGATTCATCAAGCTGACCCCCAGTCTTCATGGAGGAGATTACTGAGGAGTTTGATTCATCAAGCTGACCCCCAGTCTTCATGGAGGAGATTACTGAGGAGTTTGATTCATCAAGCTGACCCCCAGTCTTCATGGAGGAGATTACTGAGGAGTTTGATTCATCAAGCTGACCCCCAGTCTTCATGGAGGAGATTACTGAGGAGTTTGGTTCATCAAGCTGACCCCCAGTCTTCATGGAGGAGATTACTGAGGAGTTTGATTCATCAAGCTGACCCCCAGTCTTCATGGAGGAGATTACTGAGGAGTTTGGTTCATCAAGCTGACCCCCAGTCTTCATGGAGGAGATTACTGAGGAGTTTGATTCATCAAGCTGACCCCCAGTCTTCATGGAGGAGATTACTGAGGAGTTTGATTCATCAAGCTGACCCCCAGTCTTCATGGAGGAGATTACTGAGGAGTTTGATTCATCAAGCTGACCACCAGTCTTCATGGAGGAGATTACTGAGGAGTTTGGTTCATCAAGCTGACCCCCAGTCTTCATGGAGGAGATTACTGAGGAGTTTGATTCATCAAGCTGACCCCCAGTCTTCATGGAGGAGATTACTGAGGAGTTTGGTTCATCAAGCTGACCCCCAGTCTTCATGGAGGAGATTACTGAGGAGTTTGGTTCATCAAGCTGACCCCCAGTCTTCATGGAGGAGATTACTGAGGAGTTTGGTTCATCAGGCTGACCCCCAGTCTTCATGGAGGAGATTACTGAGGAGTTTGGTTCATCAAGCTGACCCCCAGTCTTCATGGAGGAGATTACTGAGGAGTTTGGTTCATCAAGCTGACCCCCAGTCTTCATGGAGGAGATTACTGAGTAGTTTGGTTCATCAGGCTGACCCCCAGTCTTCATGGAGGAGATTACTGAGGAGTTTGGTTCATCAAGCTGACCCCCAGTCTTCATGGAGGAGATTACTGAGGAGTTTGGTTCATCAAGCTGACCCCCAGTCTTCATGGAGGAGATTACTGAGTAGTTTGGTTCATCAGGCTGACCCCCAGTCTACATGGAGGAGATTACTGAGGAGTTTGGTTCATCAGGCTGACCCCCAGTCTACATGGAGGAGATTACTGAGGAGTTTGGTTCATCAGGCTGACCCCCAGTCTACATGGAGGAGATTACTGAGGAGTTTGGTTCATCAAGCTGACCCCCAGTCTTCATGGAGGAGATTACTGAGGAGTTTGGTTCATCAAGCTGACCCCCAGTCTTCATGGAGGAGATTACTGAGGAGTTTGGTTCATCAGGCTGACCCCCAGTCTTCATGGAGGAGATTACTGAGGAGTTTGGTTCATCAGGCTGACCCCCAGTCTTCATGGAGGAGATTACTGAGGAGTTTGGTTCATCAAGCTGACCCCCAGTCTTCATGGTTCATCAAGCTGACCCCCAGTCTACATGGAGGAGATTACTGAGGAGTTTGGTTCATCAAGCTGACCCCCAGTCTTCATGGAGGAGATTACTGAGGAGTTTGGTTCATCAAGCTGACCCCCAGTCTTCATGGAGGAGATTACTGAGGAGTTTGGTTCATCAAGCTGACCCCCAGTCTTCATGGAGGAGATTACTGAGGAGTTTGGTTCATCAAGCTGACCCCCAGTCTTCATGGAGGAGATTACTGAGGAGTTTGGTTCATCAAGCTGACCCCCAGTCTTCATGGAGGAGATTACTGAGGAGTTTGGTTCATCAAGCTGACCCCCAGTCTTCATGGAGGAGATTACTGAGGAGTTTGATTCATCAAGCTGACCCCCAGTCTTCATGGAGGAGATTACTGAGGAGTTTGATTCATCAAGCTGACCCCCAGTCTTCATGGAGGAGATTACTGAGGAGTTTGATTCATCAAGCTGACCCCCAGTCTTCATGGAGGAGATTACTGAGGAGTTTGGTTCATCAAGCTGACCCCCAGTCTTCATGGAGGAGATTACTGAGGAGTTTGATTCATCAAGCTGACCCCCAGTCTTCATGGAGGAGATTACTGAGGAGTTTGGTTCATCAAGCTGACCCCCAGTCTTCATGGAGGAGATTACTGAGGAGTTTGGTTCATCAAGCTGACCCCCAGTCTTCATGGAGGAGATTACTGAGGAGTTTGGTTCATCAGGCTGACCCCCAGTCTTCATGGAGGAGATTACTGAGGAGTTTGGTTCATCAAGCTGACCCCCAGTCTTCATGGAGGAGATTACTGAGGAGTTTGGTTCATCAAGCTGACCCCCAGTCTTCATGGAGGAGATTACTGAGTAGTTTGGTTCATCAGGCTGACCCCCAGTCTTCATGGAGGAGATTACTGAGGAGTTTGGTTCATCAAGCTGACCCCCAGTCTTCATGGAGGAGATTACTGAGGAGTTTGGTTCATCAAGCTGACCCCCAGTCTTCATGGAGGAGATTACTGAGTAGTTTGGTTCATCAGGCTGACCCCCAGTCTACATGGAGGAGATTACTGAGGAGTTTGGTTCATCAGGCTGACCCCCAGTCTACATGGAGGAGATTACTGAGGAGTTTGGTTCATCAGGCTGACCCCCAGTCTACATGGAGGAGATTACTGAGGAGTTTGGTTCATCAAGCTGACCCCCAGTCTTCATGGAGGAGATTACTGAGGAGTTTGGTTCATCAAGCTGACCCCCAGTCTTCATGGAGGAGATTACTGAGGAGTTTGGTTCATCAGGCTGACCCCCAGTCTTCATGGAGGAGATTACTGAGGAGTTTGGTTCATCAGGCTGACCCCCAGTCTTCATGGAGGAGATTACTGAGGAGTTTGGTTCATCAAGCTGACCCCCAGTCTTCATGGTTCATCAAGCTGACCCCCAGTCTACATGGAGGAGATTACTGAGGAGTTTGGTTCATCAAGCTGACCCCCAGTCTTCATGGAGGAGATTACTGAGGAGTTTGGTTCATCAAGCTGACCCCCAGTCTTCATGGAGGAGATTACTGAGGAGTTTGGTTCATCAAGCTGACCCCCAGTCTTCATGGAGGAGATTACTGAGGAGTTTGGTTCATCAAGCTGACCCCCAGTCTTCATGGAGGAGATTACTGAGTAGTTTGATTCATCAAGCTGACCCCCAGTCTTCATGGAGGAGATTACTGAGGAGTTTGGTTCATCAAGCTGACCCCCAGTCTTCATGGAGGAGATTACTGAGGAGTTTGGTTCATCAAGCTGACCCCCAGTCTTCATGGAGGAGATTACTGAGGAGTTTGGTTCATCAAGCTGACCCCCAGTCTTCATGGAGGAGATTACTGAGTAGTTTGGTTCATCAAGCTGACCCCCAGTCTTCATGGAGGAGATTACTGAGGAGTTTGGTTCATCAAGCTGACCCCCAGTCTTCATGGAGGAGATTACTGAGGAGTTTGGTTCATCAAGCTGACCCCCAGTCTTCATGGAGGAGATTACTGAGTAGTTTGGTTCATCAAGCTGACCCCCAGTCTTCATGGAGGAGATTACTGAGTAGTTTGGTTCATCAAGCTGACCCCCAGTCTTCATGGAGGAGATTACTGAGTAGTTTGGTTCATCAAGCTGACCCCCAGTCTTCATGGAGGAGATTACTGAGTAGTTTGGTTCATCAAGCTGACCCCCAGTCTTCATGGAGGAGATTACTGAGTAGTTTGGTTCATCAAGCTGACCCCCAGTCTACATGGAGGAGATTACTGAGGAGTTTGGTTCATCAAGCTGACCCCCAGTCTTCATGGAGGAGATTACTGAGGAGTTTGGTTCATCAAGCTGACCCCCAGTCTTCATGGAGGAGATTACTGAGGAGTTTGGTTCATCAAGCTGACCCCCAGTCTTCATGGAGGAGATTACTGAGGAGTTTGGTTCATCAGGCTGACCCCCAGTCTTCATGGAGGAGATTACTGAGGAGTTTGGTTCATCAGGCTGACCCCCAGTCTTCATGGAGGAGATTACTGAGGAGTTTGGTTCATCAAGCTGACCCCCAGTCTTCATGGTTCATCAAGCTGACCCCCAGTCTACATGGAGGAGATTACTGAGGAGTTTGGTTCATCAAGCTGACCCCCAGTCTTCATGGAGGAGATTACTGAGGAGTTTGGTTCATCAAGCTGACCCCCAGTCTTCATGGAGGAGATTACTGAGTAGTTTGATTCATCAAGCTGACCCCCAGTCTTCATGGAGGAGATTACTGAGGAGTTTGGTTCATCAAGCTGACCCCCAGTCTTCATGGAGGAGATTACTGAGGAGTTTGGTTCATCAAGCTGACCCCCAGTCTTCATGGAGGAGATTACTGAGGAGTTTGGTTCATCAAGCTGACCCCCAGTCTTCATGGAGGAGATTACTGAGGAGTTTGGTTCATCAAGCTGACCCCCAGTCTTCATGGAGGAGATTACTGAGTAGTTTGATTCATCAAGCTGACCCCCAGTCTTCATGGAGGAGATTACTGAGGAGTTTGGTTCATCAAGCTGACCCCCAGTCTTCATGGAGGAGATTACTGAGGAGTTTGGTTCATCAAGCTGACCCCCAGTCTTCATGGAGGAGATTACTGAGTAGTTTGGTTCATCAAGCTGACCCCCAGTCTTCATGGAGGAGATTACTGAGTAGTTTGGTTCATCAAGCTGACCCCCAGTCTTCATGGAGGAGATTACTGAGTAGTTTGGTTCATCAAGCTGACCCCCAGTCTTCATGGAGGAGATTACTGAGTAGTTTGGTTCATCAAGCTGACCCCCAGTCTTCATGGAGGAGATTACTGAGTAGTTTGGTTCATCAAGCTGACCCCCAGTCTACATGGAGGAGATTACTGAGGAGTTTGGTTCATCAAGCTGACCCCCAGTCTTCATGGAGGAGATTACTGAGGAGTTTGGTTCATCAAGCTGACCCCCAGTCTTCATGGAGGAGATTACTGAGGAGTTTGATTCATCAAGCTGACCCCCAGTCTTCATGGAGGAGATTACTGAGGAGTTTGGTTCATCAAGCTGACCCCCCAGTCTTCATGGAGGAGATAACTGAGGAGTTTGGTTCATCAAGCTGACCCCCAGTCTTCATGGAGGAGATTACTGAGGAGTTTGGTTCATCAAGCTGACCCCCAGTCTTCATGGAGGAGATTACTGAGGAGTTTGGTTCATCAAGCTGACCCCCAGTCTTCATGGAGGAGATTACTGAGGAGTTTGGTTCATCAGGCTGACCCCCAGTCTTCATGGAGGAGATTACTGAGTAGTTTGGTTCATCAAGCTGACCCCCAGTCTTCATGGAGATTACTGAGGAGTTTGGTTCATCAAGCTGACCCCCAGTCTTCATGGAGGAGATTACTGAGGAGTTTGATTCATCAAGCTGATCCCCAGTCTTCATGGAGGAGATTACTGAGGAGTTTGGTTCATCAAGCTGATCCCCAGTCTTCATGGAGGAGATTACTGAGGAGTTTGGTTCATCAAGCTGACCCCCAGTCTTCATGGAGGAGATTACTGAGGAGTTTGGTTCATCAAGCTGATCCCCAGTCTTCATGGAGGAGATTACTGAGGAGTTTGGTTCATCAGGCTGACCCCCAGTCTTCATGGAGGAGATTACTGAGGAGTTTGGTTCATCAGGCTGACCCCCAGTCTTCATGGAGGAGATTACTGAGGAGTTTGGTTCATCAGGCTGACCCCCAGTCTTCATGGAGGAGATTACTGAGGAGTTTGGTTCATCAAGCTGACCCCCAGTCTTCATGGAGGAGATTACTGAGGAGTTTGGTTCATCAAGCTGACCCCCAGTCTTCATGGAGGAGATTACTGAGGAGTTTGGTTCATCAGGCTGACCCCCAGTCTTCATGGAGGAGATTACTGAGGAGTTTGGTTCATCAGGCTGACCCCCAGTCTTCATGGAGGAGATTACTGAGGAGTTTGGTTCATCAGGCTGACCCCCAGTCTTCATGGAGGAGATTACTGAGGAGTTTGGTTCATCAAGCTGACCCCCAGTCTTCATGGAGGAGATTACTGAGGAGTTTGATTCATCAGGCTGACCCCCAGTCTTCATGGAGGAGATTACTGAGGAGTTTGATTCATCAAGCTGACCCCCAGTCTTCATGGAGGAGATTACTGAGTAGTTTGGTTCATCAAGCTGACCCCCAGTCTTCATGGAGGAGATTACTGAGTAGTTTGGTTCATCAAGCTGACCCCCAGTCTACATGGAGGAGATTACTGAGGAGTTTGATTCATCAGGCTGACCCCCAGTCTTCATGGAGGAGATTACTGAGGAGTTTGATTCATCAAGCTGACCCCCAGTCTTCATGGAGGAGATTACTGAGGAGTTTGGTTCATCAAGCTGACCCCCAGTCTTCATGGAGGAGATTACTGAGGAGTTTTTTTTTTTAGATAAGACAGTGAGTGCATTCCTAAGTTTTCTGTTAATTAGAACTGTCAGCTCAGTGGTGATCGATAATGTTGAGGGGTCAAAAGTTATCTGGGAGTGTGTTAGTAAGTTAGAATGAACTTTTCACCTCACTTTGTCCCGGTCGAGAGGAGGGGATTCTGTTAAAGCAATGAAATGACGTCATGATCTGTATATAAACTGTTGCTCGTGGTTAAGTGGCAGCGCGCTCTGAGAATAAGTTATGTTACCTATTATTAAAAAGACTGGTCTCCATCTATTTTATGCAAACAAGAATCTTAAATTCCCATAAAATAGATTAAGGGTTTTCAATTAATGAAAGCATTGGCATAATTAAATTACAGTAACAACATGGAGGAGATTACTGAGTAGTTTGGTTCATCAGGCTGACCCCCAGTCTACATGGAGGAGATTACTGAGTAGTTTGGTTCATCAGGCTGATCCCCAGTCTTCATGGAGATTACTGAGTAGTTTGGTTCATCAGGCTGACCCCCAGTCTTCATGGTTCATCAGGCTGACCCCCAATCTTCATGGTTCATCAGGCTGACCCCCAATCTTCATGGAGGAGATTACTGAGTAGTTTGGTTCATCAGGCTGACCTCCAGTCTTCATGGTTCATCAGGCTGACCCCCAATCTTCATGGTTCATCAGGCTGACCCCCAATCTTCATGGAGGAGATTACTGAGTAGTTTGGTTCATCAGGCTGACCCCCAGTCTACATGGAGGAGATTACTGAGTAGTTTGGTTCATCAGGCTGATCCCCAGTCTTCATGGAGATTACTGAGTAGTTTGGTTCATCAGGCTGACCCCCAGTCTTCATGGTTCATCAGGCTGACCCCCAATCTTCATGGTTCATCAGGCTGACCCCCAATCTTCATGGAGGAGATTACTGAGTAGTTTGGTTCATCAGGCTGACCCCCAGTCTACATGGAGGAGATTACTGAGTAGTTTGGTTCATCAGGCTGACCCCCAGTCTTCATGGTTCATCAGGCTGACCCCCAATCTTCATGGTTCATCAGGCTGACCCCCAATCTTCATGGAGGAGATTACTGAGTAGTTTGGTTCATCAGGCTGACCTCCAGTCTTCATGGAGGAGATTACTGAGTAGTTTGGTTCATCAGGCTGACCCCCAGTCTTCATGGTTCATCAGGCCTACCCCCAGTCTTCATGGTTCATCAGGCTGACCCCCAGTCTTCATGGTTCATCAGGCTGACCCCCAATCTTCATGGAGGAGATTACTGAGTAGTTTGGTTCATCAGGCTGACCCCCAATCTTCATGGAGGAGATTACTGAGTAGTTTGGTTCATCAGGCTGACCTCCAGTCTTCATGGAGGAGATTACTGAGTAGTTTGGTTCATCAGGCTGACCCCCAGTCTTCATGGTTCATCAGGCTGACCTCCAGTCTTCATGGTTCATCAGGCCTACCCCCAGTCTTCATGGTTCATCAGGCTGACCCCCAGTCTTCATGGTTCATCAGGCTGACCCCCAGTCTTCATGGTTCATCAGGCTGACCCCCAGTCTTCATGGTTCATCAGGCTGACCCCCAGGCTTCATGGTTCATCAGGCTGACCCCCAGGCTTCATGGTTCATCAGGCTGACCCCCAGTCTTCATGGTTCATCAGGCTGACCCCCAGTCTTCATGGTTCATCAGGCTGACCCCCAGTCTTCATGGTTCATCAGGCTGACCCCCAGTCTTCATGGTTCATCAGGCTGACCCCCAGTCTTCATGGTTCATCAGGCTGACCCCCAGTCTTCATGGTTCATCAGGCTGACCCCCAGTCTTCATGGTTCATCAGGCTGACCCCCAGTCTTCATGGTTCATCAGGCTGACCTCCAGTCTTCATGGTTCATCAGGCTGACCCCCAGTCTTCATGGTTCATCAGGCTGACCCCCAGTCTTCATGGTTCATCAGGCTGACCCCCAGTCTTCATGGTTCATCAGGCTGACCTCCAGTCTTCATGGTTCATCAGGCTGACCTCCAGTCTTCATGGTTCATCAGGCTGACCTCCAATCTTCATGGAGGAGATTACTGAGTAGTTTGGCTCATCAGGCTGACCCCCAGTCTTCATTTGAAGTTATTGCGGGAAGATGATGTTTTGTCAATGTGAAGATAATAATTCCAGAGGATGGAGAAGAAAGTACAATCCCACATGCTAGATCATTATTCTGTTAATAAAATCTAACCTTTTCTAAACAAAGGAATACTTATCTGTGGTATTTAATTGGTATGGGCAGCACTACCATAAGAACTGTTGGATCAAATTATGCAATTTCCCTTTAATAGTTGATACAAGAAGCCTTTGTCAAGACGGGAAAAAATGGGAGGCACTGATTGGTTCCAAAATCAGCCATGAAATCAGTCTGAGTCAGTCTGCATGTCTCATCAGATTGAATGGACTTGAGGTCTAAACTCTGTCAACTCCTCTCTCTCCTGGTGGTCATTCATTCCAAACGGCACCCTATTCCCTACATAGTGCACTACTTTAGACCAGGGTCCTATAGAACCCTGTTCCCTACATAGTGCACTACAGCCTGAAATAGAAACAGGACTGTTTAAGCTAAGTGTGAAGATAAATACTTCTCAACTTATAACAGTGTTGTCTCTAATATATATTATGTATAACAGTGTTGTCTCTAATATATGTTATGTATAACAGTGTTGTCTCTAACAGTGTGTTGTCTCTAATATATGTTATGTATAACAGTGTTGTCTCTAATATATGTTATGTATAACAGTGTTGTCTCTAATATATATTATGTATAACAGTGTTGTCTCTAATATATGTTATGTATAACAGTGTTGTCTCTAATATATGTTATGTATAACAGTGTTGTCTCTAACAGTGTGTTGTCTCTAATATATGTTATGTATAAGAGTGTTGTCTCTAATATATGTTATGTATAACAGTGTTGTCTCTAATATATGTTATGTATAACAGTGTTGTCTCTAACAGTGTTGTCTCTAATATATATTATGTATAACAGTGTTGTCTCTAATATATGTTATGTATAACAGTGTTGTCTCTAACAGTGTTGTCTCTAATATATGTTATGTATAACAGTGTTGTCTCTAATATATATTATGTATAACAGTGTTGTCTCTAACAGTGTTGTCTCTAATATATGTTATGTATAACAGTGTTGTCTCTAATATATATTATGTATAACAGTGTTGTCTCTAATATATGTTATGTATAACAGTGTTGTCTCTAACAGTGTGTTGTCTCTAATATATGTTATGTATAACAGTGTTGTCTCTAACAGTGTGTTGTCTCTAATATATATTATGTATAACAGTGTTGTCTCTAATATATGTTATGTATAACAGTGTTGTCTCTAATATATATTATGTATAACAGTGTTGTCTCTAATATATGTTATGTATAACAGTGTTGTCTCTAACAGTGTGTTGTCTCTAATATATGTTATGTATAACAGTGTTGTCTCTAACAGTGTGTTGTCTCTAATATATGTTATGTATAACAGTGTTGTCTCTAACAGTGTGTTGTCTCTAATATATATTATGTATAACAGTGTTGTCTCTAACAGTGTTGTCTCTAATATATGTTATGTATAACAGTGTTGTCTCTAATATATGTTATGTATAACAGTGTTGTCTCTAATATATGTTATGTATAACAGTGTTGTCTCTAACAGTGTGTTGTCTCTAATATATATTATGTATAACAGTGTTGTCTCTAACAGTGTTGTCTCTAATATATGTTATGTATAACAGTGTTGTCTCTAATATATGTTATGTATAACAGTGTTGTCTCTAATATATGTTATGTATAACAGTGTTGTCTCTAACAGTGTGTTGTCTCTAATATATGTTATGTATAACAGTGTTGTCTCTAATATATGTTATGTATAACAGTGTTGTCTCTAATATATGTTATGTATAACAGTGTTGTCTCTAACAGTGTGTTGTCTCTAATATATGTTATGTATAACAGTGTTGTCTCTAATATATGTTATGTATAACAGTGTGTTGTCTCTAATATATATTATGTATAACAGTGTTGTCTCTAATATATGTTATGTATAACAGTGTTGTCTCTAATATATGTTATGTATAACAGTGTTGTCTCTAACAGTGTTGTCTCTAATATATATTATGTATAACAGTGTTGTCTCTAATATATGTTATGTATAACAGTGTTGTCTCTAATATATGTTATGTATAACAGTGTTGTCTCTAATATATGTTATGTATAACAGTGTTGTCTCTAACAGTGTTGTCTCTAATATATGTTATGTATAACAGTGTTGTCTCTAATATATGTTATGTATAACAGTGTTGTCTCTAACAGTGTTGTCTCTAATATATATTATGTATAACAGTGTTGTCTCTAACAGTGTTGTCTCTAATATATGTTATGTATAACAGTGTTGTCTCTAACAGTGTTGTCTCTAATATATGTTATGTATAACAGTGTTGTCTCTAATATATGTTATGTATAACAGTGTGTTGTCTCTAATATATGTTATGTATAACAGTGTTGTCTCTAATATATGTTATGTATAACAGTGTTGTCTCGAATATATATTATGTATAACAGTGTTGTCTCTAACAGTGTGTTGTCTCTAATATATGTTATGTATAACAGTGTTGTCTCTAATATATGTTATGTATAACAGTGTTGTCTCTAATATATGTTATGTATAACAGTGTTGTCTCTAATATATATTATGTATAACAGTGTTGTCTCTAACAGTGTTGTCTCTAATATATGTTATGTATAACAGTGTTGTCTCTAATATATATTATGTATAACAGTGTTGTCTCTAATATATATAAAAATGGTATGGTAGAATGCAAACCCATACATCTCAACACAGCCAGCATGCTTCCTCCAATCAGTCTACATTAGAGTAGTTGGAGCTGTGTTATATTATTATCAATGTTATCAATGTGTCATATTATTACCAATGTGTTATTATATTACCAATGTGTTATTATATTATCAATGTGTTATTATATTACCAATGTGTTATTATATTATTACCAATGTGTTACATTATTATCAATGTGTTGTTACATTATTACCAATGTGTTATTATATTATTACCAATACAACACCCTGGGAGACAGAGAGAATAAACACCCTCTACAACACCCTGGGAGACACAGAGAATAAACACCCTCTACAACACCCTGGGAGACTGACAGGGAGGGTGGAGTGGTGAAAGGGAGGGTGGAGGGGTGACAGTGGAATTTGGGGGGGGGTGACAGGGAGGGTGGGGGGGTGACAGTGGGATTTGGGTTGGTGACAGGGAGGGTGACAGTAGGATTTGGGTTGGTGACAGGGAGGGTGACAGTGGGATTTGGGGGGTGACAGGGAGGGTGCGGGGGTGACAGTGGGATTTGGGGGGGGGGTGACAGGGAGGGAGGGGGGGTGACAGGGAGGGTGGGGGGGTGACAGTGGGATTTGGGTTGGTGACAGGGAGGGTGGGGGGGTGACAGTGGGATTTGGGGGTGACAGTGGGATTTGGGGGGTGACAGTGGGATTTGGGTTGGTGACAGGGAGGGTGGGGGGGTGACAGTGGGATTTGGGTTGGTGACAGGGAGGGTGGGGGGGTGACAGTGGGATTTGGGGGGTGACAGGGAGTGTGGGGGGGTGACAGTGGGATTTGGGGGGTGACAGGGAGTGTGGGGGGTGACAGTGGGATTTGGGTTGGTGACAGGGAGTGTGGGGGGGTGACAGTGGGATTTGGGGGGTGACAGGGAGTGTGGGGGGGTGACAGTGGGATTTGGGTTGGTGACAGGGAGGGTGGGGGGGTGACAGTGGGATTTGGGTTGGTGACAGGGTATCAACACTCAGTCAGGCTTTCAAGGGTTCTTCAGTTAGTGACTAATGACCTGCAGTACAGTTCTGGTCCTGTCAGCAGCTCCTTTCCCATGACTCAATCTAATGATTTAGAATTAGCACAGAGAGGCTGCTTTTAAAGGGCCGGTGCCAAACCATGGATTTATTCGCCTCAGAGCGGTAACTGTGGAACTTCCAAAATGTTTCATATTTAAGGAAATGTTTGCCCCCAGCTTGCAGTGACATGATTGTCTGGCCATAATAACACATTAGTCATCATCTTGACTGGCTGTGGGCGGGGCTTGGCGTCCTGATTGGCAAGGGGGCGGGATTTGGCAACACTCAGCATATAAAAAGACATTGTATTAGTTGGTGAAAAACAATATGAGAGTCCTCAGGATATGATGACTAACTCAATATGGCTGCTTGGATAGAGGTGAGATACTTCTTTAAAGAATATAACATCATACACATGAATGCACCCAGTGTTGTCTCACAGCAATAACAGACAGTCAATACAGTTCCTTTAAGGTCAGCAAGGCCTCAGAGAGCAGCGGTAGAACATTTTAGACGGTCGATAGAGCAGCCGCGGTCCCACAGCACTTCATGTAGAGGACAGAGCAGTACCACAGCACTTCATAAGGAGGACAGAACAGTACCACAACACTAGAGGACAGAACAGTACCACAACACTAGAGGACAGAACAGTACCACAACACTAGAGGACAGAACAGTTCCACAACACTAGAGGACAGAACAGTTCCACAGCACTTCATGTAGAGGACAGAACAGTACCACAACACTAGAGGACAGAACAGTACCACAACACTAGAGGACAGAACAGTACCACAACACTAGAGGACAGAACAGTACCACAACACTAGAGGACAGAACAGTACCACAACACTTCATATAGAGGGAGAACTGACAACTAGAGGACAGAACAGTACCACAACACTAGAGGACAGAACAGTACCACAACACTAGAGGACAGAACAGTACCACAACACTAGAGGACAGAACAGTACCACAACACTAGAGGACAGAACAGTACCACAACACTAGAGGACAGAACAGTACCACAGCACTAGAGGACAGAACAGTACCACAGCACTAGAGGACAGAACAGTACCACAACACTAGAGGACAGAACAGTACCACAGCACTAGAGGACAGAACAGTACCACAACACTAGAGGACAGAACAGTTCCACAGCACTTCATGTAGAGGACAGAACAGTACCACAACACTAGAGGACAGAACAGTACCACAACACTAGAGGACAGAACAGTACCACAACACTAGAGGACAGAACAGTACCACAACACTAGAGGACAGAACAGTTCCACAACACTAGAGGACAGAACAGTACCACAACACTAGAGGACAGAACAGTACCACAACACTAGAGGACAGAACAGTACCATAACACTTCATGTAGAGGACAGAACAGTACCACAACACTAGAGGACAGAACAGTACCACAACACTAGAGGACAGAACAGTACCACAACACTAGAGGACAGAACAGTACCACAGCACTAGAGGACAGAACAGTACCACAACACTAGAGGACAGAACAGTACCACAGCACTTCATGTAGAGGACAGAACAGTACCACAGCACTTCATGTAGAGGACAGAACAGTACCACAACACTAGAGGACAGAACAGTACCACAGCACTTCATGTAGAGGACAGAACAGTACCACAGCACTTCATGTAGAGGACAGAACAGTACCACAGCACTTCATAAGGAGGACAGAACAGTACCACAACACTAGAGGACAGAACAGTACCACAACACTAGAGGACAGAACAGTACCACAACACTAGAGGACAGAACAGTTCCACAACACTAGAGGACAGAACAGTACCACAACACTAGAGGACAGAACAGTACCACAGCACTAGAGGACAGAACAGTACCACAACACTAGAGGACAGAACAGTACCACAGCACTTCATGTAGAGGACAGAACAGTACCACAGCACTTCATGTAGAGGACAGAACAGTACCACAACACTAGAGGACAGAACAGTACCACAGCACTTCATGTAGAGGACAGAACAGTACCACAACACTAGAGGACAGAACAGTTCCACAACACTAGAGGACAGAACAGTACCACAACACTAGAGGACAGAACAGTACCACAGCACTAGAGGACAGAACAGTACCACAACACTAGAGGACAGAACAGTACCACAGCACTTCATGTAGAGGACAGAACAGTACCACAGCACTTCATGTAGAGGACAGAACAGTACCACAACACTAGAGGACAGAACAGTACCACAGCACTTCATGTAGAGGACAGAACAGTACCACAACACTAGAGGACAGAACAGTACCACAACACTAGAGGACAGAACAGTACCACAACACTAGAGGACAGAACAGTTCCACAACACTAGAGGACAGAACAGTTCCACAACACTAGAGGACAGAACAGTACCACAGCACTAGAGGACAGAGCAGTACCACAACACTAGAGGACAGAACAGTACCACAACACTAGAGGACAGAACAGTTCCACAACACTAGAGGACAGAACAGTACCACAGCACTAGAGGACAGAACAGTACCACAACACTAGAGGACAGAACAGTACCACAACACTAGAGGACAGAACAGTACCACAACACTAGAGGACAGAACAGTACCACAACACTAGAGGACAGAACAGTACCACAACACTAGAGGACAGAACAGTACCACAGCACTAGAGGACAGAACAGTACCACAACACTAGAGGACAGAACAGTACCACAGCACTAGAGGACAGAACAGTACCACAGCACTAGAGGACAGAACAGTACCACAGCACTAGAGGACAGAACAGTACCACAGCACTAGAGGACAGAACAGTACCACAACACTAGAGGACAGAACAGTACCACAACACTAGAGGACAGAACAGTACCACAACACTAGAGGACAGAACAGTACCACAGCACTAGAGGACAGAACAGTACCACAACACTAGAGGACAGAACAGTACCACAGCACTTCATGTAGAGGACAGAACAGTACCACAGCACTTCATGTAGAGGACAGAACAGTACCACAACACTAGAGGACAGAACAGTACCACAGCACTTCATGTAGAGGACAGAACAGTACCACAGCACTTCATGTAGAGGACAGAACAGTACCACAGCACTTCATAAGGAGGACAGAACAGTACCACAACACTAGAGGACAGAACAGTACCACAACACTAGAGGACAGAACAGTACCACAACACTAGAGGACAGAACAGTTCCACAACACTAGAGGACAGAACAGTACCACAACACTAGAGGACAGAACAGTACCACAGCACTAGAGGACAGAACAGTACCACAACACTAGAGGACAGAACAGTACCACAGCACTTCATGTAGAGGACAGAACAGTACCACAGCACTTCATGTAGAGGACAGAACAGTACCACAACACTAGAGGACAGAACAGTACCACAGCACTTCATGTAGAGGACAGAACAGTACCACAACACTAGAGGACAGAACAGTTCCACAACACTAGAGGACAGAACAGTACCACAACACTAGAGGACAGAACAGTACCACAGCACTAGAGGACAGAACAGTACCACAACACTAGAGGACAGAACAGTACCACAGCACTTCATGTAGAGGACAGAACAGTACCACAGCACTTCATGTAGAGGACAGAACAGTACCACAACACTAGAGGACAGAACAGTACCACAGCACTTCATGTAGAGGACAGAACAGTACCACAACACTAGAGGACAGAACAGTACCACAACACTAGAGGACAGAACAGTACCACAACACTAGAGGACAGAACAGTTCCACAACACTAGAGGACAGAACAGTTCCACAACACTAGAGGACAGAACAGTACCACAGCACTAGAGGACAGAGCAGTACCACAACACTAGAGGACAGAACAGTACCACAACACTAGAGGACAGAACAGTTCCACAACACTAGAGGACAGAACAGTACCACAGCACTAGAGGACAGAACAGTACCACAACACTAGAGGACAGAACAGTACCACAACACTAGAGGACAGAACAGTACCACAACACTAGAGGACAGAACAGTTCCACAACACTAGAGGACAGAACAGTACCACAGCACTAGAGGACAGAACAGTACCACAGCACTAGAGGACAGAACAGTACCACAACACTAGAGGACAGAACAGTACCACAACACTAGAGGACAGAACAGTACCACAGCACTAGAGGACAGAACAGTACCACAACACTAGAGGACAGAGCAGTACCACAGCACTTCATAAGGAGGACAGAACAGTACCACAACACTAGAGGACAGAACAGTACCACAACACTAGAGGACAGAACAGTACCACAACACTAGAGGACAGAACAGTACCACAACACTAGAGGACAGAACAGTTCCACAACACTAGAGGACAGAACAGTACCACAGCACTAGAGGACAGAACAGTACCACAACACTAGAGGACAGAACAGTACCACAACACTAGAGGACAGAACAGTACCACAGCACTAGAGGACAGAACAGTACCACAACACTAGAGGACAGAACAGTACCACAGCACTAGAGGACAGAACAGTACCACAACACTAGAGGACAGAACAGTACCACAGCACTAGAGGACAGAGCAGTACCACAACACTAGAGGACAGAACAGTACCACAACACTAGAGGACAGAACAGTTCCACAACACTAGAGGACAGAACAGTACCACAGCACTAGAGGACAGAACAGTACCACAACACTAGAGGACAGAACAGTACCACAACACTAGAGGACAGAACAGTACCACAGCACTAGAGGACAGAACAGTACCATAACACTTCATATAGAGGACAGAACAGTACCACAGCACTAGAGGACAGAACAGTACCATAACACTTCATATAGAGGACAGAACAGTACCACAGCACTAGAGGACAGAACAGTACCACAACACTAGAGGACAGAACAGTACCACAGCACTAGAGGACAGAACAGTACCACAACACTAGAGGACAGAACAGTTCCACAACACTAGAGGACAGAACAGTACCACAGCACTAGAGGACAGAACAGTACCACAACACTAGAGGACAGAACAGTACCACAACACTAGAGGACAGAACAGTACCACAACACTAGAGGACAGAACAGTACCACAACACTAGAGGACAGAACAGTTCCACAACACTAGAGGACAGAACAGTACCACAGCACTAGAGGACAGAACAGTACCACAACACTAGAGGACAGAACAGTACCACAACACTAGAGGACAGAACAGTACCACAACACTAGAGGACAGAACAGTACCACAACACTAGAGGACAGAACAGTACCACAACACTAGAGGACAGAACAGTACCACAACACTAGAGGACAGAACAGTACCACAACACTAGAGGACAGAACAGTACCATAACACTTCATATAGAGGACAGAACAGTACCACAGCACTAGAGGACAGAACAGTACCACAACACTAGAGGACAGAACAGTACCACAGCACTAGAGGACAGAACAGTACCACAACACTAGAGGACAGAACAGTTCCACAACACTAGAGGACAGAACAGTACCACAGCACTAGAGGACAGAACAGTACCACAACACTAGAGGACAGAACAGTACCACAACACTAGAGGACAGAACAGTACCACAACACTAGAGGACAGAACAGTACCACAACACTAGAGGACAGAACAGTTCCACAACACTAGAGGACAGAACAGTACCACAGCACTAGAGGACAGAACAGTACCACAACACTAGAGGACAGAACAGTACCACAACACTAGAGGACAGAACAGTACCACAACACTAGAGGACAGAACAGTACCACAATACTAGAGGACAGAACAGTACCACAACACTAGAGGACAGAACAGTACCGCAACACTAGAGGACAGAACAGTACCACAGCACTAGAGGACAGAACAGTACCACAACACTAGAGGACAGAACAGTACCACAGCACTAGAGGACAGAACAGTACCACAGCACTAGAGGACAGAACAGTACCATAACACTTCATATAGAGGACAGAACAGTACCACAACACTAGAGGACAGAACAGTACCACAACACTAGAGGACAGAACAGTACCACAGCACTAGAGGACAGAACAGTACCACAACACTTCATATAGAGGGAGAACTGACAACTAGAGGACGGACTTTGAAATAGAGTAACAAAAAAACAGTTTCTTTCCACTCCTGCTCTCACAATACTCTGACTCCCAGATTGATGTGCCCGCGTCCATGTTGACTCACACGGGGAGTTATAATGGACAATAAGACCAGTAAACTTACAGCCTGAACAGCCCTGGTGACAATAATGAAAACATCATGTCTTGTAAAACAACTCTGAGAGAACAGAGGACACAGAGGGTGTGTCCCTAATGAAACCCTATTCCCTTCACAGTGCAGAGCTCTGGTCCATAGCAGGGTACTATATAGGGATTAGGGCTCTGGTCGATAGCATGGCACTATATAGGGATTAGGGCTCTGGTCGATAGCATGGCACTATTGGGATTAGGGCTCTGGTCCATAGCAGGGCACTATATAGGGAATAGGGCTCTGGTCAACAGTAGTGTTCTATATAGGGAATAGGGCTCTGGTCAACAGTAGTGTTCTATATAGGGAATAGGGCTCTGGTCAACAGTAGTGTTCTATATAGGGAATAGGGCTCTGGTCAACAGTAGTGGTCTATATAGGGAATAGGGCTCTGGTCAACAGTAGTGCTCTATATAGGGAATAGGGCTCTGGTCAACAGTAGTGTACTATATAGGGAATAGGGCTCTGGTCAACAGTAGTGTTCTATATAGGGAATAGGGCTCTGGTCAACAGTAGTGTTGACCAAAATGAAATCTAGAATCGGCTTTCTATTTCGCAACAAAGCCTCCTTCACTCACGTCGCCAAACATACCTTCGTAAAACTGACTATCCTACCGATCCTCAACTTTGGCGATGTCATTTACAAAATAGCCTCCAACACTCTACTCAGAAAACTGGATGCAGTCTATCACAGTGCCATCCGTTTTGTCACCAAAGCCCCATATACAGTGGGGCAAATAAGTATTTAGTCAGCCACCAATTGTGCAAGTTCTCCCACTTAAAAAGATAAGAGAGGCCTGTAATTTTCATCATAGGTACACTTCAACTATGGGAGACAAAAGGAGAAAAAAAATCCAGAAAATCACATTGTCGGATTTTCAATGAATTTATTTGCAAATTATGGTGGAAAATGAGTATTTGGTCAATAACAAAAGTTTCTCAATACTTTGTTATATACCCTTTGTTGGCAATGACAGAGGTCAAACGTTTTCTGTAAGTCTTCACAAGGTTTTCACACACTGTTGCTGGTATTTTCCCGCGCCGACAGAGATGGCCGCCTCGCTTCGCGTTCCAAGGAAACTATGCAGTTTTTTGTTTTTTTACGTGTTATTTCTTACATTGGTACCCCAGGTCATCTTAGGTTTCATTACATACAGTCGAGAAGAACTACTGAACATAAGAGCAGCGTCAACTCACCATCAGTACGACCAAGAATATGACTTTCGCGAAGCGGATCCTGTGTTCTGCCTTTCACCCAGGACAACAGAATGGATCCCAGCTGGCGACCCCAAAAAACGACTTTGAAAAAGGGGAAAACGAAGCGGTCTTCTGGTCAGACTCCGGAGACGGGCACATCGTGCACCACTCCCTAGCATTCTCCTCGCCAATGTCCAGTCTCTTGACAACAAGGTTGATGAAATCCGAGCAAGGGTAGCATTCCAGAGGGACATCAGAGACTGTAACGTTCTTTGCTTCACGGAAACATGGCTCACTGGAGAGACGCTATCGGAGACGGTGCAGCCAGCTGGTTTCTCCACGCATCGCGCGGACAGAAACAAACATCTTTCTGGTAAGAAGAGGGGCGGGGGCGTATGCTTTATGGTTAACGTGACGTGGTGTGGCCACAACAACATACAGGAACTCAAGTCCTTCTGTTCACCTGATTTAGAATTCCTCACAATCAAATGTCGACCACATTATCTACCAAGGGAATTCTCTTCGATTATAATCACAGCCGTATATATTCCCCCCCAAGCAGACACATCGATGGCTCTGAACAAACTTTATTTGACTCTTTGCAAACTGGAATCCATATATCCGGAGGCTGCATTCATTGTAGCTGGGGATTTTAACAAGGCTAATCTGAAAACAAGACTCCCTCAATTTTATCAGCATATCGATTGCGCAACCAGGGCTGGAAAAACCTTGGATCATTGCTATTCCAACTTCCGCGACACATATAAGGCCCTGCCCCGCTCTCCTTTCGGAAAAGCTGACCACGACTCCATTTTGTTGATCCCTGCCTACAGACAGAAACTAAAACAAGAAGCTCCCGCGCTGAGGTCTGTTCAACGCTGGTCCGACCAATCTGATTCCACACTCCAAGACTGCTTCCATCACGTGGACTGGGATATGTTCCGTATTGCGTCAGACAACAACATTGACGAATACGCTGATTCGGTGAGCGAGTACATTAGAACGTGCGTTGAAGATGTCGTTCCCATAGCAACGATTAAAACATTCCCAAACCGGAAACCGTGGATTGATGGCAGCATTCGCGTGAAACTGAAAGTGCGAACCACTGCTTTTAATCAGGGCAAGGTGACTGGAAACATGACCGAATACAAACAGTGTAACTATTCCCTCCGCAAGGCAATCAAACAAGCTAAGCGCCAGTATAGAGACAAAGTAGAGTCGCAATTCAACGGCTCAGACACAAGAGGTATGTGGCAGGGTCTACAGTCAATCACGGATTACAAAAAGAAAACCAGCCCCGTCATGGACCAGGATGCCTTGCTCCCAGGCAGACTAAATAACTTTTTTTGCCCGCTTTGAGGACAATACAGTGCCACTGACACGGCCCGCAACTAAAACATGACGTGAGGAAAACATTTAAACGTGTTAACCCTCGCAAGGCTGCAGGCCCAGACGGCATCCCCAGCTGCGCCCTCAGAGCATGCGCAGACCAGCTGGCTGGTGTGTTTACGGACATATTCAATCAATCCCTATCCCAGTCTGTTGTTCGCACATGCTTCAAGAGGGCCACCATTGTTCCTGTTCCCAAGAAAGCTAAGGTAACTGAGCTAAACGACTACCGCCCGTAGCACTCACTTCCGTCATCATGAAATGCTTTGAGAGACTAGTCAAGGACCATATCACCTCCACCCTACCTGACACCCTAGACCTACTCCAATTTGCTTACCGCCCAAATAGGTCCACAGACGATGCAATCTCAACCACACTGCACACTGCCCTAACCCATCTGGACAAGAGGAATACCTATGTGAGAATGCTGTTCATCGACTACAGCTCGGCATTTAACACCATAGTGCCCTTCAAGCTCGTCATCAAGCTCGAGACCCTGGGTCTCGACCCCGCCCTGTGCAACTGGGTACTGGACTTCCTGACGGGCCGCCCCCAGGTGGTGAGGGTAGGCAACAACATCTCCACCCCGCTGATCCTCAACACTGGGGCCCCACAAGGGTGCGTTCTGTACTTCTCTCCTGTACTCCCTGTTCACCCACGACTGCGTGGCCACGCACGCCTCCAACTCAATAATCAAGTTTGCGGACGACACAACAGTGGTAGGCTTGATTACCAACAACGACGAGACGGCCTACAGGGAGGAGGTGAGGGCCCTCGGAGTGTGGTGTCAGGATAATAACCTCACACTCAACGTCAACAAAACTAAGGAGATGATTGTGGACTTCAGGAAACAGCAGAGGGAACACCCCCTATCCACATCGATGGAACAGTAGTGGAGAGGGTAGTAAGTTTTAAGTTCCTCGGCGTACACATCACAGACAAACTGAATTGGTCCACCCACACAGACAGCATCGTGAAGAAGGCGCAGCAGCGCCTCTTCAACCTCAGGAGGCTGAAGAAATTTGGCTTGTCACCAAAAGCACAAACTTCTACAGATGCACAATCGAGAGCATCCTGTCGGGCTGTATCACCGCCTGGTACGGCAACTGCTCCGCCCACAACCGTAAGGCTCTCCAGAGGGTAGTGAGGTTTGCACAACGCATCCCCGGGGGCAAACTACCTGCCCTCCAGGACACCTACACCACCCGATGTCACAGGAAGGCCATAAAGATCATCAAGGACAACAACCACCCGAGCCACTGCCTGTTCACCCCGCTATCATCCAGAAGGCGAGGTCAGTACAGGTGCATCAAAGCTGGGACCGAGAGACTGAAAAACAGCTTCTATCTCAAGGCCATCAGACTGTTAAACAGCCACCACTAACATTGAGTGGCTGCTGCCAACACACTGACTCAACTCCAGCCACTTTAATAATGGGAATTGATGGGAAATGATGTAAAATATATCACTAGCCACTTTAAACAATGCTACCTAATATAATGTTTACATACCCTACATTATTCATCTCATATGTATAAGTATATACTGTACTCTATATCATCTACTGCATCCTTATGTAATACATGTATCACTAGCCACTTTAACTATGCCACTTTGTTTACATACTCATCTCATATGTATATACTGCACTCAATACCATCTACTGTATCTAGCCTATGCCGCTCTGTACCATCACTCATTCATATATCTTTATGTACATATTCTTTATCCCCTTACACTTGTGTCTATAAGGTAGTAGTTTTGGAATTGTTAGCTAGATTACTTGTTGGTTATTACTGCATTGTCGGAACTAGTAGCACAAGCATTTCGCTACACTCGCACTAACATCTGCTAACCATGTGTATGTGACAAATAAAATTTGATTTGGGCCCATTCCTCCATGCAGATCTCCTCTAGAGCAGTGATGTTTTGGGGCTGTTGCTGGCAACACGGATTTTCAACTCCCTCCAAAGATTTTCTGTGGGGTTGAGATCTGGAGACTGGCTAGGCCACTCCAGGACCTTGAAATGCTTCTTACGAAGCCACTCCTTCGTTGCCCGGGCGGTGTGTTTGGGATCATTGTCATGCTGAAAGACCCAGCCACGTTTCATCTTCAATGCCCTTGCTGATGGAAGGAGGTTTTCACTCAAAATCTCACGATACATGTCCCCATTCATTCTTTCCTTTACACGGATCAGTCGTCCTGGTCCCTTTGCAGAAAAACAGCCCCAAAGCATGATGTTTCCACCCCCATGCTTCACAGTAGGTATGGTGTTCTTTGGATGCAACTCAGCATTCTTTGTCCTCCAAACATGACGAGTTGAGTTTTTACCAAAAAGTTATATTTTGGTTTCATCAGACCATATGACATTCTTCCAATCTTCTTGCTCACTAGCAAACTTCAGACGGGCCTGGACATGTACTGGCTTAAGCAGGGGGACACATCTGGCACTGCAGGATTTGAGTCCCTGGCGGCGTAGTGTGTTACTAATGGTAGGCTTTGTTACTTTGGTCCCAGCTCTCTGTAGGTCAGTCAGTAGGTCAAACGAGGGGTGTGGTTCTGGGATCTTTGCTCACCGTTCTTGTGATCATTTTGACCCCACTGGGTGAGATCTTGCGTGGAGCCACAGATCGAGGGAGATTATCAGTGGTCTTGTATGTCTTCCATTTCCTAATAATTGCTCCCACAGTTGATTTCTTCAAACCAAGCTGCTTACCTATTGCAGATTCAGTCTTCCCAGCCTGGTGCAGGTCTACAATTTTGTTTCTGGTGTCCTTTGACAGCTCTTTGGTCTTGGCCATAGTGGAGTTTGGAGTGTGACTGTTTGAGGTTGTGGACAGGTGCCATTAATACAGGTAACGAGTGGAGGACAGAGGAGCCTCTTAAAGAAGAAGTTACAGGTTTGTGAGAGCCAGAAAGCTTGTTTGTTGGTGACCAAATACTTATTTTCCACCATAATTTGCAAATTATTTAATTAAAAATCCTACAATGTGATTTTCTGGATTTTTTTTCTTCTCATTTTGTCTGTCATAGTTGGAGTGTAACCATGATGAAAATAACAGGCCTCACTCATCTTTTTAAGTGGGGGAACATGCACAATTGGTGGCTGACTAAATACTTTTTTGCCCCACTGTACCACCCACCACTGCGACCTGTATGCTCTAGTTGGCTGGCCCTCGCTACATATTCGTCGCCAGACCCACTGGCTCCAGGTCATCTACAAGTCCATGCTAGGTAAAGCTCCGCCTTATCTCAGCTCACTGGTCACGATGGCAATACCCATCCGTAGCACGCGCTCCAGCAGGTGTATCTCACTGATCATCCCTAAAGCCAACACCTCATTTGGCCGCCTTTCGTTCCAGTACTCTGCTGCCTGTGACTGGAACGAATTGCAAAAATCGCTGAAGTTGGAGACTTTTATCTCCCTCACCAACTTCAAACATCAGCTATCTGAGCAGCTAACCGATCGCTGCAGCTGTACATAGTCTATTGGTAAATAGCCCACCCTTTTCACCTACCTCATCCCCATACTGTTTTTATTTATTTACTTTTCTGCTCTTCTGCACACCAATAGCTCTACCTGTACATGACCATCTGATCATTTATCATTATTATTATCATTAATCTGCAAAATTTTAATTATTTGCCTACCTCCTCATGCCTTTTGCACACATTGTATATAGACCCCCCCTTTGTTTTCTACTGTGTTATTGACTTGTTAATTGTTTACTCCATGTGTAACTCTTTGTTGTATGCTCACAATGCTTTGCTTTATCTTGGCCAGGTCGCAGTTGCAAATGAGAACTTGTTCTCAACTAGCCTACCTGGTTAAATAAAGGTGTTCTCAACTAGCCTACCTGGTTAAATAAAGGTGTTCTCAACTAGCCTACCTGGTTAAATAAAGGTGTTCTCAACTAGCCTACCTGGTTAAATAAAGGTGTTCTCAACTAGCCTACCTGGTTAAATAAAGGTGTTCTCAACTAGCCTACCTGGTTAAATAAAGGTGTTCTCAACTAGCCTACCTGGTTAAATAAAGGTGTTCTCAACTAGCCTACCTGGTTAAATAAAGGTGTTCTCAACTAGCCTACCTGGTTAAATAAAGGTGTTCTCAACTTGCCTACCTGGTTAAATAAAGGTGTTCTCAACTAGCCTACCTGGTTAAATAAAGGTGTTCTCAACTAGCCTACCTGGTTAAATAAAGGTGAAATAAAATAAATAAAAAATGAACAGTTCTCTGCTGCCAAAGACTGGAACGAATTGCAAAAATCGCTGAAGCTGGAAGCGTATATTTCCCTCATTAACGAAGAAGAAGCTTGATTTTGAAAGTATGATGTTGAAAAAATGTGTCTAGATAAAAGTCAAAGAATGTTCTGTGGCCAATGACCTTGAGTCTTCTTGGACGGGCACTTCTACAGTAAATCTATTGGACGGGCAGCACCCAAGAGGGTTTGAACTGCCTAGCTCTCCCTGTAGATTATGCGGTGACGTAGTGTCTCCATGAGTGACAGAACACTGAGCCAATCACGGCACAACTAGAGGAGATTACCAACCTCTACGCTCTGTATTTTCACTGGCTACCCCTCCACCACAGAAAGCACTGAGCTGAAACACCTGCATTTAAGAGATGCCTTACTCAAGAAGGAAACCATGTTTGTATGAGGCTTCATTAACTCAAGGGAAACATTTGTTTTACATTGTTTGCAAACTGACTGATATGTGACATGAAATAACATGCAAAATAGGCAAATTATAATTATTGAGGCCCTCTCCTGATCTCTTTCCATTCTTACAAAGACTTAGTACAGGGATTGTTGAAAGTTGGGACAATCATTATCTGGCACAAAAATGTCATTTTTATAGTTGAACATTTTTTATTTAGGTATATTATTAGAGATTAAACAATAAAATATAAAACATGTAGGGAATCGTATAAGGGGAAAGATTTGCTTTATCTAAATATTTTCTATATTAATCATATCAAATCAAATTGGATTTGTCATATGCTTGGTAAACAACAGGTGTAGAAGACTGTCACACTCTGACCATCATTTGCATTGTTTGTTTCTATGTTTTGTTTGGTCAGGGTGTGATATGAGTGGGCATTCTATGTTGCATGTCTAGTTAGTCTGTTTCTATGTGTTTTGGCCTGATATGGTTCTCAATCAGGGGCAGGTGTTTGTCGTTGTCTCTGATTGGGAACCATATTTAGGTAGCCTGTTTTGTATTGTGGTCCGTGGGTTATTGTCTATGTGAAGTTGCCTGTGTCTGCACTCGTTGGTCATAGCGTCTTGTTGTTTTTGTTGGACTGCTCTTCGTGGTCGTCCTTCAATAAGAGAAGAATGTATTCTAATCACGCTGTGCTTTGGCCTTTACGACGATCGTGACACTAACAGTGAAATGCTGACTGACGGGCCCTTAAGATCAATGCAGAGATATATTTTTTGAAATACAAAAATAATAACATGAGGAATAAATACACAATGAATAATGATAACTTGGCTATATACAGGGATCACCAGCTAATAACTTGGCTATATACAGGGATCACCAGCTAATAACATGGTTATATACACAGGGTGCCAATACTGAGTCAATGTGCATGGGTACCAGGTAATAACATGGCTATATACACAGGGTACCAGGTAATAACATGGCTATATACAGGGATCACCAGCTAATAACATGGTTATATACACAGGGTGCCAATACTGAGTCAATGTGCATGGGTACCAGGTAATAACATGGTTATATACACAGGGTACCAGGTAATAACATGATTATATACACGGGGTGCCAATACTGAGTTGATGTGCATGGGTACCAGGTAATAACATGGTTATATACACAGGGTGCCAGTACTGAGTTGATGTGCATGGGTACCAGGTAATAACATGGTTATATACACAGGGTGCCAGTACTGAGTTGATGTGCAGGGGTACCAGGTAATAACATGGTTATATACACAGGGTGCCAGTACTGAGTTGATGTGCAGGGGTACCAGGTAATAACATGGCTATATACACAGGGTGCCAATACTGAGTTGATGTGCAGGGGTACCAGGTAATAACATGGTTATATACACAGGGTACCAGGTAATAACATGGTTATATACACGGGGTGCCAATACTGAGTTGATGTGCAGGGGTACCAGGTAATAACATGGTTATATACACAGGGTGCCAGTACTGAGTTGATGTGCAGGGGTACCAGGTAATTGAGGTAGATATGTAAATACTGCATGCTACAGACCTCTACCTCATCATACTGTATGCTACAGACCTCTACCTCATCATACTGTATGCTACAGACCTCTACCTCATCATACTGTATGCTACAGACATGACCTCTACCTCATCCTACTGCATGCTACAGACCTGACCTCTACTTCATCATACTGCATGCTACAGACCTCTACCTCATCCTACTGCATGCTACAGACATGACCTCTACCTCATCCTACTGCATGCTACAGACATGACCTCTACCTCCTCATACTGCATGCTACAGACCTCTACCTCCTCATACTGCATGCTACAGACCTCTACTTCATCATACTGTATGCTACAGACATGACCTCTACTTCATCCTACTGCATGCTACAGACCTCTACCTCATCCTACTGCATGCTACAGACATGACCTCTACCTCCTCATACTGCATGCTCCAGACATGACCTCTACCTCCTCATACTGCATGCTCCAGACATGACCTCTACCTCATCATACTGCATGCTACAGACATGACCTCTACCTCATCATACTGCATGCTACAGACATGACCTCTACCTCATCCTACTGCATGCTACAGACATGACCTCTACTTCCTCATACTGCATGCTACAGACATGATCTCTACTTCCTCATACTGCATGCTACAGACATGACATCTACTTCGTCATACTGCATGCTACAGACCTGACATCTACTTCCTCATACTGCATGCTACAGACATGACCTCTACTTCGTCATACTGCATGCTACAGACATGACCTCTACTTCGTCATACTGCATGCTACAGACATCTACTTCGTCATACTGCATGCTACAGACATCTACTTCGTCATACTGCATGCTACAGACATGACATCTACTTCGTCATACTGCATGCTACAGACATGACATCTACTTCGTCATACTGCATGCTACAGACATGACATCTACTTCGTCATACTGCATGCTACAGACATCTACTTCGTCATACTGCATGCTACAGACATCTACTTCGTCATACTGCATGCTACAGACATGACATCTACTTCGTCATACTGCATGCTACAGACATCTACTTCGTCATACTGCATGCTACAGACATCTACTTCGTCATACTGCATGCTACAGACATCTACTTCGTCATACTGCATGCTATAGACATGAACAGCTGAGATGTAAGAGCGTAAAGTCAGAGAGAAAGAGAAATGCCAGTGTTACCCAGTTGAGTCTTGTCCTTTAAAACGTCTTTGATGTTGAGGCCGCTGTTGAGTGGTGACTCTCTGTACCGGTAGAGGACGGGGGCGTCTCTCTGTCCATTCTTCTCCAGCTCTTGGAGCACCTCACTGGGCTTTAGAGGTGCAGCCTTCAGGCCCCTGCTCCAGCCTGAAGAGTCCCATACAGTCCATCTGACCAGGTCCTGTAACTTCACCACCACCTTCTCAGACACAGCCAGGACCTCATCCTGCAGACAGGCGGGAGATAATATAATGGAATATCATATCATATAACAAAGTACTTCAAACATGAGGCAATTTAGGAGAGAGGATATCTTCCTGAGTCAGACCAGCACCATCACACAGAGAGAGAGGATATCTTCCTGAGTCAGACCAGCTCCATCACAGAGAGAGAGTTGGTCTTCCTGAGTCAGACCCGCTCCATCACAGAGAGAGAGAGAGAGGATATCTTCCTGAGTCAGACCAGCTCCATCACAGAGAGAGAGTTGGTCTTCCTGAGTCAGACCAGCTCCATCACAGAGAGAGAGTTGGTCTTCCTGAGTCAGACCAGCTCCATCACAGAGAGAGAGAGGATGTCTTCCTGAGTCAGACCCGCTCCATCACAGAGAGAGAGGATATCTTCCTGAGTCAGACCAGCTCCATCACAGAGAGAGAGTTGGTCTTCCTGAGTCAGACCCGCTCCATCACAGAGAGAGAGTTGGTCTTCCTGAGTCAGACCAGCTCCATCACAGAGAGAGAGGATATCTTCCTGAGTCAGACCAGCTCCATCACAGAGAGAGAGTTGGTCTTCCTGAGTCAGACCCGCTCCATCACAGAGAGAGAGAGAGAGCTTGTCTTCCTGAGTCAGACCAGCTCCATCACAGAGAGAGAGGATATCTTCCTGAGTCAGACCAGCTCCATCACAGAGAGAGAGTTGGTCTTCCTGAGTCAGACCCGCTCCATCACAGAGCGAGAGCTTGTCTTCCTGAGTCAGACCAGCTCCATCACAGAGAGAGAGAGGATGTCTTCCTGAGTCAGACCAGCTCCATCACAGAGAGAGAGAGGATGTCTTCCTGAGTCAGACCCGCTCCATCACAGAGAGAGAGAGGATGTCTTCCTGAGTCAGACCCGCTCCATCACAGAGAGAGAGAGAGAGTTTGTCTTCCTAAGTGTTACGGTTTTATTCCATCGAAGGAGAGGCGGACCAAAATGCAGCGTGGTTACTTGTATACATCTTTAATAAAGATGAAAACGCGAACAATACAAAACAAACGTAACGTGAAAACCTAAACAGCCTATCTGGTGCAAACAAACACAGAGAAAGGAACAATCACCCACGAAACACTCAAAGAATATGGCTGCCTAAATATGGTTCCCAATCAGAGACAACGATAAACACCTGCCTCTGATTGAGAACCACTCCAGGCAACCATAGACTTTTCTAGACAACCCCACTAACCACAATCCCAAGACTTACGAAACACTCAAAGAATATGGCTGCCTAAATATGGTTCCCAATCAGAGACAGGAACAATATAAAACCATAAAGAAAACACAAAATACTAAGACCAGGGCGTGACAGAACCCCCCCCCCCCACCACCAGGGCTCTGGCTGCTCCATGCAGACGGGCGGCTCGGGCTGCTCCATGCAGACGGGCGGCTCGGGCTGCTCCATTCAGACGGGCGGCTCTGGCTGCTCCATGCAGACGGGCGGCTCTGGCAGCTCCATGCAGACTGGCGGCTCTGGCAGCTCCATGCAGACTGGCAGCTCCATGCAGACTGGCAGCTCCATGCAGACTGGCAGCTCCATGCAGACTGGCAGCTCCATGCAGACTGGCAGCTCCATGCAGACTGGCAGCTCCATGCAGACTGGCAGCTCCATGCAGACTGGCTGCTCCATGCAGACTGGCTGCTCCATGCAGACGGGCGGCTCTGGCTGCTCCATGCAGACGGGCGGCTCTGGCTGCTCCATGCAGACGGGCGGCTCTGGCTGCTCCATGCAGACGGGCGGCTCTGGCTGCTCCATGCAGACTGGCGGCTCTGGCAGCTCCATGCAGACTGGCGGCTCTGGCAGCTCCATGCAGACTGGCAGCTCCATGCAGACTGGCGGCTCTGGCAGCTCCATGCAGACTGGCAGCTCCATGCAGACTGGCAGCTCCATGCAGACTGGCAGCTCCATGCAGACTGGCAGCTCCATGCAGACTGGCAGCTCCATGCAGACTGGCAGCTCCATGCAGACTGGCTGCTCCATGCAGACTGGCTGCTCCATGCAGACTGGCTGCTCCATGCAGACTGGCTGCTCCATGCAGACGGGCGGCTCTGGCTGCTCCATGCAGACGGGCGGCTCTGGCTGCTCCATGCAGACGGGCGGCTCTGGCTGCTCCATGCAGACGGGCGGCTCTGGCTGCTCCATGCAGACTGGCGGCTCTGGCAGCTCCATGCAGACTGGCGGCTCTGGCAGCTCCATGCAGACTGGCAGCTCCATGCAGACTGGCAGCTCTGGCAGCTCCATGCAGACTGGCGGCTCCATACAGACTGGCGGCTCGGGCAGCTCCATGCAGACTGGCAGCTCCATGAAGACTGGCAGCTCCATGCAGACTGGCAGCTCTGGCAGCTCCGTGCAGACTGGCAGCTCTGGCAGCTCCGTGCAGACTGGCAGCTCTGGCAGCTCCGTGCAGACTGGCAGCTCTGGCAGCTCCATGCAGACTGGCAGCTCTGGCAGCTCCATGCAGACTGGCAGCTCCATGCAGACTGGCAGCACCTTGCAGACTGGCAGCTCCTTGCAGACTGGCAGCTCCTTGCAGACTGGCAGCTCCTTGCAGACTGGCAGCGCTGGACAGGCGGGAGACCTCAGCAGTGCTGTAGAGGAGGAAGGCTCTGGCAGCGCTGGTCAGGCAAAGCGCACTGTAGGCCTGGTGCGTGGTGCTGGCACTGGTGGTACTGGGCCGAGGACACGCACAGGAAGCCTGGTGCGGGGAGCTGCCACCGGAGGGCTGGTGCGTGGAGGTGGTACTGGATAGACCGGATCGTGCAGGCGCACTGGAGCTCTTGAGCACCGAGCCTGCCCAACCTTACCTGGCTCGATGCCCACTCTAGCCCGGCCGATACGAGGAGCTGGTATGTACCGCACCGGGCTATGCACCCGCACTGGAGACACTGTGCGCTCCACAGCATAACACGGTGCCTGCCCGGTCTCTCTAGCCCCCTGGTAAGCACAGGAAGTTGGCGCAGGTCTCCTACCTGGCGTCGACATACTCCCTGTGTCCCCCCCCCCCCCCAAGACATTTTTGGGGCTGACTCTCGGGCTTCCATCCGCGTCGCCGTGCTGCCTCCTCATACCAGCGCCTCTCCGCCTTCGCCCGCTCCAGCTCTTCTTTGGGGCGGCGATATTCTCCAGGCTGAGCCCAGGGTCCTTTACCATCCAATATCTCCTCCAATGTCCAGAAATCCGGATTTCGCTGCTCCTGCTGCCGCTGCCTGTCACCACGCTGCTTGGTCCTGTTGTGGTGGGTGATTCTGTTACGGTTTTCTTCCATCGAAGGAGAGGCGGACCAAAATGCAGCGTGGTTACTTGTATACATCTTTAATAAAGATGAAAACACGAACAATACAAAACAACAAACGTAACGTGAAAACCTAAACAGCCTATCTGGTGCAAACAAACACAGAGACAGGAACAATCACCCACGAAACACTCAAAGAATATGGCTGCCTAAATATGGTTCCCAATCAGAGACAACGATAATCACCTGCCTCTGATTGAGAACCACTTCAGGCAACCATAGACTTTTCTAGATAACCCCACTATACCACAATCCCAACACCTACAAAAAAACAAGACAAAAACACACCACATAATTAACCCATGTCAGACCCTGGCCTGACCAAATAAATACAGAAAACACAAAAGACTAAGATCAGGGCGTGACAGAGCATTACTATAGAGTCATCCTATATAGCTCCATCTCCCATTACTATAGAGTCATCCTATATAGCTCCATCTCCCATTACTATAGAGTCATCCTATATAGCTCCATCTCCCATTACTATAGAGTCATCCTATATAGCTCCATCTCCCATTACTATAGAGTCATCCTATATAGCTCCATCTCCCATTACTATAGAGTCATCCTATATAGCTCCATCTCCCATTACTATAGAGTCATCCTATATAGCTCCATCTCCCATTACTATAGAGTCATCCTATATAGCTCCATCTCCCATTACTATAGAGTCATCCTATATAGCTCCATCTCCCATTACTATAGAGTCATCCTATATAGCTCCATCTCCCATTACTATAGAGTCATCCTATATAGCTCCATCTCCCATTACTATAGAGTCATCCTATATAGCTCCATCTCCCATTACTATAGAGTCATCCTATATAGCCCCATTACTATAGAGTCATCCTATATAGCTCCATCTCCCATTACTATAGAGTCATCCTATATAGCTCCAGAGTGAAAACAAAACATTTGCCTATTTGAACCTCAAAATTCCATGTGAATACCGACAGACTAGAATTTCCACCTTGAAAACAGAAGCCCAGTTCTGACTACATCCCTTTACTATAAGTAACAGTTCTGACTATAGTCCTCTACTATAAGTAACAGTTCTGACTATAGTCCTCTTCTATAAGTAACAGTTCTGACTATAGTCCTCTACTATAAGTAACAGTTCTGACTATAGTCCTCCACTATAAGTAACAGTTCTGACTATAGTCCTCTACTATAAGTAACAGTTCTGACTATAGTCCTCTACTATAAGTAACAGTTCTGACTATAGTCCTCTACTATAAGTAACAGTTCTGACTATAGTCCTCTACTATAAGTAACAGTTCTGACTATAGTCCTCTACTATAAGTAACAGTTCTGACTATAGTCCTCTACTATAAGTAACAGTTCTGACTATAGTCCTCTACTATAAGTAACAGTTCTGACTATAGCCCTCTACTATAAGTAACAGTTCTGACTATAGTCCTCTACTATAAGTAACAGTTCTGACTATAGCCCTCTACTATAAGTAACAGTTCTGACTATAGCCCTCTACTATAAGTAACAGTTCTGACTATAGCCCTCTACTATAAGTAACAGTTCTGACTATAGCCCTCTACTATAAGTAACAGTTCTGACTATAGCCCTCTACTATAAGTAACAGTTCTGACTATAGTCCTCTACTATAAGTAACAGTTCTGACTATAGCCCTCTACTATAAGTAACAGTTCTGACTATAGTCCTCTACTATAAGTAACAGCAGCCCAGTTCTGACTATAGTCCTCTACTATAAGTAACAGTTCTGACTATAGTCCTCTACTATAAGTAACAGTTCTGACTATAGTCCTCTAGTATAAGTAACAGTTCTGACTATAGTCCTCTAGTATAAGTAACAGTTCTGACTATAGCCCTCTACTATAAGTAACAGTTCTGACTATAGCCCTCTACTATAAGTAACAGTTCTGACTATAGCCCTCTACTATAAGTAACAATTCTGACTATAGTCCTCTACTACAAGTAACAGTTATGACTATAGCCCTCTACTATAAGTAACAGTTCTGACTATAGCCCTCTACTATAAGTAACAGTTCTGACTATAGTCCTCTACTATAAGTAACAGTTCTGACTATAGCCCTCTACTATAAGTAACAGTTCTGACTATAGCCCTCTACTATAAGTAACAGTTCTGACTATAGCCCTCTACTATAAGTAACAGTTCTGACTATAGTCCTCTACTATAAGTAACAGTTCTGACTATAGCCCTCTACTATAAGTAACAATTCTGACTATAGTCCTCTACTACAAGTAACAGTTATGACTATAGCCCTCTACTATAAGTAACAACAGCCCAGTTCTGACTACAGTCCTCTACTACAAGTAACAGTTCTGACTATAGTCCTCTAGTATAAGTAACAGTTCTGACTATAGTCCTCTAGTATAAGTAACAGTTCTGACTATAGTCCTCTACTATAAGTAACAGCAGCCCAGTTCTGACTATAGTCCTCTACTATAAGTAACAGTTCTGACTATAGCCCTCTACTATAAGTAACAACAGCCCAGTTCTGACTACAGTCCTCTACTATAAGTAACAGTTCTGACTATAGTCCTCTAGTATAAGTAACAGTTCTGAATATAGTCCTCTAGTATAAGTAACAGCAGCCCAGTTCTGACTATAGTCCTCTAGTATAAGTAACAGTTCTGACTCTGGTCCTCTAGTATAAGTAACAGTTCTGACTATAGTCCACTAGTATAAGTAACAGTTCTGACTATAGTCCTCTAGTATAAGTAACAGTTCTGACTATAGTCCTCTAGTATAAGTAACAACAGCCCAGTTCTGACTACAGTCCTCTACTATAAGTAACAGTTCTGACTATAGTCCTCTAGTATAAGTAACAGTTCTGACTATAGTCCTCTAGTATAAGTAAAAGTTCTGACTATAGTCCTCTAGTATAAGTAACAGCAGCCCAGTTCTGACTATAGTCCTCTACTATAAGTAACAGTTCTGACTATAGCCCTCTACTATAAGTAACAGTTCTGACTATAGCCCTCTACTATAAGTAACAGTTCTGACTATAGTCCTCTACTATAAGTAACAGTTCTGACTATAGTCCTCTACTATAAGTAACAGTTCTGACTATAGCCCTCTACTATAAGTAACAGTTCTGACTATAGTCCTCTACTATAAGTAACAGCAGCCCAGTTCTGACTATAGTCCTCTACTATAAGTAACAGTTCTGACTATAGTCCTCTACTATAAGTAACAGTTCTGACTATAGTCCTCTAGTATAAGTAACAGTTCTGACTATAGTCCTCTAGTATAAGTAACAGTTCTGACTATAGCCCTCTACTATAAGTAACAGTTCTGACTATAGCCCTCTACTATAAGTAACAGTTCTGACTATAGCCCTCTACTATAAGTAACAATTCTGACTATAGTCCTCTACTACAAGTAACAGTTATGACTATAGCCCTCTACTATAAGTAACAGTTCTGACTATAGCCCTCTACTATAAGTAACAGTTCTGACTATAGTCCTCTACTATAAGTAACAGTTCTGACTATAGCCCTCTACTATAAGTAACAGTTCTGACTATAGCCCTCTACTATAAGCAACAGTTCTGACTATAGCCCTCTACTATAAGTAACAGTTCTGACTATAGTCCTCTACTATAAGTAACAGTTCTGACTATAGCCCTCTACTATAAGTAACAGTTCTGACTATAGCCCTCTACTATAAGTAACAGTTCTGACTATAGCCCTCTACTATAAGTAACAGTTCTGACTATAGCCCTCTACTATAAGTAACAGTTCTGACTATAGCCCTCTACTATAAGTAACAGTTCTGACTATAGTCCTCTACTATAAGTAACAGTTCTGACTATAGTCCTCTACTATAAGTAACAGTTCTGACTATAGTCCTCTAGTATAAGTAACAGTTCTGACTATAGTCCTCTAGTATAAGTAACAGTTCTGACTATAGCCCTCTACTATAAGTAACAGTTCTGACTATAGTCCTCTACTATAAGTAACAGTTCTGACTATAGCCCTCTACTATAAGTAACAGTTCTGACTATAGCCCTCTACTATAAGTAACAGTTCTGACTATAGCCCTCTACTATAAGTAACAATTCTGACTATAGTCCTCTACTACAAGTAACAGTTATGACTATAGCCCTCTACTATAAGTAACAACAGCCCAGTTCTGACTACAGTCCTCTACTACAAGTAACAGTTCTGACTATAGTCCTCTAGTATAAGTAACAGTTCTGACTATAGTCCTCTAGTATAAGTAACAGTTCTGACTATAGTCCTCTACTATAAGTAACAGCAGCCCAGTTCTGACTATAGTCCTCTACTATAAGTAACAGTTCTGACTATAGCCCTCTACTATAAGTAACAGTTCTGACTATAGTCCTCTAGTATAAGTAACAGTTCTGACTATAGCCCTCTACTATAAGTAACAACAGCCCAGTTCTGACTACAGTCCTCTACTATAAGTAACAGTTCTGACTATAGTCCTCTAGTATAAGTAACAGTTCTGACTATAGTCCTCTAGTATAAGTAACAGTTCTGACTATAGTCCTCTAGTATAAGTAACAACAGCCCAGTTCTGACTATAGTCCTCTACTATAAGTAACAGTTCTGACTATAGTCCTCTACTATAAGTAACAGTTCTGACTATAGTCCTCTACTATAAGTAACAGTTCTGACTATAGTCCTCTACTATAAGTAACAGTTCTGACTATAGCCCTCTACTATAAGTAACAGTTCTGACTATAGCCCTCTACTATAAGTAACAGTTCTGACTATAGTCCTCTACTATAAGTAACAGTTCTGACTATAGTCCTCTACTATAAGTAACAGTTCTGACTATAGCCCTCTACTATAAGTAACAGTTCTGACTATAGTCCTCTACTATAAGTAACAGTTCTGACTATAGTCCTCTACTATAAGTAACAGTTCTGACTATAGTCCTCTAGTATAAGTAACAGCTTTCAGACCTGCTCCAGCGCTCTGCACAATAATCATTCCAGTGTGGAGGGAGGGACTGGAGGCATCTGTTTTCATGCTCCTATAAAACCAAGTGGGTTAAACATTATTAAACCTAATTGCGACGCAGCAAACTTTACCTCCTTATTGGCTGGCTGATCTGGAGAATATGAGAACTCTTCTTCCTGATAGTTCAGTTTGTTTACCTTGTGGTTGTAAACCGTGTTCTGAGAAACATTCAAAGAATCCATTCCAATGGTTTAAAGGTTTCCATGTTTTAGATTTGAAGCTCTGCAAAACAATTGGCTCTTGGTAATGACACTTCAGGGGGAACGGAGGAATTAGCCGCTCAGAGGGGAGAGCTGTAAAGCAACACAGAGAGAGGGGTGGAGCGAGAGAGAGAGAGGGGGGGGGTGAGAGAGAGGAGCGAGAGAGAGAGGGGGGGAGCGAGAGAGAGGAGCGAGAGAGAGAGAGAGAGGAGCGAGAGAGAGAGAGAGAGGAGCGAGAGAGAGAGAGAGAGGAGCGAGAGAGAGAGAGAGAGGGGGGAGCGAGAGAGAGGGGGGGGGAGCGAGAGAGAGGGAGAGAGAGAGGGGGGGGGGAGAGAGAGAGAGGGGGGGGGGAGCGAGAGAGAGGGGGGGGAGCGAGAGAGAGGGAGAGAGAGAGAGAGGGGGGGGGTGGAGCGAGAGAGAGATGGAGGGGAGCGAGAGAGAGAGGGAGGGGAGCGAGAGAGAGAGGGAGGGGAGCGAGAGAGAGAGAGGGGAGCGAGAGAGAGAGAGGGGAGCGAGAGAGAGAGGGAGGGGAGCGAGAGAGAGAGAGAGAGAGAGAGAGAGAGAGAGAGAGAGAGAGAGAGAGGGGAGCGAGAGAGAGAGAGGGGGGGAGCGAGAGAGGGGAGCGAGAGAGAGAGAGGGGGGGGAGCGAGAGAGAGGAGCGAGAGAGAGAGAGAGGGGGGAGCGAGAGAGAGGGGGGGGAGCGAGAGAGAGAGGGGGGAGCGAGAGAGAGAGAGGGGGGGGAGCGAGAGAGAGGAGCGAGAGAGAGAGAGAGGGGGGAGCGAGAGAGAGAGGGGGGGGGAAGCGAGAGAGAGGAGCGAGAGAGAGAGGGGGGGGAAGCGAGAGAGAGGAGCGAGAGAGAGAGAGAGGGGGGAGCGAGAGAGAGAGGGGGGAGCGAGAGAGAGGGGGGGGGGAGCGAGAGAGAGAGGGGGGGAGCGAGAGAGAGAGGGGGGGGGAGCGAGAGAGAGGGAGAGAGAGAGAGAGGGGGGGGGTGAAAGGGAGCCCCAGAGCTTTGAGCAGAGCGGTAACAGAGGCTCAAAGTGAAGCAGCAGTAATGTTGAGAAACCCACTAACAGTTTCACACAGAATGTTTCACTCCAGTGCTTCAGGGGTCAGGCCAAGAATTCCCCAGGTCACTGCAGATTTGTCCACCTGCTTACACGCCTATTGAGTTATTGACCTGCTAACATGAACAATGTGCTCAGCAGACACAGAGGGAAAGCTTTGCTTGCAGTTAAAAGTTAAATGAACAATTGTTTCTTTCAATAATTGATCTAGTTCAAAGCCTGAGTTAATTACATGGTGTTACGTGATGTATCGTTATTATTATTAAAAGAAGTCTTTACTTCCCCTTCTCTCTAAACAGCAGTGTGATTTCCTCTGAGCTCTATGAGAAAGATAAGAATGTCTGGGACACCAGCGTGTTCAGTTCAGGAAACTATTCTGACTACCACTGTGAATGTCTGGGGACACCAGCGTGTTCAGTTCAGAAACCTATTCTGACTACCACTGTGAATGTCTGGGGACACCAGCGTGTTCAGTTCAGAAACCTATTCTGACTACCACTGTGAATGTCTGGGGACACCAGCGTGTTCAGTTCAGAAATCTATTCTGACTACCACTGTCAATGTCTGGGGACACCAGCGTGTTCAGTTCAGGAAACTATTCTGACTACCACTGTGAATGTCTGGGGACACCAGCGTGTTCAGTTCAGGAAACTATTCTGACTACCACTGTGAATGTCTGGGGACACCAGCGTGTTCAGTTCAGGAAACTATTCTGACTACCACTGTGAATGTCTGGGGACACCAGCATGTTCAGTTCAGGAATCTATTCTGACTACCACTGTGAATGTCTGGGACACCAGCATGTTCAGTTCAGGAACCTATTCTGACTACCACTGTGAATGTCTGGGACACCAGCATGTTCAGTTCAGGAAACTATTCTGACTAGCACTGTGAATGTCACACAGAACAATATTACTTTACATAGAAACAAGCTGATGATCTAATACATATGTTCCAGGCATGAAAATACAAACATGTCCGTCTGCCAAGCAGCAGAGATATGTCTGGCAGTCTGCCTCACATTCCCTCTCCTCTCTCTGCACCCCAGGGCCAAGTCACAGGGCTGACTGAATAGTCCCAAGTCACAGGGCTGACTGTTTAGTCCCAAGTCACAGGGCTGACTGTTTAGTCCCCAATCACAGGGCTGACTGTTTAGTCCCAAGTCACAGGGCTGACTGATTAGTCCCAAGTCACAGGGCTGACTGTTTAGTCCCAAGTCACAGGGCTGACTGTTTAGTCCCAAGTCACAGGGCTGACTGATTAGTCCCAAGTCACAGGGCTGACTGTTTAGTCCCAAGTCACAGGGCTAGCTGTTTAGTCCCAAGTCACAGGGCTGACTGTTTAGTCCCAAGTCACAGGGCTGCCTGTGGGTGGGGTTATATCCTTCCTGTTTGGCCCTGTCCGGGGGTGTCCTCGGATGGGTCCACAGTGTCTCCTGACCCCTCCTGTCTCAGCCTCCAGTATTTATGCTGCAGTAGTTTATGTGTCGGGGGGCTGGGGTCAGTGTGTTATATCTGGAGTACTTCTCCTGTCCTATTCGGTGTCCTATGTGAATCTAAGTGTGCGTTCTCTAATTCTCTCCTTCTCTCTCTCGGAGGACCTGAGCCCTAGGACCATGCCCCAGGATTACCTGACATGATGACTCCTTGCTGTCCCCAGTCCACCTGGCCGTGCTGCTGCTCCAGTTTCAACTGTTCTGCCTTCTTATTATTCGAACATGCTGATCATTTATGACCATTTGAACATCTTGGCCATGTTCTGTTTTATTCTCCACCCGGCACAGCCAGAAGAGGACTGGCCACCCCACATATGCTCTCTCTAATTCTCTCTTTTTTTTCTCTCTCTCTCTCGGAGGACCTGAGCCCTAGGACCATGCCCCAGGACTACCTGACATGATGACTCCTTGCTGTCCCCAGTCCATCTGACTGTGCTGCTGCTCCAGTTTCAACTGTTCTGCCTTATTATTATACGACCATGCTGGTCATTTATGAACATTTGAACATCTTGGCCATGTTCTGTTATAATCTCCACCCGGCACAACCAGAAGAGGACTGGCCACCCCACATAGCCTGGTTCCTCTCTAGGTTTCTTCCTAGGTTTTGGCCTTTCTAGGGAGTTTTTCCTAGCCACCGTGCTTCTACACCTGCATTGCTTGCTGTTTGGGGTTTTAGGCTGGGTTTCTGTACAGCACTTTGAGATATCAGCTGATGTACGAAGGGCTATATAAATACATTTGATTTGATTTGATTTTGATTTGCCTGTTTAGTCCCAAGTCACAGGGCTGCCTGTTCAGTCCCAAGTCACAGGGCTGCCTGTTTAGTCCAAGTCACAGGGCTGCCTGTTTAGTCCAAGTCACAGGGCTGCCTGTTTAGTCCAAGTCACAGGGCTGCCTGTTTAGTCCAAGTCACAGGCTGCCTGTTTAGTCCAAGTCACAGGCTGCCTGTTTAGTCCAAGTCACAGGCTGCCTGTTTAGTCCAAGTCACAGGGCTGCCTGTTTAGTCCAAGTCACAGGGCTGCCTGTTTAGTCCAAGTCACAGGGCTGCCTGTTTGGTCCCAAGTTACAGGGCTGACTGTTTAGTCCAAGTCACAGGGCTGACTGTTTAGTCCCAAGTTACAGGGCTGACTGTTTAGTCCCAAGTCACAGGGCTGACTGAATAGTCCCAAATTACAGGGCTGCCTGTTTAGTCCCAAATTACAGGGCTGCCTGTTTAGTCCAAGTCACAGGGCTGACTGTTTAGTCCAAGTCACAGGGCTGACTGTTTAGTCCAAGTCACAGGGCTGACTGTTTAGTCCCAAGTTACAGGGCTGACTGTTTAGTCCCAAGAAACAGGGCTGACTGAATAGTCCCAAGTCACAGGGCTGACTGTTTAGTCCCAAGTCACAGGGCTGACTGTTTAGTCCCAAGTTACAGGGCTGACTGTTTAGTCCCAAGTCACAGGGCTGACTGAATAGTCCCAAATTACAGGGCTGCCTGTTTGGTCCCAAATTACAGGGCTGCCTGTTTGGTCCCAAGTTACAGGGCTGACTGTTTGGTCCCAAGTTACAGGGCTGACTGTTTAGTCCAAGTCACAGGGCTGACTGTTTAGTCCAAGTCACAGGGCTGACTGTTTAGTCCAAGTCACAGGGCTGACTGTTTAGTCCCAAGTTACAGGGCTGACTGTTTAGTCCCAAGAAACAGGGCTGACTGAATAGTCCCAAGTCACAGGGCTGACTGTTTAGTCCCAAATTACAGGGCTGACTGTTTAGTCCCAAGTCACAGGGCTGACTGTTTAGACCCAAGTCACAGGGCTGACTGTTTAGTCCCAAGTCACAGGGCTGCCTGTTTAGTCCTCTCAATAACAACAGAGAGAGAGAGAGAGAGAGAGACTAGAGACTACATGACCAAAAGTATGTGGGCACCTACTTGTCAAAAATCTAATTCCAAAATCATGGGCATTAATATGAATTTTGTTCTCCCCTTTGCTGCTATAACAGCCTCCACTCTTCTGGAGAGGCTTTCCACTAAATGTGGGTACATTGCTGAGGGGACTTGCCACTGATGTTGGGCGATTAGGCCTGGCTCGCAGTCAGCGTTCCAATTCATCCCAAAGGTGTTCAATGGGGTTGAGGTCAGGGCTCTGTGCAGGCCAGTAAAGTTCTTCCACAGTGATCTTGACAAACCATTTCTGATTGGACATCGCTTTGTGCACGGGGACATTGTCATGCTGAAACAGGAAAGGGCCTTCCCCAAACTGTTGGAAGCACAGAATCGTCTAGAATGTCATTGTATGTTGTAGCGTTAAGATTTCCCTTCACAGGAATGAAGGAAAAACAGCCCCAGAACATTATTCCTCCTCCACCAACTTTGCAGTTGGCACTATGCATTCGGCCAGGTAGCGTTCTTCTGGCATCTGCCAAACCCAGATTCGTCAGTCGGACTCCCAGATGGTGAAGTGTGATTCATCACTCCAGAGAACGTGTTTCCACCATCGAGAGTCCAATAGCGGCGAGATTTACACCACTCCAGCCAACGCTTGGCATCACGCATGGTGATCTTAGGCTTGTGTGCGGCTTCTAGGCCATGGAAACCCATTTCATGAAGCTCCCGACGAACAGTTCTTGTGCTGACGTTGCTTCCAGGGCAGTTTGGAACTTGGTAGTGAGTGTTAAATCACTCTGCAGTCCCGTTCTGTGAGGCCTGTGTGGCCTACCACTTGGTGGCTGAGCCGTTGTTGCTCCTAGACATTTCCACTTCACAATAACAGCACTTACAGTTGACCAGGGCAGCTCTAGCAGGGCAGAAAACTGACTTGTTGGAAAGGTGGCATTCTATGAAAGTCGCTGAGCTCTTCAGTAGGGGCCATTCTACTGACAATGTTTATCTATGGAGAATGCATGGCTATGTGGTCGGTTTTATACACCTGTCAGCAACGGGTGTAGCTGAAATAGCCAGAATCGACAAATTTAAAGGGGCGTCCATATACTTTGGTATATATAGTGTATGACATGCCTGTCAAACCACTTGGCTGGAGCAGTAGGGGAACTCGTCTCAGCTACACTAGAGCTTAGTGTTGATGTGTAGTGTTACAACAGCTAGGCAGAGTAACATACAGTTGAGGGAGCTTAGTGTTGATGTGTAGTGTTACCACAGCTAGGCAGAGTAACATACAGTTGAGGGAGCTTAGTGTTGATGTGTAGTGTTGATGTGTAGTGTTGATGTGTAGTGTTACAACAGCTAGGCAGAGTAACGTACAGTTGAGGGAGCTTAGTGTTGATGTGTAGTGTTACCACAGCTAGGCAGAGTAACATACAGTTGAGGGAGCTTAGTGTTGATGTGTAGTGTTACCACAGCTAGGCAGAGTAACGTACAGTTGAGGGAGCTTAGTGTTGATGTGTAGTGTTACCACAGCTAGGCAGAGTAACATACAGTTGAGGGAGCTTAGTGTTGATGTGTAGTGTTACCACAGCTAGGCAGAGTAACATACAGTTGAGGGAGCTTAGTGTTGATGTGTAGTGTTACCACAGCTAGGCAGAGTAACATACAGTTGAGGGAGCTTAGTGTTGATGTGTAGTGTTACCACAGCTAGGCAGAGTAACATACAGTTGAGGGAGCTTAGTGTTGATGTGTAGTGTTACAACAGCTAGGCAGAGTAACATACAGTTGAGGGAGCTTAGTGTTGATGTGTAGTGTTACCACAGCTAGGCAGAGTAACGTACAGTTGAGGGAGCTTAGTGTTGATGTGTAGTGTTACCACAGCTAGGCAGAGTAACATACAGTTGAGGGAGCTTAGTGTTGATGTGTAGTGTTACAACAGCTAGGCAGAGTAACATACAGTTGAGGGAGCTTAGTGTTGATGTGTAGTGTTACCACAGCTAGGCAGAGTAACGTACAGTTGAGGGAGCTTAGTGTTGATGTGTAGTGTTACCACAGCTAGGCAGAGTAACATACAGTTGAGGGAGCTTAGTGTTGATGTGTAGTGTTACCACAGCTAGGCAGAGTAACGTACAGTTGAGGGAGCTTAGTGTTGATGTGTAGTGTTACCACAGCTAGGCAGAGTAACGTACAGTTGAGGGAGCTTAGTGTTGATGTGTAGTGTTACCACAGCTAGGCAGAGTAACATACAGTTGAGGGAGCTTAGTGTTGATGTGTAGTGTTACCACAGCTAGGCAGAGTAACATACAGTTGAGGGAGCTTAGTGTTGATGTGTAGTGTTACCACAGCTAGGCAGAGTAACGTACAGTTGAGGGAGCTTAGTGTTGATGTGTAGTGTTACCACAGCTAGGCAGAGTAACGTACAGTTGAGGGAGCTTAGTGTTGATGTGTAGTGTTACCACAGCTAGGCAGAGTAACATACAGTTGAGGGAGCTTAGTGTTGATGTGTAGTGTTACCACAGCTAGGCAGAGTAACGTACAGTTGAGGGAGCTTAGTGTTGATGTGTAGTGTTACCACAGCTAGGCAGAGTAACATACAGTTGAGGGAGCTTAGTGTTGATGTGTAGTGTTACAACAGCTAGGCAGAGTAACATACAGTTGAGGGAGCTTAGTGTTGATGTGTAGTGTTACCACAGCTAGGCAGAGTAACGTACAGTTGAGGGAGCTTAGTGTTGATGTGTAGTGTTACCACAGCTAGGCAGAGTAACATACAGTTTAGGGAGCTTAGTGTTGATGTGTAGTGTTACCACAGCTAGGCAGAGTAACATACAGTTGAGGGAGCTTAGTGTTGATGTGTAGTGTTACAACAGCTAGGCAGAGTAACATACAGTTGAGGGAGCTTAGTGTTGATGTGTAGTGTTACCACAGCTAGGCAGAGTAACGTACAGTTGAGGGAGCTTAGTGTTGATGTGTAGTGTTACCACAGCTAGGCAGAGTAACATACAGTTTAGGGAGCTTAGTGTTGATGTGTAGTGTTACCACAGCTAGGCAGAGTAACATACAGTTGAGGGAGCTTAGTGTTGATGTGTAGTGTTACAACAGCTAGGCAGAGTAACATACAGTTGAGGGAGCTTAGTGTTGATGTGTAGTGTTACCACAGCTAGGCAGAGTAACGTACAGTTGAGGGAGCTTAGTGTTGATGTGTAGTGTTACCACAGCTAGGCAGAGTAACATACAGTTGAGGGAGCTTAGTGTTGATGTGTAGTGTTACCACAGCTAGGCAGAGTAACGTACAGTTGAGGGAGCTTAGTGTTGATGTGTAGTGTTACCACAGCTAGGCAGAGTAACGTACAGTTGAGGGAGCTTAGTGTTGATGTGTAGTGTTACCACAGCTAGGCAGAGTAACATACAGTTGAGGGAGCTTAGTGTTGATGTGTAGTGTTACCACAGCTAGGCAGAGTAACATACAGTTGAGGGAGCTTAGTGTTGATGTGTAGTGTTACCACAGCTAGGCAGAGTAACGTACAGTTGAGGGAGCTTAGTGTTGATGTGTAGTGTTACCACAGCTAGGCAGAGTAACGTACAGTTGAGGGAGCTTAGTGTTGATGTGTAGTGTTACCACAGCTAGGCAGAGTAACATACAGTTGAGGGAGCTTAGTGTTGATGTGTAGTGTTACCACAGCTAGGCAGAGTAACGTACAGTTGAGGGAGCTTAGTGTTGATGTGTAGTGTTACCACAGCTAGGCAGAGTAACATACAGTTGAGGGAGCTTAGTGTTGATGTGTAGTGTTACCACAGCTAGGCAGAGTAACATAGTCAAACTGCTGATGGATTCAGATACTGATCTATTTATAGAAAGCTGTTTTACTTCTGCCTGACTAAAAGCATTATTCCTGGGGGTTGCCAGGGCGGCCGCAGCTTCGGCAGTGTGCTGCTGATATTCACAGAGAGGAGAAAAGCTGTCCAACAACTGGCTCCAATATCATGGAAACCATGAGGACAATATACTTTAGTTTAGCTCCCAGGGTGCATCCCAAATGACACCCTATTCCCTTCTTATTGCACTACTTTTGACCAGAGCCCATTGGTCCCCATAGTGCACTGGGGAACAGGATGTCATTTAAGACCATGGCCTAACCTATTCTAGTTTCTGTTCTGTTCCAACTGATGACATCACACATAATAACACCACAGCCTTCCATCTGATGAATAAATACACAACAACTGATGACATCACACATAATAACACCACGGCCTTCCATCTGATTAATAAATACACAACAACTGATGACATCACACATAATAACACCTACATTACACTGTGCTACCAGGTAATAACATGGGCCTCATTACACTGTGCTACCAGGTAATAACATGGGCCTCATTACACTGTGCAACCAGGTAATAACATGGGCCTCATTACACTGTGCTACCAGGTAATAACATGGGCCTCATTACACTGTGCTACCAGGTAATAACATGGGCCTCATTACACTGTGCAACCAGGTAATAACATGGGCCTCATTACACTGTGCTACCAGGTAATAACATGGCTACATTACACTGTGCTACCAGGTAATAACATGGCTACATTACACTGTGCTACCAGGTAATAACATGGCTACATTACACTGTGCAACCAGGTAATAACATGGCTACATTACACTGTGCTACCAGGTAATAACATGGCTACATTACACTGTGCTACCAGGTAATAAAATGGGCCTAATTACACTGTGCTACCAGGTAATAACATGGGCCTCATTACACTGTGCTACCAGGTAATAACATGGGCCTCATTACACTGTGCTACCAGGTAATAACATGGCTACATTACACTGTGCTACCAGGTAATAACATGGCTACATTACACTGTGCTAACAGGTAATAACATGGGACTCATTACACTGTGCTACCAGGTAATAACATGGGCCTCATTACACTGTGCTACCAGGTAATAACATGGGCCTCATTACACTGTGCTACCAGGTAATAACATGGCTACATTACACTGTGCTACCAGGTAATAACATGGCCTCATTACACTGTACTACCAGGTAATAACATGGGCCTCATTACACTGTGCTACCAGGTAACAACATGGATACATTACACTGTGCTACCAGGTAATAACATGGCTTTATACAGGAAGTACCAGGTAATAACATGGCTATATACAGGAAGTACCAGGTAATAACATGGCTATATACAGGGAGTACCAGGTAATAACATGGTTATATACAGGGAGTACCAGGTAATAACATGGCTATATACAGGGAGTACCAGGTAATAGCATGGCTATATACAGGGAGTACCAGGTAATAACATGGCTATATACAGGAGGTACTGGTACAGAGTCAATGTGGAGGCTATATACAGGGGGTACCGGTACAGAGTCAATGTGGAGGCTATATTCAGGGGGTACCGGTACAGAGGCAATGTGGAGACTATATACAGGGGGTACCGGTACAGAGTCAATGTGGAGGCTATATACAGGGGGTACCGGTACAGAGTCATTGTGGAGGCTATATACAGGGGGTACCGGTACAGAGTCAATGTGGAGGCTATATACAGGAGGTACCGGTACAGAGTCAATGTGGAGGCTATATACAGGAGGTACTGGTACAGAGTCAATGTGGAGGCTATATACAGGGGGCACCGGTACAAAGTCAATGTGGAGGCTATATACAGGGGGTACCGGTACAGAGTCAATGTGGAGACTATATACAGGGGGTACCGGTACAGAGTCAATGTGGAGACTATATACAGGGGGTACCGGTACAGAGTCAATGTGGAGACTATATACAGTGGGTGCCGGTACAGTGTCAATGTGGAGGCTATATACAGGGGATACCGGTACAGAGTCAATGTGGAGGCTATATACAGGGGGTACCGGTACAGAGTCAATGTGGAGGCTATATTCAGGGGGTACCGGTACATAGTCAATGTGGAGGATATATACAGGGGGTACCGGTACAGAGTCAATGTGGAGGCTATATACAGGGGGTACCGGTACAGAGTCAATGTGAAGGCTATATACAGGGGATACTGGTACAGAGTCAATGTGGAGGCTATATACAGGGGGTGCCGGTACAGAGTCAATGTGAAGGCTATATACAGGGGATACTGGTACAGAGTCAATGTGGAGGCTATATACAGGGGGTGCCGGTACAGTGTCAATGTGGAGGCTATATACAGGGGATACTGGTACAGAGTCAATGTGGAGGCTATATACAGGGGGTACCGGTACAGAGTCAGCGTGTGGAAAATATCTGGCCTACATTTAAAACAAATTCCTTACATCGAGTGCCTCTCAAACCAAAACCTAATTTCCATTTTATTTGATGGATGTGAGTTATTCTGTGCAAATGCAATTCAGTTTTCCAATTTGCTGAGGGCAGTATAAATGTTGTGGCAGCGAGGGGCATTGTGGGTGTCAAATTACTAGTGGCCAGGTTCACACTCAATCACATTGTTGTTTAGATTCTCCATATGGGGCTAATGTTCCTGCAGCTCTTAAAACACTCAGGAACTAATGGCTGACACACACACACAGTTTAACATTATCAGGTTACGTGACTAATCATTCATTAGAACTATAAAACATACAATAACCCTAGCATCGGTTATCCTAAATTAGAAACTGGGTGGTTCGAGACCTGAATACCACGGGTATGACAAAACATGTATTTTTACTGCTCTTATTATATTGGTAACCAGTTTATAACAGCAATAAGGCACCTTGGGTGTTTGTGATATATAGCCAATATACCACGGCTAAGGGCTGAGTCCATGCACTCCGAGTTGGCTATATACCACACCCCCGCGTGCCTTATTGCTTAATTATACTGAACTTGTTTTGAATAAAGTGTTGTCCTTGGGCTGGTAATCCTATCCACCTTGCTGTCTCTGGAACACCTATCATGTAAACTGTAATTATTTATTGTCATGGGCATAGTTAAATAAAGGGTCAATAAAAATGTAATTATAAAAATGTACTCAACACATTTGAAAGAAAATAATTCACCATGCTTGTGGGAGGATGTGGGCGGGGAGGAGGAGGAGAGGAGGAGAAGGAGGAGGGAGGAGGTAGAGGAGAGGGGGTGAAGGGGGATGGGAGGAGGAGGGGAGGGGAGGAGGAGGGAGGAGGAGGAGGAAGAGGGAGGAGGAAGAGGAGAGGGGGTGAAGGGGGATGGGAGGAGGAGGGGAGGGGAGGAGGAGGGAGGAGGAGGAGGAAGAGGAGAGGGGGTGAGGGGGGAGGGGAGGAGGATAGGGGGAGGAGGAGAGGAGGAGAAGGAGGAGGAGGGAGAGGAGAGGGGGTGAAGGGGGAGGGGAGGAGGATAGGAGGAGGAGGAGAGGAGGAGAAGGAGGAGGAGGGAGGAAGTAGAGGAGAGGGGGTGAAGGGGGATGGGAAGATGGGAGGAGGAGGTGGAGGGGGGTGGGAGGATAGGAGGAGGAGGGAGGAGGAAGAGGAGAGGGGGTGAAGGGGGAGGGGAGGATGATAGGAGGAGGAGGAGAGGAGGAGAAGGAGGAGGTAGAGGAGAGGGGGTGAAGGGGGATGGGAGGAGGAGGTGGAGGGGGGTGGGAGGATAGGAGGAGGAGGGAGGAGGAAGAGGAGAGGGGGTGAAGGGGGAGGGGAGGAGGATAGGAGGAGGAGAAGGGAGGAGGAAGAGGAGAGGGGGTGAAGGGGGAGGGGAGGAGGAGAAGGAGGAGGGAAGGAGGAGGAGAGGAGGCGGGTAGGAGAGGAGGAGGAGAGGAGGAGGGGTGGGAAGAGGGTAGCTCCAACAGATGACAAGTTAGTTAGAGGGTCTGAATATGGGTCTACTTAACTGAACTAACAGCAGGTTAACTCTGGTTTTACTCTTTTCCACCTTGTTACATTGACTAAACATCCAGCTCTATTCGGGCTGAAGTTTCTATAATATCCCCCATCGTTCAATTTTCTGCAGTGAGACCTTGACATTCTCCGGAGCAGCAGAGATACAGAAAACCTGTTTGCTTATTATGAGAAGGAAATGTGATCCTCCGCTCCTCGGGGGGTTCAACAGTGAGAGAGGAGTTGTTTTCTTTGTAATGTGTCTGACTGATTACAGCAACATAACAACATAAAATCCATTCATCCTTTACTACGCTACATTACGGATGTGGCCAGCCGCTGAGCGTTTCCACTCCATTGCCTTGTTCCATAATGCATTACATTCTTGAAATAGCGCAGATAATAATGCACGCAGCGCAACTCATCAAGTCGATGCGGCACTTAAAGGGTTAAGTTTTCATGCATTTTTCTTTCTCACAAATTGCCCTGATAGCAGATGCCCCTATCAGCGATACGGAATGAAGCTGCAGCACTTTTCCGTAATAACCTTCACAAATGTCAGCCGACCCGTTAAGGCATCCCAGCTTGGTGCTTTATCTGCTTGTAAATCAATTCCCACAGCCCGGAGAGGGTATGGAGAAAATGTCCGCTTACAATACTTGTAGTCTAGTGTGTGAACGCAGCTGATTCAGGTCTATAATAAAGGCATTGCTTAACATTTGGAGCTGTCTAATAAACGTGACAGATCACATTCACAGACCGGCTGCCGCGGTCCTTCCCGCTCTAGGTTGTTAATGTAGCTTTACAAAACGCCCATGACAATCAAGAATTCCAATTCATCATATTTACAACCAGTCATGAGGCAATCTACTCGACACTGACAAAATACGGCTTTTGATTCATGGTCTCATGCTTAGGATATCCGCACGGTTCTTCTAAACGGGGATATGAAACATGAAAAGTAGTGATCTAACAACTTTATAATATCACAATCGATGCTTTCACACAGATGGCCAATATATATATATATATATATTACAATATACAATATATATATATAGGCCTATTTCATCAAACTAACATAAGCGACAAAACAAAATGACTAGTCAGCGCTAGAGCCAGGGGATTGTGTAGAGAGGACAGCAGGTAATTTCAGGCCCCATTAGTAGCCTATGTGACATGAATAACCGCATCGGTTGTCTCACTAGAGGAAATACGAGGTGTTACCCGTTTTTGTGTCACACAGAAAGCGGAATCGAGATAGCAGCTCCATTTTGGTCATACCACCGACACAGACATTATTTTAAATGTTATTCGCAGAAGAATGCAGTCTATAATTTAACACACAAAGTATGAGGCAGAAAGAAAATGTGTAATCACCTCTCCGTGACTGACAGTCCGTCCCTGAGGGGTGTCTTCGGGGAGAAAATAAAGTTTGGAGCTGGATAAAAGTTGTTTTCTGCTTCTTTCTTCCCATAACAGCTGTAGCTCCGCTATGCAGAGCGGTTCCCCGGGTCTACACCTCACTAGGAAAAAGTCTCCCAGAGACAGGATCCGAGGTTTGGCTTCAATGTCAAACCTAAAAGCCTTGTAGAAAATGTAAGGTCCGTGAAAACCGCAAGGTGAGCCGACCCACTGCGGAAACAGCGATAAGTCATTAATTTCACAGATTACCCAGTACCAGGCATATAAAACAAGCACAAATCAAAAGCAACATGCACTTGATTGAATTGAGACATTAAAACCGTATAACGATCGCAATATGATTTAAAGGGTACTTTAAAAAAACAAATTATCTGATAGAACAACATAATGATTTATAAAATAGCCTATAAAATGTTGTTAAAAACTTTCCTGTATTTATGCATTATTATTATATATAACACAATATCCGTAACTTTGGCTTCCATCACTAAGAAATTAAATGCGATTAAAGAGAATCGGGGTAGATAATGATAAATACCGTGAGTGAGTTGGGCTCCATCTCGACGCTCTCAACATTCACTCCAAAACTGTCCGCTTGAATGGACTGCTAAACGGTCCTGGAAGGGAGCAATATATGCGCACGCAGTATTGCGTCCTGCGACAATATGAAATCAAAATATTAGCAATCTAGTACACCCAAAATGTATGAAAATGTCGTCTAATATTTCTTCCGTGTACTTTATTTCAAATGTACATTTTTGTTGTAGAATTGCAAAAGGAAATAGCCATGATAAATTCCAAAAGGCATGGGTGCATGCCCTCATAGAGAGGCTGGTGTGAAATCCGTATCCATTAAAACATCTGGATGATCTAATTATTGTGATTTGCTCTTGCCGACAGGACACTATCCACATACCGGTGATGCTGCGATACAAACTATATTTATTCAAAACGATTTCAGCCTATAATCATCCAATATGTGTAATAACACAGTTATGTCTCTGTCAGGACCTGAAGCAAGGACGTTTGAATATGTAATAATAAAAAATATAATTTCCTGCAGATGCAAGGTCTCTTTCTCTCTCGCTATGTCTCTGTCTCTCTCTTCCCTCTCTCTCTATGTCTCTCTTCCCTCTGTCTCTCTCTATGTCTCTCTCGCTATGTCTGTTCCCTCTCTCTCTTCTTATTTCTAGAATGCATCAGCTAAACTGTATGTACTTTCGCCGAACCTCTGCTCGAGTTCGCCACCTGTGAAATCTCGCCGAACCTCTGCTCACGTTCGCCACCTGTGAAATCTCGCCGAACCTCTGCTCACGTTCGCCACCTGTGAAATCTCGCCGAACCTCTGCTCACGTTCGCCACCTGTGAAATCTCGCCGAACCTCTGCTCACGTTCGCCACCTGTGAAATCTCGCCGAACCTCTGCTCACGTTCGCCACCTGTGAAATCTCGCCGAACCTCTGCTCACGTTCGCCACCTGTGAAATCTCGCCGAACCTCTGCTCACGTTCGCCACCTGTGAAATCTCGCCGAACCTCTGCTCACGTTCGCCACCTGTGAAATCTCGCCGAACCTCTGCTCACGTTCGCCACCTGTGAAATCTCGCCGAACCTCTGCTCACGTTCGCCACCTGTGAAATCTCGCCGAACCTCTGCTCACGTTCGCCACCTGTGAAATCTCGCCGAACCTCTGCTCACGTTCGCCACCTGTGAAATCTCGCCGAACCTCTGCTCACGTTCGCCACCTGTGAAATCTCGCCGAACCTCTGCTCACGTTCGCCACCTGTGAAATCTCACCGAACCTCTGCTCACGTTCGCCACCTGTGAAATCTCGCTTACTGCCGGAGACAGATGGGGGCAGTTCCAGAGTCGTTACATTGTGTCTATACCCGTTAATTAGTTGTTACATTGTGTCTATACCCGTTAATTAGTTGTTACATTGTGTCTATACCCGTTAATTAGTTGTTACATTGTGTCTATACCCGTTAATTAGTTGTTACATTGTGTCTATACCCGTTAGTTGTTACATTGTGTCTATACCCGTTAGTTGTTACATTGTGTCTATACCCGTTAGTTGTTACATTGTGTCTATACCCGTTAGTTGTTACATTGTGTCTATACCCGTTAATTAGTTGTTACATTGTGTCTATACCCGTTAATTAGTTGTTACATTGTGTCTATACCCGTTAGTTGTTGCATTGTGTCTATACCCGTTAATTAGTTTTTACATTGTGTCTATACCAGTTAATTAGTTGTTACATTGTGTCTATACCCGTTAATTAGTTGTTACATTGTGTCTATACCCGTTAATTAGTTGTTACATTGTGTCTATACCCGTTAATTAGTTGTTACATTGTGTCTATACCCGTTAGTTGTTGCATTGTGTCTATACCCGTTAATTAGTTTTTACATTGTGTCTATACCAGTTAATTAGTTGTTACATTGTGTCTATACCCGTTAATTAGTTGTTACATTGTGTCTATACCCGTTAATTAGTTGTTACATTGTGTCTATACCCGTTAATTAGTTGTTACATTGTGTCTATACCCGTTAGTTGTTACATTGTGTCTATACCAGTTAATTAGTTGTTACATTGTGTCTATACCAGTTAATTAGTTGTTACATTGTGTCTATACCAGTTAATTAGTTGTTACATTGTGTCTATACCCGTTAATTAGTTGTTACATTGTGTCTATACCAGTTAATTAGTTGTTACATTGTGTCTATACCCGTTAGTTGTTACATTGTGTCTATACCCGTTAATTAGTTGTTACATTGTGTCTATACCCGTTAATTAGTTGTTGCATTGTGTCTATACCCGTTAATTAGTTTTTGCATTGTGTCTATACCAGTTAATTAGTTGTTACATTGTGTCTATACCCGTTAGTTGTTACATTGTGTCTATACCCGTTAGTTGTTACATTGTGTCTATACCCGTTAGTTGTTACATTGTGTCTATACCCGTTAGTTGTTACATTGTGTCTATACCCGTTAATTAGTTGTTACATTGTGTCTATACCCGTTAGTTGTTACATTGTGTCTATACTCGTTAATTAGTTGTTACATTGTGTCTATACCCGTTAGTTGTTACATTGTGTCTATACCAGTTAATTAGTTGTTACATTGTGTCTATACCAGTTAATTAGTTGTTACATTGTGTCTATACCCGTTAATTAGTTTTTACATTGTGTCTATACCAGTTAATTAGTTGTTACATTGTGTCTATACCCGTTAGTTGTTACATTGTGTCTATACCCGTTAGTTGTTACATTGTGTCTATACCCGTTAATTAGTTGTTACATTGTGTCTATACCCGTTAGTTGTTACATTGTGTCTATACCCGTTAGTTGTTACATTGTGTCTATACCCGTTAGTTGTTGCATTGTGTCTATACCCGTTAGTTTTTACATTGTGTCTATACCAGTTAATTAGTTGTTACATTGTGTCTATACCCGTTAATTAGTTGTTACATTGTGTCTATACCCGTTAATTAGTTGTTACATTGTGTCTATACCCGTTAGTTGTTACATTGTGTCTATACCAGTTAATTAGTTGTTGCATTGTGTCTATACCCGTTAATTAGTTTTTACATTGTGTCTATACCAGTTAATTAGTTGTTACATTGTGTCTATACCCGTTAGTTGTTACATTGTGTCTATACCCGTTAGTTGTTACATTGTGTCTATACCCGTTAATTAGTTGTTACATTGTGTCTATACCCGTTAGTTGTTACATTGTGTCTATACCCGTTAGTTGTTACATTGTGTCTATACCCGTTAGTTGTTACATTGTGTCTATACCCGTTAATTAGTTGTTACATTGTGTCTATACCCGTTAGTTGTTACATTGTGTCTATACCCGTTAATTAGTTGTTACATTGTGTCTATACCCGTTAGTTGTTACATTGTGTCTATACCAGTTAATTAGTTGTTACATTGTGTCTATACCAGTTAATTAGTTGTTACATTGTGTCTATACCCGTTAATTAGTTGTTACATTGTGTCTATACCAGTTAATTAGTTGTTACATTGTGTCTATACCCGTTAGTTGTTACATTGTGTCTATACCGTTAGTTGTTACATTGTGTCTATACCCGTTAGTTGTTACATTGTGTCTACACCCGTTAGTTGTTACATTGTGTCTATACCAGTTAATTAGTTGTTACATTGTGTCTATACCCGTTAGTTGTTACATTGTGTCTATACCAGTTAATTAGTTGTTACATTGTGTCTATACCCGTTAATTAGTTGTTACATTGTGTCTATACCAGTTAATTAGTTGTTACATTGTGTCTATACCAGTTAATTAGTTGTTACATTGTGTCTATACCCGTTAATTAGTTGCTACATTGTGTCTATACCAGTTAATTAGTTGTTACATTGTGTCTATACCCGTTAGTTGTTACATTGTGTCTATACCAGTTAATTAGTTGTTACATTGTGTCTATACCTGTTAGTTGTTACATTGTGTCTATACCCGTTAGTTGTTACATTGTGTCTATACCCGTTAGTTGCTACATTGTGTCTATACCCGTTAATTAGTTGTTACATTGTGTCTATACCCGTTAACATAGCTTTTTACCCGTTAATATATTGTTTTTACCCGTTAATATATTGTTTTTACCAGTTAATATATTGTTTTTACCAGTTAATATATTGTTTTTACCAGTTAATATATTGTTTTTACCAGTTAATATATTGTTTTTACCAGTTAATATATTGTTTTCACCAGTTAATATATTGTTTTTAAGAGTTAATATATTGTTTTTACCAGTTAATATATTGTTAACAGTTAATATATTGTTTTTAACAGTTAATATATTGTTTTTAACAGTTAATATATTGTTTTTAACAGTTAATATATTGTTTTTAACAGTTAATATATTGTTTTTAACAGTTAATATTTTGTTTTTAACAGTTAATATTTTGCTTTTTTCCATCTGATGCTCCACAACCAAACAGTGTGATGTTCTAAAGACTGAAGGCAACAGTAAGGCAACAGTAAGGCAGCTTTGACTGTAGGCTTTATCCTGCCGAACATGAACATGACTGCTGTTGACAAGTCATGCTTTTAGAATTTAGCCGAGGCTTTACAGCCGAGCCTACTGCCGCCGGGTGGTTTCCTGTTTCTAGTTTCATTAGGTCGGCTATACTGTACAGAGGTTGAGAGAGTCTGTGAACTTAATCATTCTGGATAGGGACGGAACACGCTTTTCACTGCTGCTGGCAGCAAGATGACTAAGTAATATCCTAGTTTTAATACCACATGTTTTAATGATGTCCTCTAGGCTAAATGCAACTCATTTGGTGCAGCCTATTGGCAATTACATTAGACTATACAGGTAGTGAATTGTAAACTGTAAATTGTAAATCTAAACGCAGCGCACTATATATATATAGACATATATATAGTTTTTAAAGATTTAAGCCTGAACATGAGGAGAAAGAAAGGCAGCGGATTAGGCAATGTTGCTAAATGAACAATAAGGGAAGTTATTTGCAGCTGTCTGTGAAGTCAGACGTTATTCATGTGGAATTGGGTCTCCTGCCTGATAAACGCTGCTAACGTGATTAAAAACTGCAGGCTAATGTCAGATATTTTTTATAGGCTACGTTATGCAACGTTTAACAGTCACGAGGGTAATCGGACACAATGGACACGATATATATATTTTAAAAAATATAACTATTGATTTGTCAAAGGATATTGCTATATTTGTTCCACCGACTATTTTATCAATGACACTTCATAATATCTGTAAACATAGATCTGTTGGTCATTAATTGTATAGATGAAGGGGATTTTGGTTGTAGCTAAAAAGGAGGCATGCATGGAATGACTGAATTACACAGGCCTGCTGCTGTATTCAAATGCCTTGACGTTGCAGCCTGTTAACAACATTAGGCTACAGACAAAAAGAGATCAATATATTTTGGCTTCAGGCATGCAACGGTTCTCTGTGGATGAAGGATCGGACCAAAGCGCAGAGTGGTTAGAGTTCAACATGTTTAATAAAGACAATAAATGTGAACACTACAAAACACAAAACAACACATGTGAAAAACCGAAACAGTCCTATCTGGTACATAGACACAAAGACAGAAGACAACCACCCACAAAACAGGCTACCTAAATATGGTTCCCAATCAGAGAGAATGACTAACACCTGTCTCTGATTGAGAACCATATCAGGCCAAACATAGAAATAGACAAACTAGACACACAACATAGAATGCCCACTCAGCTCACGTCCTGACCAACACTGAAACAAAGAAAACACAAAAGAACTATGGTCAGAACGTGACACAGGCATGTAATCTAATAGGCTAACCATATATAGATCACATAATAGCCTAATATATTTTGGCTTCAGGCATGTCATCTTTTACGTTGTAAACAAAGGGGAAAATAATAGCCTACTTTATATACTGTTGTTAATTACAATGTGCAACATGTTTGAATATTCACAAAGTTATGTGAATAATTATTATACAGTTCATGTTTTTTTAAATAATTTTGCACAGAAGATACAAGACAAAAATGTTAACAGCGATTTGAATGTGGAAGCAACCAGTTTCAAATCAAATCAAATGTTATTGTAGTTGCAGATTGAAGAGCTGCTTTGACATGATTAAACAGTGTGACACACAGAGGGGTAATAGAGGTTGATAAGAAAAGCCCAGTCAAACACACAGAGGGGTAATAGAGGTTGATAAGAAAAGCCCAGTCAAACACACAGAGGGGTAATAGAGGTTGATAAGAAAAGCCCAGTCAAACACACTGCAGACCAGAGTCCCATGCAGCCCAGTCAATCACACTGCAGACCAGAGTCCCATGCAGCCCAGTCAAACACACTGCAGACCAGAGTCCCATGCAGCCCAGTCAAACACACTGCAGACCAGAGTCCCATGCAGCCCAGTCAAACACACTGCAGACCAGAGTCCCATGCAGCCCAGTCAAACACACTGCAGACCAGAGTCCCATGCAGCCCAGCCAATCACACTGCAGACCAGAGTCCCATGCAGCCCAGTCAAACACACTGCAGACCAGAGTCCCATGCAGCCCAGCCAATCACACTGCAGACCAGAGTCCCATGCAGCCCAGCCAATCACACTGCAGACCAGAGTCCCATGCAGCCCAGCCAATCACACTGCAGACCAGAGTCCCATGCAGCCCAGCCAATCACACTGCAGACCAGAGTCCCATGCAGCCCAGTCAAACACACTGCAGACCAGAGTCCCATGCAGCCCAGCCAATCACACTGCAGACCAGAGTCCCATGCAGCCCAGCCAATCACACTGCAGACCAGAGTCCCATGCAGCCCAGTCAAACACACTGCAGACCAGAGTCCCATGCAGCCCAGCCAATCACACTGCAGACCAGAGTCCCATGCAGCCCAGCCAAACACACTGCAGACCAGAGTCCCATGCAGCCCAGTCAAACACACTGCAGACCAGAGTCCCATGCAGCCCAGTCAAACACACTGCAGACCAGAGTCCCATGCAGCCCAGCCAATCACACTGCAGACCAGAGTCCCATGCAGCCCAGCCAATCACACTGCAGACCAGAGTCCCATGCAGCCCAGTCAAACACACTGCAGACCAGAGTCCCATGCAGCCCAGCCAATCACACTGCAGACCAGAGTCCCATGCAGCCCAGTCAAACACACTGCAGACCAGAGTCCCATGCAGCCCAGTCAAACACACTGCAGACCAGAGTCCCATGGAGCCCATCCAATCCCACCGCAGACCAGAGTCCCATGCAGCCCAGCCAATCACACTGCAGACCAGAGTCCCATGCAGCCCAGCCAATCACACTGCAGACCAGAGTCCCATGCAGCCCAGCCAATCACACTGCAGACCAGAGTCCCATGCAGCCCAGCCAATCACACTGCAGACCAGAGTCCCATGCAGCCCAGCCAATCACACTGCAGACCAGAGTCCCATGCAGCCCAGTCAAACACACTGCAGACCAGAGTCCCATGCAGCCCAGTCAAACACACTGCAGACCAGAGTCCCATGCAGCCCAGTCAAACACACTGCAGACCAGAGTCCCATGGAGCCCATCCAATCCCACCGCAGACCAGAGTCCCATGCAGCCCAGCCAATCACACTGCAGACCAGAGTCCCATGCAGCCCAGCCAATCACACTGCAGACCAGAGTCCCATGCAGCCCAGCCAATCACACTGCAGACCAGAGTCCCATGCAGCCCAGCCAATCACACTGCAGACCAGAGTCCCATGCAGCCCAATCAAACACACCGCAGACCAGAGTCCCATGCAGCCCAGCCAATCACACTGCAGACCAGAGTCCCATGCAGCCCAGCCAATCACACTGCAGACCAGAGTCCCATGCAGCCCAGCCAATCACACCGCAGACCAGAGTCCCATGCAGCCCAATCAATCACACCGCAGACCAGAGTCCCATGCAGCCCAGCCAATCAAACTGCAGACCAGAGTCCCATGGAGCCCAGCCAATCCCACCGCAGACCAGAGTCCCATGCAGCCCAGCCAATCAAACTGCAGACCAGAGTCCCATGGAGCCCAGCCAATCCCACCGCAGACCAGAGTCCCATGCAGCCCAGCCAATCACACTGCAGTCTAGAATACTACTAATACCAATAGTCTCGAATAATACTATTACCAATAGTCTCGAATAATACTATTACCAATGCACAAGCATTTCGCTACACTCGCATTAACATCTGCTAACCATGTGTATGACAAATAAAATTAGATTTGAGTCTAGAATACTACTATTACCAACAATCTAGAATAATACTATTACCGTGCTCTAAGGATGGATAGTCATTACAGTGGAGCCGTGCTCTAAGGATGGATAGTCATTACAGTGGAGCCGTGCTCTAAGGATGGATAGTCATTACAGTGGAGCCGTGATGGATAGTCATTACAGTGGAGCCATGCTCTAAGGATGGATAGTCATTACAGTGGAGCCGTGATGGATAGTCATTACAGTGGAGCCGTGCTCTAAGGATGGATAGTCATTACAGTGGAGCCGTGCTCTAAGGATGGATAGTCATTACAGTAGAGCCGTGATGGATAGTCATTACAGTGGAGCCGTGATGGATAGTCATTACAGTGGAGCCGTGATGGATAGTCATTACAGTGGAGCCGTGATGGATAGTCATTACAGTGGAGCCGTGCTCTATGGATGGATAGTCATTACAGTGGAGCCGTGCTCTAAGGATGGATAGTCATTACAGTGGAGCCGTGATGGATAGTCATTACAGTGGAGCCGTGCTCTAAGGATGGATAGTCATTACAGTGGAGCCGTGATGGATAGTCATTACAGTAGAGCCGTGCTCTAAGGATGGATAGTCAACATTCATAGTGAGATTGTTATACAACACTCATCTGGGTTCTCATACAGGCAGAGAACTACTGTTTCATTTTAAAACTTTACCATTATCATATTCAATGAGGATCAGGCAGTTCAGAGAACAGGGCGAGGACAGGGAGAGGACAGGGAGAGAACAGGGAGAGGACAGGGAGAGAACAGGGAGAAGACAGGGAGAGAACAGGGAGAGAACAGGGAGAAGACAGGGAGAGGGCAGGGAGAGGGCAGGGAGAGGACAGGGAGAGGACAGGGAGAGGACAGGGAGAGGACAGGGAGAGGACAGGGAGAGGGCAGGGAGAGGGCAGGGAGAGGGCAGGGAGAGGACAGGGAGAGGACAGGGAGAGGACAGGGAGAGGACAGGGAGAGGACAGGGAGAGGACAGGTAGAGAACAGGGAGAGGACAGGGAGAGAACAGGGAGAGGACAGGGAGAGAACAAGGAGAGGACAGGTAGAGAACAAGGAGAGGACAGGTAGAGAACAGGGCAGGGCACTAGAACATCATTACTCAAGCTGAGCTACATTTCTGCTTCAATTAAATGACACACACCTATCATGTTGCAACAGTACCCTGTCAGCCCCGTTCAGGTCCTGAACAGCGAAAGACAAAACACATATTTCAAGTCACAGCAGAAGCAAAGCCTGGACTTGCAACATTAACAACCAACCACATGTTGAAACATACTGATTTCACAATACAATAAATATATTAATATATTAATGCGATCATGACAAATGTGAAATATGTCAACATCTGTCCAACAATAATTACTGAGACGGTCTTTAGGTGTTTTAGAGGAAGTTCAGCCTAATGGCATTTAGCCACATTAACATCTAACAGTCTACTGCTGAGTGGAAGTTCAGCCTGATGGCATTTAGCCATGTTAACATCTAACAGTCTACTGGATTGAAGTCAAACACAGAATGACATTGACACAATGCTATGTTGTAAATATTATCACAATGCTATGTTGTAAATATTATCAATGCTATGTTGTAAATATTATCACAATGCTATGTTGTAAATATTACCACAATGCTATGTTGTAAATATTACCACAATGCTATGTTGTAAATATTACCATAATGCTATGCTGTAAATATTACCACAATGCTATGTTGTAAATATTATCACAATGCTATGTTGTAAATATTATCACAATGCTATGTTGTAAATATTACCACAATGCTATGCTGTACATATTATCAATGCTATGCTGTAAATATTACCACAATGCTATGTTGTAAATATTATCACAATGCTATGTTGTAAATATTACCACAATGCTATGCTGTACATATTATCAATGCTATGCTGTAAATATTACCACAATGCTATGTTGTAAATATTATCACAATGCTATGTTGTAAATATTACCACAATGCTATGTTGTAAATATTATCACAATGCTATGTTGTAAATATTACCACAATGCTATGTAAATATTATCACAATGCTATGTAAATATTATCACAATGCTATGTAAATATTATCACAATGCTATGTTGTAAATATTATCACAATGCTATGTTGTAAATATTACCACAATGCTATGTTGTACATATTACCACAATGCTATGCTGTAAATATTACCATAATGCCTACAATGCAGTCCTGTCCATGATCATACAATACTTTGACCTAGAAAGATAAACATAATTATGACTGATACAATTCAGAAGACTAGAAATCACATCAGAAACAACAGTTGCAGACGATTACAAATGATATGAATTGTTGTGTTCTGTGTATCCACATGTCTGCAAAGTGCTTCTGGTATGTCAAGAAGAATGGAGCTTTGTAACAGTTTATATGGACCACTACTATACCCCCCTCGCTGCTACCTTCACTACAGAAGGGGGTACAGCAGCTTATCTTTCCACGATAAGATTACATTTAGCCAGACATTAAAACCAGACAAACAAATGAGAAGGAGAAGAACAGGAAGGTTGATTTACTGCCCAGTGTTCTGAGAGAATGAATCATTTCTACAAGGAGCCCTACAGAGAGAGACTGAATGAATCATTTCTACAACGAGCCCTACAGAGAGAGACTGAATGAATCATTTCTACAAGGAGCCCTACAGAGAGAGACTGAATTAATCATTTCTACAAGGAGCCCTACAGAGAGAGACTGAATTAATCATTTCTACAAGGAGCCCTACAGAGAGACTGAATGAATCATTTCTACAACGAGTCCTACAGAGAGAGACTGAATGAATCATTTCTACAAGGATCCTACAGAGAGACTGAATTAATGATTTCTACAAGGAGCCTACAGAGAGAGACTGAATGAATCATTTCTACAAGGAGCCTACAGAGAGAGACTGAATGAATGATTTCTACAAGGAGCCCTACAGAGAGAGACTGAATGAATGATTTCTACAAGGAGCCAAACAGAGAGAGACTGAATGAAAGGCATTATGTCAGCAACAGTAATGGTTCCTACCAGGTCTTTACATGAATATGGTAATGGTCTGAACCAGGGGCTGGGTTTTTATTTCATCTGGTTTGTTGAGAGAAGAAACATATAGAATGTTAGCGGTTCTCTGGTTTCTCCTTCATGTGACAGAACAGCGGGCAGACGTGGAGTATGAGCTTAGTGTTTATCTTCCTGACTTTACATTGATTTAAACAAACCCTTGTCATGTTCAGTTCTACAATCCTTTTGACTCCTTTTGATTTACACCACATGAAGTCTACAATTATTTTTAACCCACCATACACGTACATTAGTGCAGTAACTCCATTCTGAAGTTACTGGGATTTCATCTAACAATGGGAATATTAGTTTAGTGTTTCCTATAACACAACTGCGACCGCTCAGAATTGAATGCAGCATTCCGGTATTTTGCAATGAAAACAAGGTCAAGAATGACATGGTAATTAGGGAATGTGTGGAGAGAGCCAAGAGGCATCCTAAACCCGAAGCCTCATAACTTCCAGCTTAAAAGGAAAGTTCGACATCTGGCCTCGTGAACGGCCCAAGTGCATTCGATCAAACCCACAATGGGGAAGTCCCTGAATGGGGCAGATGTAGTAACTCAGTTAATTAGATCATGTTTGACATAGTAGTCATCAAACTGCAGCTGTTTGTTGTTCTATAATGTCATCCATCCATATTAACGTTTGTAAAGTGTAAATCAATAATGACTTGAAAAGCTGTATGGTTTTTATTCATCTGTTGAGGAGGTAAACATGATATCTGCTGAGGGGGTAAACATGATATCTGCTGAGGGGGTAAACATGATATCTGCTGAGGAGGTAAACATGATATCTGCTGAGGGGGTAAACATGATATCTGCTGAGGGGGTAAACATGATATCTGCTGAGGGGGTAAACATGATATCTGCTGAGGGGGTAAACATGATATCTGCTGAAGGGGTAAACATGATATCTGCTGAGGAGGTAAACATGATATCTGCTGAGGGGGTAAACATGATATCTGCTGAGGGGGTAAACATGATATCTGCTGAGGGGGTAAACATGATATCTGCTGAGGGGGTAAACATGATATCTGCGGAGGGGGTAAACATGATATCTGCTGAGGGGGTAAACATGATATCTGCTGAGGGGGTAAACATGATATCTGCTGAGGGGGTAAACATGATATCTGCTGAGGGGGTAAACATGATATCTGCTGAGGGGGTAAACATGATATCTGCTGAGGGGGTAAACATGATATCTGCTGAGGGAGTAAACATGATATCTGCTGAGGGGGTAAACATGATATCTGATGAGGGGGTAAACATGATATCTGCTGAGGAGGTAAACATGATATCTGCTGAGGAGGTAAACATGATATCTGATGAGGGGGTAAACATGATATCTGCTGAGGGGGTAAACATGATATCTGCTGAAGTGGTAAACATGATATCTGCTGAGGGGGTAAACATGATATCTGCTGAGGCGGTAAACATGATATCTGCTGAGGCGGTAAACATGATATCTGCTGAGGGGGTAAACATGATATCTGCTGAGGGGGTAAACACGATATCTGCCGAGGGGGTAAACATGATATCTGCCGAGGCGGTAAACATGATATCTGCTGAGGCGGTAAACATGATATCTGCTGAGGAGGTAAACATGATATCTGCTGAGGTGGTAAACATGATCAAATACATTTGTATTTGTCACATGCGCCGAATACAACAGGTGTAGGTAGACCTTACCCTGAAACGCTGAATACAACAGGTGTAGGAAGATCTTACCCTGAAACGCTGAATACAACAGGTGTAGGTAGACCTCACCCTGAAACGCTGAATACAACAGGTGTAGGTAGACCTCACCCTGAAACGCTGAATACAACAGGTGTAGGTAGACCTCACCCTGAAACGCTGAATACAACAGGTGTAGGTAGACCTCACCCTGAAACGCTGAATACAACAGGTGTAGGTAGACCTCACCCTGAAATGCTTAATACAACAGGTGTAGGTAGACCTCACCCTGAAACGCTGAATACAAGCCCTTAACCAACAATGCAGTTAAGAAAATAGAGTCAAATATTTACTAAATAAACTAAAGTCAATTTTAAAAAAGCAACACAATAAAAATAACAATCATGAGGCTATATACAGGGGGTACCGGTACCAAGTCAATGTGCGGGGTACAGGTTAGTCGAGATCATTTGTACATGTAGATAGGGGTAAAGTGACTATGCAAATTGAATATTCGTAGATAATAAACAGTGAATAGCAGCAGGGGGGGGGGGGCTCAATGCCAATAGGCTGGGTGGCCATTTGATTAATTGTTCAGCAGTCTTATAGCTTGGGGGTAGAAACTGTTAAGGAGCCTCTTGGACCCTTGGCTCTCCGGTACCACTTTCCGTGCGTAGCAGAGGGAACAGTCTCTGACTTTGGTGACTGTAGACTTTTTGGGCCTTCCTCTGACACCACCTAGTATAGAGTCCTGGATGGCAGGTAGCTTGGCCCCAGTGATGTACTGGGCCGTACTCACTACCCGCTATTATTATTGATATACAGTGGGGCAAAAAAGTATTTAGTCAGCCACCAATTGTGCAAGTTCTCCCACTTAAAAAGATGAGAGAGGCCTGTAATTTTCATCATAGGTACACTTCAACTATGACAGACAAAAATAGAAAAAAAATCCTGAAAATTACATTGTAGGATTTTTAATGAATTTATTTGCAAATTATGGTGGAAAATAAGTATTTGGTCACCTACAAACAAGCAAGATTTCTGGCTCTCACAGACCTGTAACTTCTTCTTTAAGAGGCTCCTCTGTCCTCCACTCGTTACCTGTATTAATGGCACCTGTTTGAACTTGTTATCAGTATAAAAGACACCTGTCCACAACCTCAAACAGTCACACTCCAAACTCCACTATGGCCAAGACCAAAGAGCTGTCAAAGGACACCAGCAACAAAATTGTAGACCTGCACCAGGCTTGGAAGACTGAATCTGCAATAGGTAAGCAGCTTGGTTTGAAGAAATCAACTGTGGGAGCAATTATTAGGAAATGGAAGACATACAAGACCACTGATAATCTCCCTCGATCTGGGGCTCCACGCAAGATCTCACCCCGTGGGGTTAAAATGATCACAAGAACGGTGAGCAAAAATCCCAGAACCACACGGGGGGACCTTTTTATTTTTATTTTTTTATTTCACCTTTATTTAACCAGGTAGGCTAGTTGAGAACAAGTTCTCATTTACAACTGCGACCTGGCCAAGATAAAGCATAGCAGTGTGAGCATACAACAAAGAGTTACACATGGAGTAAACAATTAACAAGTCAATAACACAGTAGAAAACGAAGGGGGGGTCTATATACAATGTGTGCAAAAGGCATGAGGAGGTAGGCAAATAATTACAATTTTGCAGATTAACACTGGAGTGATAAAAGATCAGATGGTCATGTACAGGTAGAGATATTGGTGTGCAGAAGAGCAGAAAAGTAAATAAATAGAAACAGTACGGGGATGAGGTAGGTGAAAAGGGTGGGCTATTTACCAATAGACTATGTACAGCTGCAGCGATCGGTTAGCTGCTCAGATAGCTGATGTTTGAAGTTGGTGAGGGAGATAAAAGTCTCCAACTTCAGCGATTTTTGCAATTCGTTCCAGTCACAGGCAGCAGAGTACTGGAACGAAAGGCGGCCAAATGAGGTGTTGGCTTTAGGGATGATCAGTGAGATACACCTGCTGGAGCGCGTGCTACGGATGGGTGTTGCCATCGTGACCAGTGAGCTGAGATAAGGCGGAGCTTTACCTAGCATAGACTTGTAGATGACCTGGAGCCAGTGGGTCTGGCGACGAATATGTAGCGAGGGCCAGCCGACTAGAGCATACAAGTCGCAGTGGTGGGTAGTATAAGGTGCTTTAGTGACAAAACGGATGGCACTGTGATAGACTGCATCCAGTTTGCTGAGTAGAGTGTTGGAAGCCATTTTGTAGATGACATCGCCGAAGTCGAGGATCGGTAGGATAGTCAGTTTTACTAGGGTAAGCTTGGCGGCTTGAGTGAAGGAGGCTTTGTTGCGGAATAGAAAGCCGACTCTTGATTTGATTTTCGATTGGAGATGTTTGATATGAGTCTGGAAGGAGAGTTTGCAGTCTAGCCAGACACCTAGGTACTTATAGACGTCCACATATTCTAGGTCGGAACCATCCAGGGTGGTGATGCTAGTCGGGCATGCAGGTGCAGGCAGCGACCGGTTGAAAAGCATGCATTTGGTTTTACTAGCGTTTAAGAGCAGTTGGAGGCCACGGAAGGAGTGTTGTATGGCATTGAAGCTTGTTTGGAGGTTAGATAGCACAGTGTCCAAAGACGGGCCGAAAGTATATAGAATGGTGTCGTCTGCGTAGAGGTGGATCAGGGAATCGCCCGCAGCAAGAGCAACATCATTGATATACACAGAGAAAAGAGTCGGCCCGAGAATTGAACCCTGTGGCACCCCCATAGAGACTGCCAGAGGACCGGACAGCATGCCCTCCGATTTGACACACTGAACTCTGTCTGCAAAGTAATTGGTGAACCAGGCAAGGCAGTCATCCGAAAAACCGAGGCTACTGAGTCTGCCGATAAGAATATGGTGATTGACAGAGTCGAAAGCCTTGGCGAGGTCGATGAAGACGGCTGCACAGTACTGTCTTTTATCGATGGCGGTTATGATGTCGTTTAGTACCTTGAGTGTGGCTGAGGTGCACCCATGACCGGCTCGGAAACCAGATTGCACAGCGGAGAAGGTACGGTGGGATTCGAGATGGTCAGTGACCTGTTTGTTGACTTGGCTTTCGAAGACCTTAGATAGGCAGGGCAGGATGGATATAGGTCTGTAACAGTTTGGGTCCAGGGTGTCTCCCCCTTTGAAGAGGGGGATGACTGCGGCAGCTTTCCAATCCTTGGGGATCTCAGACGAGATGAAAGAGAGGTTGAACAGGCTGGTAATAGGGGTTGCGACAATGGTGGCAGATAGTTTCAGAAATAGAGGGTCCAGATTGTCAAGCCCAGCTGATTTGTACGGGTCCAGGTTTTGCAGCTCTTTCAGAACATCTGCTATCTGGATTTGGGTAAAGGAGAACCTGGAGAGGCTTGGGCGAGGAGCTGCGGGGGGGGCGGAGCTGTTGGCCGAGGTTGAAGTAGCCAGGCGGAAGGCATGGCCAGCCGTTGAGAAATGCTTATTGAAGTTTTCGATAATCATGGATTTATCAGTGGTGACCGTGTTACCTAGCCTCAGTGCAGTGGGCAGCTGGGAGGAGGTGCTCTTGTTCTCCATGGACTTCACAGTGTCCCAGAACTTTTTGGAGTTGGAGCTACAGGATGCAAACTTCTGCCTGAAGAAGCTGGCCTTAGCTTTCCTGACTGACTGCGTGTATTGGTTCCGGACTTCCCTGAACAGTTGCATATCACGGGGACTATTCGATGCTATTGCAGTCCGCCACAGGATGTTTTTGTGCTGGTCGAGGGCAGTCAGGTCTGGGGTGAACCAAGGGCTGTATCTGTTCTTAGTTCTGCATTTTTTGAACGGAGCATGCTTATCTAAAATGGTGAGGAAGTTACTTTTAAAGAATGACCAGGCATCCTCAACTGACGGGATGAGGTCAATGTCCTTCCAGGATACCCGGGCCAGGTCGATTAGAAAGGCCTGCTCACAGAAGTGTTTTAGGGAGCGTTTGACAGTGATGAGGGGTGGTCGTTTGACTGCGGCTCCGTAGCGGATACAGGCAATGAGGCAGTGATCGCTGAGATCCTGGTTGAAGACAGCGGAGGTGTATTTGGAGGGCCAGTTGGTCAGGATGACGTCTATGAGGGTGCCCTTGTTTACAGAGTTAGGGTTGTACCTGGTGGGTTCCTTGATGATTTGTGTGAGATTGAGGGCATCTAGCTTAGATTGTAGGACTGGCGGGGTGTTAAGCATATCCCAGTTTAGGTCACCTAACAGAACAAACTCTGAAGCTAGATGGGGGGCGATCAATTCACAAATGGTGTCCAGGGCACAGCTGGGAGCTGAGGGGGGTCGGTAGCAGGCGGCAACCGTGAGAGACTTATTTCTGGAGAGAGTAATTTTCAAAATTAGTAGTTCGAACTGTTTGGGTATGGACCTGGAAAGTATGACATTACTTTGCAGGCCATCTCTGCAGTAAACTGCAACTCCTCCCCCTTTGGCAGTTCTATCTTGACGGAAGATGTTATAGTTGGGTATGGAAATCTCTGAATTTTTGGTGGCCTTCCTGAGCCAGGATTCAGACACAGCAAGGACATCAGGGTTAGCAGAGTGTGCTAAAGCAGTGAGTAAGACAAACTTAGGGAGGAGGCTTCTGATGTTGACATGCATGAAACCAAGGCTTTTTCGAACACAGAAGTCAACAAATGAGGGTGCCTGGGGACATGCAGGGCCTGGGTTTACCTCCACATCACCCGCGGAACAGAGAAGGAGTAGTATGAGGGTGCGGCTAAAGGCTATCAAAACTGGTCGCCTAGAGCGTTGGGGACAGAGAATAAGAGGAGCAGGTTTCTGGGCATGGAAGAATATATTCAGGGCATAATGCGCAGACAGGGGTATGGTGGGGTGCGGGTACAGCGGAGGTAAGCCCAGGCACTGGGTGATGATGAGAGAGGTTGTATCTCTGGACATGCTGGTAGTAATGGGTGAGGTCACCGCATGTGTGGGAGGTGGGACAAAGGAGTTATCAGGGGTATGAAGAGTGGAACTAGGGGCTCCATTGTGAACTAAAACAATGATAACTAACCTGAACAACAGTATACAAGGCATATTGACATTTGAGAGAGACATACAGCGAGGCATACAGTAATCACAGGTGTTGAGTTGGGAAAGCTAGCTAAAACAGTAGGTGAGACAACAGCTAATCAGCTAGCACAACAACAGCAGGTAAAATGGCGTAGACTAGGCAATGGGGCCAACAGATAAAACAAACAAGCAGAATGGAGTACCGTGATTTATGGACAGTCCAGCGTGCATCAGCTATGTAGCCAAGAGATCAGTGTCCAGGGGGCAGCGGTGGATGGGGAAGGGAAGCTGGACTGGCGAGTGTTATCCAGGTTAAAAAAACGAACAATGACTAAATAGCTTGTAGCTAGTTAGCTGGTTAGCTTCTGGAGGTTCTTGAGTGTGTTCTAAAAATAAATAAAAAATAATAGCGATTCCGTATCACATTGGGTGAGGCAGGTTTCCGGAAGGTATAAACAAATTAAAAGTCAAAAGAGATAGAAAGTAAATATGGGTCCGGTGGGCGTTTGGGACGCGGAGATTCAGGCGGTTAGCAGGCCTGTGCTAACAAGCTAACAGTTTGTAGGCCCGGGCTAGACAAGGTAGCAGTTAGCGGACCGGAGCTGGACAAGCTAGCAGTTAGCAGGCCGAATTAGCAAGCAGGGAGATAGCGAGGGCTAGAGAGTTAGCCTTTGGGGGACGTCGCGATGGGGTGAGTCTGTTTATTCCTCTTCATGCGGTGACATCGATAGACCGGTCGTGGGCCCGGGTATTGTAGCTCAGGAGTATGCTACGGTGGTAGCGCAGGCCGGGCTAGCTTCAAGCTAAGTGGGTGGAAACGCTAGCCAGGGGTAGTCGTCCAGGGTTGCGGTTTAGCTAGATAGCTAGTTGTGAAGATCCAGCGTATTTGGAAGCTTAGGTTTAGCAAAATGTTTTTAAAAAGGGATAGCTATGTAAAAGACGAAAAATATGTAAAAAACGAAAAATAAACAAAATATAAACAAAATATACAGGGACACGACACGACAGGACGACTTACTGCTACGCCATCTTGGACTGCCTAGTGAATGAGCTGCAGAGAGCTGGGACCAAAGTAACAAAGCCTACCATTAGTAACACACTACGCCGCCAGGGACTCAAATCCTGCAGTGCCAGACGTGTCCCCCTGCTTAAGCCAGTACATGTCCAGGTCCGTCTGAAGTTTGCTAGAGAGCATTTGGATGATCCAGAAGAAGATTGGGAGAATGTCATATGGTCAGATAAAACCAAAATATAACTTTTTGGTAAAAACTCAACTCGTCGTGTTTGGAGGACAAAGAATGCTGAGTTGCAGCCAAAGAACACCATACCTACTGTGAAGCATGGGGGTGGAAACATCATGCTTTGGGGCTGTTTTTCTGCAAAGGGACCAGGACGACTGATCCGTGTAAAGGAAAGAATGAATGGGGACATGTATCGTGAGATTTTGAGTGAAAATCTCCTTCCATCAGCAAGGGCATTGAAGATGAAACGTGGCTGGGTCTTTCAGCATGACAATGATCCCAAACACACCGCCCTGGCAACGAAGGAGTGGCTTTGTAAGAAGCATTTCAAGGTCCTGGAGTGGCCTAGCCAGTCTCCAGACCTCAACCCCATAGTAAATATTTGGAGGGAGTTGAAAGTCCGTGTTGCCCAGCAACAGCCCCAAAACATCACTGTTCTAGAGGAGATCTGCATGGAGGAATGGGCCAAAATACCAGTAACAGTGTGTGAAAACCTTGTGAAGACTTATAGAAAACGTTTGACCTCTGTCATTGCCAACAAAGGGTATTTAACAAATTAATGAGAAACTTTTGTTATTGACCAAATACTTATTTTCCACCATAATTTGCAAATAAATTCATTGAAAATCCTACAATGTGATTTTCTGGATTTTTTTCTAATTTCAAAGAGTTAATCAATGTGATAAGACCATTAGTCAGTAACTGTGACAGGACCAAAGAGTTAATCAATGTGATAAGACCATTAGTCAGTAAACTGTGACAGGACCAAAGAGTCAATGTGATAAGACCATTAGTAAGTAAACTGTGACAGGACCAAAGAGTCAATATGATTTTTCCATAAATAGACAAGTATTCACCTCTCCATGGTTGCAGAATCTCATCTATTTTTGCAAACTTTCTACTGAAATTAATTGTGGTAAGTTAATTTATATTTTTAGAGATGTGAATTCCAAATCTGTCTACTTTACCATCTGTCCATTTTATTGGTCAATTACAAGGTAGTGTAAACACTGTATTTTTAACGATCCAATACGTAATACGGTACCCTTGTTAGCTTTTAGCCCAGAGAGGCTAGAAAAGTAACCAAGATGTTCAATGAGAAGGCATCCAGATTGCTGACTGAAGACAAAACATAACACTTTAGTTTCTAAACCCTGTATTTCCAACCCCTTGATGTTCTTGTTGAATCAGTAGCTAGAAATTCAAAAGGAGATAATAGATATGGAGACAGACAACCTTGTTGGACTCCTCTTTATAAGCTGAATACTTCTGAGAAGTCACCATTATTTACTATTTTACACCTGGGGTTGCTGTACATAACTTTAACATATTGTATAAGACAAATCACCAAAGTAATCCAGGCATTTACACTGCATTCGGAAATTATTCAGACCCATTGACTTCTTCCACATTTTGTAATGTCACAGCCCTATTCTAAGCTTGACTATACATATTTAAAAACTCCTCATCAATCTACACACAAAACCCCATCATGACAAAGTGAAAACAGATTTTTAGAAATGTTTGCAAAAAAAAAATACCTTATTTCCATCAGTATTCAGACCCTCTGCTATGAGACTGGACATTATGTACATCAGTATTCAGACCCTCTGCTATGAGACTGGACATTATGTACATCAGTATTCAGACCCTTTGCTATGAGACTGGACATTATGTACATCAGTATTCAGACCCTTTGATATGAGACTGGACATTATGTACATCAGTATTCAGACCCTTTGCTATGAGACTGGACATTATGTACATCAGTATTCAGACCCTTTGCTATGAGACTGGACATTATGTACATCAGTATTCAGACCCTCTGCTATGAGACTGGACATTATGTACATCAGTATTCAGACCCTTTGCTATGAGACTGGACATTATGTACATCAGTATTCAGACCCTTTGCTATGAGACTGGACATTATGTACATCAGTATTCAGACCCTTTGCTATGAGACTGGACATTATTTCCATCAGTATTCAGACCCTCTGCTATGAGACTGGACATTATGTACATCAGTATTCAGACCCTCTGCTATGAGACTGGACATTATGTACATCAGTATTCAGACCCTTTGCTATGAGACTGGACATTATGTACATCAGTATTCAGACCCTTTGCTATGAGACTGGACATTATGTACATCAGTATTCAGACCCTTTGCTATGAGACTGGACATTATGTACATCAGTATTCAGACCCTTTGCTATGAGACTGGACATTATGTACATCAGTATTCAGACCCTTTGCTATGAGACTGGACATTATGTACATCAGTATTCAGACCCTTTGCTATGAGACTGGACATTATGTACATCAGTATTCAGACCCTTTGCTATGAGACTGGACATTATGTACATCAGTATTCAGACCCTCTGCTATGAGACTGGACATTATGTACATCAGTATTCAGACCCTTTGCTATGAGACTGGACATTATGTACATCAGTATTCAGACCCTTTGCTATGAGACTGGACATTATGTACATCAGTATTCAGACCCTTTGCTATGAGACTGGACATTATGTACATCAGTATTCAGACCCTCTGCTATGAGACTGGACATTATGTACATCAGTATTCAGACCCTTTGCTATGAGACTGGACATTATGTACATCAGTATTCAGACCCTCTGCTATGAGACTGGACATTATGTACATCAGTATTCAGACCCTTTGCTATGAGACTGGACATTATGTACATCAGTATTCAGACCCTTTGCTATGAGACTGGACATTATGTACATCAGTATTCAGACCCTTTGCTATGAGACTGGACATTATGTACATCAGTATTCAGACCCTTTGCTATGAGACTGGACATTATGTACATCAGTATTCAGACCCTTTGCTATGAGACTGGACATTATGTACATCAGTATTCAGACCCTTTGCTATGAGACTGGACATTATTTCCATCAGTATTCAGACCCTTTGCTATGAGACTGGACATTATGTACATCAGCATTCAGAACCTTTGCTATGAGACTGGACATTATTTCCATCAGTATTCAGACCCTTTGCTATGAGACTGGACATTATGTACATCAGTATTCAGACCCTTTGCTATGAGACTGGACATTATGTACATCAGTATTCAGACCCTTTGCTATGAGACTGGACATTATTTCCATCAGTATTCAGACCCTTTGCTATGAGACTGGACATTATTTCCATCAGTATTCAGACCCTTTGCTATGAGACTGGACATTATGTACATCAGCATTCAGAACCTTTGCTATGAGACTGGACATTATTTCCATCAGTATTCAGACCCTTTGCTATGAGACTGGACATTATGTACATCAGTATTCAGACCCTTTGCTATGAGACTCGAAATTGAGCTGTTTCCATTGATCATCCTTGAGATGTTTCTGTAACTTGATTGGAGTGCACCTCTGGTAAATTAAATTGATTGGACATGATTTGGAAAGGCACACACCTGTCTATATAAAGGTCCCACAGTTAACAGTGCATGTCAGAGCAAAAACCAAGCAATGAGTTTGAAGGAATTGTCCGTAGAGCTCAGAGACAGGGTTGTGACGAGGCATAGATCTGAGGAAGGGTACCAACAAATGTCTGCAGCATTGAAGGTCCCCAAGAACACATTGGCCTCCATCATTCTTAAATGGAAGAAGTTTGGAACCACCAAGACTCTTCCTAGAGCTGGCCGCCCGGGCAAACTAAGCAATCGGGGGAGAAGGGCCTTGGTCAAATAGGTGACCAAGAACCCGATGGTCACTCTGACAGAGCTCCAGAGTTCCTCTGGGGAGATGGGAGAACCTTCCAGAAAGACAACCATCTCTGCACCACTCCACCAATCAGGCCTTTATGGTGGAGTGGCCAGACGGAAGCCACATAACAGTTTGCCTATAGGACTCTCAGACCATGAGAAACAAGATTCTCTGGTCTGATGAAACCCAGATTGAACTCTTTGGCCTGAATGACAAGCGTCACATCTAGAGGAAACCTGGCTACGGTGAAGCATGGTGGTGGCAGCATCATGCTGTGCAGATGTTTTTCAGCGGCAGGGACTGGGAGACTAGTCAGGCTCGAGGGAAAGATGAACGAAGGAAAGTACAGAGAGATCCTTGATGAAAATTTGCTCCAGAGACTTCAGGACCTCAGACTGGGGAGAAGGTTAAACTTCTAACAGGACAACGACCCTAAGCACACAGCCGAGACAACACAGGAGTGGCTGAACGTCCTTAAGTGGCCCAGCTGGAGCCCAGACGATCAAACATCTCTGAAGAGACCTGAAAATAGCTGTGCAGCGACGCTCCCCATCCAACCCATCCAAGAGAAGAACGGGAGAAATCCCTAAATACAGGTGTTTTAGCGTCATACCCAAGAATCGAGGCAGTAATTACTGAAAAAGGTATTTTAACAAAGTACTGAGTAAAGGGTCTGAATAGTTTTGTATTTTTGATACATTTGCAAAATTTTCTAAAAACCTGTTTATGCTTTGGTATTATGGGATATTGTTTGTAGATTGATGAGGGGAAAAAAACAATTTAATACATTTTAGAATAAAGCTTTAACATAACAAAATGTGGGAAAGGTCAAGTGGTATGAATACTTTCTGAATGTTATGTATATACATTCTTGTTGTACTTTATCAAACACCTTTTAAAAATCTGCTACGCAGACCAGGCCTGGTATCTTAGATGTTTCATAATGTTCAGTTGGTTCCAGTAGTTGTCGTATATCATCTCCTATGTATCGTCCATGTAAAAAACCTGTCTGATCAGGATGAACAATACCTGGTAAAAACCTGTCTGATCAGGATAAATAATACCTGGTAAAACCTGTCTGATCAGGATGAATAATACCTGGTAAAACCTGTCTGATCAGGATAAATAATACCTGGTAAAAACCTGTCTGATCAGGATGAATAATACCTGGTAAAACCCTGTCTGATCAGGATAAATAATACCTGGTAAACCCTGTCTGATCAGGATGAATAATACCTGGTAAAACCCTGTCTGATCAGGATAAATAATACCTGGTAAAACCTGTCTGATCAGGATGAATAATACCTGGTAAAACCTGTCTGATCAGGATGAATAATACCTGGTAAAACCCTGTCTGATCAGGATAAATAATACCTGGTAAAACCTTTTTATTCTCTGTGTTATGCATTTCACCAGGAATTTCAAACACAACATTGAAGTGTAAGAGGCCTCCAGTTGTTTAAATGGATCTTTATACCACCTGGGTCCTGTTTCAGTAGTAATGAAATCAGACCTTCTTGTTGAGTAAAACTACTATTTTTATAAAATGAATTAGCCTTTCCTTCCAGTTCTCTGCTGCCTGTGACTGGAACGAATTGCAAAAATCGCTGAAGTTGGAGACTTATCTCCCTCACCAACTTTAAACATCTGCTATCTGAGCAGCTAACCGATCGCTGCAGCTGTACATAGTCTATTGGTAAATAGCCCACCCTTTTCACCTACCTCATCCCCATACTGTTTTTATTTATTTACTTTTCTGCTCTTATGCACACCAGTATCTCTACCTGCACATGACCATCTAATCATTTATCACTCCAGTGTTAATCTGCAAAATTGTAATTATTCGCCTACCTCCTCATGCCTTTTGCACACAATGTACAGTGCTTTGCGAAAGTATTCGGCCCCCTTGAACTTTGCGACCTTTTGCCACATTTCAGGCTTCAAACAAAGATATAAAACTGTATTTTTTTGTGAAGAATCAACAACAAGTGGGACACAATCATGAAGTGGAACGACATTTATTGGATATTTCAAACTTTAACAAATCAAAAACTGAAAAATTGGGAGTGCAAAATTATTCAGCCCCTTTACTTTCTGTGCAGCAAACTCTCCAGAAGTTCAGTGAGGATCTCTGAATGATCCAATGTTGACCTAAATGACTAATGATGATAAATACAATCCACCTGTGTGTAATCAAGTCTCCGTATAAATGCACCTGCACTGTGATAGTCCCAGAGGTCCGTTAAAAGCGCAGAGAGCATCATGAAGAACAAGGAACACACCAGGCAGGTCCGAGATACTGTTGTGAAGAAGTTTAAAGCCGGATTTGGATACAAAAAGATTTCCCAAGCTTTAAACATTCCAAGGAGCACTGTGCAAGCGATAATATTGAAATGGAAGGAGTATCAGACCACTGCAAATCTACCAAGACCTGGCCGTCCCTCTAAACCTTCAGCTCATACAAGGAGAAGACTGATCAGAGATGCAGCCAAGAGGCCCATGATCACTCTGGTTGAACTGCAGAGATCTACAGCTGAGGTGGGAGACTCTGTCCATTGGACAACAATCAGTCGTATATTGCACAAATCTGGCCTTTATGGAAGAGTGGCAAGAAGAAAGCCATTTCTTAAAGATATCCATAAAAAGTGTTGTTTAAAGTTTGCCACAAGCCACCTGGGAGACACACCAAACATGTGGAAGAAGGTGCTCTGGTCAGATGAAACCAAAATTGAACTTTTTGGCAACAATGCAAAACGTTATGTTTGGCGTAAAAGCAACACAGCTCATCACCCTGAACACACCATCCCCACTGTCAAACACGGTGGTGGCAGCATCATGGTTTGGGCCTGCTTTTCTTCAGCAGGGACAGGGAAGATGGTTAAAATTGATGGGAAGATGGATGGAGGAAATACAGGACCATTCTGGAAGAAAACCTGATGGAGTCTGCAAAAGACCTGAGACTGGGACGGAGATTTGTCTTCCAACAAGACAATGATCCAAAACATAAAGCAAAATCTACAATGGAATGGTTCAAAAATAAACATATCCAAGTGTTAGAATGGCCAAGTCAAAGTCCAGACCTGAATCCAATCGAGAATCTGTGGAAAGAACTGAAAACTGCTGTTCACAAATGCTCTCCATCCAACCTCACTGAGCTCGAGCTGTTTTGCAAGGAGGAATGGGAAAAAATGTCAGTCTCTCGATGTGCAAAACTGATAGACATACCCCAAGCGACTTACAGCTTTAATCGCTGCAAAAGGTGGCGCTACAAAGTATTAACTTAAGGGGGCTGAATAATTTTGCACACCCAATTTTTCAGTTTTTGATTTATTAAAAAAGTTTGAAATATCCAATAAATGTCGTTCCACTTCATGATTGTGTCCCACTTGTTGTTGATTCTTCACAAAAAAATACAGTTTTATATATTTATGTTTGAAGCCTGAAATGTGGCAAAAGGTCGCAAAGTTCAAGGGGGCCGAACACTTTCGCAAGGCACTGTATATAGACTCCCCCCCTACTGTGTAACTCTGTGTTGTCTGTTCACACTGCTATGCTTTATCTTGGCCAGGTCGCAGTTGTAAATGAGAACTTGTTCTCAACTAGCCTACCTGGTTAAATACAGGTGAAATATTAAAAATTTAAACACGCTAATAATGGTTTTGGTATTTACATTCAGACACAATCCATGATGGAGGAGGAAATGACACGACTCTGTATAATGAGTTGGAAGCAAAATAACATTTTGGGAGATTAAAACAGATTAAATATTTGTAAAAGAAAAATCACCTGAGAACCAAGATAATGATATAACACCAGATAATGTCTCCCAAAATGCACCCTATTTCATATAGTGCACTACTGCACTACTAATCTGCTGGGACAACACTAAAGAAGACAGAAATAACACCAGATAGGTAAATAAGTTAATAAAACCATTTTATCAGCATTCTTTTTCATCTGCAGCAGTGAGTAGTTCTAGTTGTTTCAGGTCGATTAAGTGACTCATTCAAATGCAGCGGCAAGGTACTATTCAGCTTAAATAATAGATGTCTGTATATGGCCACTCAGCTACTCAGGCTGTGAGTTGGTTCAAACCAAACCAAATAGAATGTTATCGGTCACATATTTAGCAGATGTTATTGCGAAATACTTGTGTTTCTAGCTCCAACAGTGCAGTAGTATCTAACTAAATGCTGGTGTTCCCAGCTCCAACAGTGCAGTAATATCTAACTAAATGCTGGTGTTCCCAGCTCCAACAGTGCAGTAGTATCTAACTAAATGCTGGTGTTCCCAGCTCCAACAGTGCAGTAGTATCTAACTAAATGCTGGTGTTCCCAGCTCCAACAGTGCAGTAATATCTAACTAAATGCTTGTATTCCTATCTCCAACAGTGCAGTAATATCTAACTAAATGCTTGTACTCCTAGTTCCAACAGTGCAGTAGTATCTAACTAAATGCTTGTGTTCCTAGCTCCAACAGTGCAGTAATATCTAACTAAATGCTTGTACTCCTAGTTCCAACAGTGCAGTAGTATCTAACTAAATGCTTGTGTTCCCAGCTCCAACAGTGCAGTAATATCTAACTAAATGCTGGTGTTCCCAGCTCCAACAGTGCAGTAATATCTAACTAAATGCTTGTATTCCTATCTCCAACAGTGCAGTAATATCTAACTAAATGCTTGTACTCCTAGTTCCAACAGTGCAGTAGTATCTAACTAAATGCTTGTGTTCCTAGCTCCAACAGTGCAGTAATATCTAACTAAATGCTTGTACTCCTAGTTCCAACAGTGCAGTAGTATCTAACTAAATGCTTGTGTTCCTACCTCCAACAGTGCAGTAGTATCTAACTAAATGCTTGTATTCCTAGCTCCAACAGTGCAGTAGTATCTAACTAAATGCTTGTGTTCCTAGCTCCAACAGTGCAGTAGTATCTAACTAAATGCTTGTATTCCTAGCTCCAACAGTGCAGTAGTATCTAACTAAATGCTTGTGTTCCTAGCTCCAACAGTGCAGTAGTATCTAACTAAATGCTTGTGTTCCTAGCTCCAACAGTGCAGTAATATCTAACTAAATGCTTGTACTCCTAGTTCCAACAGTGCAGTAGTATCTAACTAAATGCTTGTGTTCCTACCTCCAACAGTGCAGTAGTATCTAACTAAATGCTTGTATTCCTAGCTCCAACAGTGCAGTAGTATCTAACTAAATGCTTGTGTTCCTAGCTCCAACAGTGCAGTAGTATCTAACTAAATGCTTGTATTCCTAGCTCCAACAGTGCAGTAGTATCTAACTAAATGCTTGTGTTCCTAGCTCCAACAGTGCAGTAGTATCTAACTAAATGCTTGTGTTCCTAGCTCCAACAGTGCAGTAGTATCTAACTAAATGCTTGTGTTCCTAGCTCCAACAGTGCAGTAATATCTAACTAAATGCTTGTACTCCTAGTTCCAACAGTGCAGTAGTATCTAACTAAATGCTTGTATTCCTAGCTCCAACAGTGCAGTAATATCTAACAATTCACAACAATATACACACATCTAAAAGTAAAATAATGTATAAATACTAGGACAAGCAATGTCAGAGCGGCATTGACTAAAATACAGTCAAACATAGGTCCTATATACATATGAAATGAGTAAAGCAGTATGTAAACATTATTAAACAGACTAGTGATTCCATGTCTATAGGGCAGCAGCCTCTAAGGTGCAGGGTTGAGAGTGACTAGTGTTCCATTATTAAAGTGACCAGTGATTCCATGTCTATAGGGCAGCAGCCTCTAAGGTGCAGGGTTGAGAGTGACTAGTGTTCCATTATTAAACTGACTAGTGATTCCATGTCTATAGGGCAGCAGCCTCTAAGGTGCAGGGTTGAGAGTGACTAGTGTTCCATTATTCAAGTAACCAGTGATTCCATGTCTATAGGGCAGCAGCCTCTAAGGTGCAGGGTTGAGTAACTGGCTGGTAGCTGGCTAGTGATGGTTATTTAAGTCTGATTGCCTTGAAATAGAAGGTGTTTTTCAGTCTCTTGGTCCCAGCTTTGATGCACCTGTACTGACCTCGCCTTCTGGATGGTAGCGGGGGGAACAGGCAGTGGCTCGGGTGGTTGGTGTCCTTGATAATGTTCTTGGCATTCCTGTGACATCAGGTGCTGTAGGTGTCCTGGAGGGCAGGCAGTGTGCCCCCGGTGATGCGTTGGGCAGACCACACCACCCTCTGGAGAGCCCTGCGGCTGCGGGAGGTGGAGTTGTTGTACCAGGCGGTGATAAAGCCCGACAGGATGCCACAGTGCTGAAGCTCTTTCAGTCAGCTAATTCTTCCAGTAAACATTATATAACCTTCCTAATTAGATTCTTGACCTGCTCACTGACTGTTAAAGAGTGGTTCTGTTTTAATTAAATCAATAAAGCTATACCTTAAACAACTACAATAAGGGTTAGAAATTAACACCAGCCACCAGTTACCAGTCACCCGCCACCAGCCACCAGTTACCCGCCACCAGTCACCAGTTACCAGCCACCCGTTACCCGCCACCCGTTACGCAGCCACCCGTTAGCAGCCACCCGTTACCAGCCACCCGTTACCAGCCACCCGTTACCAGCCACCCGTTACCAGCCACCCGTTACCAGCCACCAGTTACCAGTTACCAGCCACCAGTCACCAGCCACCAGTCACCAGCCAAATGGTGCTAGATTCTGGCATTGGCTGGTAGAATGTGTATTCTTACTGGCCACATTGGCGGGTGGTCACACAGAGCATTTGGGAACAGTTAAATTAGTTTTATCAAAGCCCACATGTAAAAAAATATATAAAAACATATATATTAGTGTGAATGTGTGTGTGATGTATCTAACCCTAACCCTTTGAGAGAATCTCAATGCCACCATGCTGAAAGCGGGGTAACAGTGTTTCTTGTGATGTATCTAGCCCTAACCCTTTGAGAGAATCTCAATGCCACCATGCTGAAAGCGGGGTAACAGTGTTTCTTGTGATGTATCTAACCCTAACCCTTTGAGAGAATCTCAATGCCACCATGCTGAAAGCGGGGTAACAGTGTTTCTTGTGATGTATCTAACCCTAACCCTTTGAGAGAATCTCAATGCCACCATGCTGAAAGCGGGGTAACAGTGTTTCTTGTGATGTATCTAACCCTAACCCTTTGAGAGAATCTCAATGCCACCATGCTGAAAGCGGGGTAACAGTGTTTCTTGTGATGTATCTAGCCCTAACCCTTTGAGAGAATCTCAATGCCACCATGCTGAAAGCGGGGTAACAGTGTTTCTTGTGATGTATCTAGCCCTAACCCTTTGAGAGAATCTCAATGCCACCATGCTGAAAGCGGGGTAACAGTGTTTCTTGTGATGTATCTAACCCTAACCCTTTGAGAGAATCTCAATGCCACCATGCTGAAAGCGGGGTAACAGTGTTTCTTGTGATGTATCTAGCCCTAACCCTTTGAGAGAATCTCAATGCCACCATGCTGAAAGCGGGGTAACAGTGTTTCTTGTGATGTATCTAGCCCTAACCCTTTGAGAGAATCTCAATGCCACCATGCTGAAAGCGGGGTAACAGTGTTTCTTGTGATGTATCTAACCCTAACCCTTTGAGAGAATCTCAATGCCACCATGCTGAAAGCGGGGTAACAGTGTTTCTTGTGATGTATCTAGCCCTAACCCTTTGAGAGAATCTCAATGCCACCATGCTGAAAGCGGGGTAACAGTGTTTCTTGTGATGTATCTAACCCTAACCCTTTGAGAGAATCTCAATGCCACCATGCTGAAAGCGGGGTAACAGTGTTTCTTGTGATGTATCTAGCCCTAACCCTTTGAGAGAATCTCAATGCCACCATGCTGAAAGCGGGGTAACAGTGTTTCTTGTGATGTATCTAGCCCTAACCCTTTGAGAGAATCTCAATGCCACCATGCTGAAAGCGGGGTAACAGTGTTTCTTGTGATGTATCTAGCCCTAACCCTTTGAGAGAATCTCAATGCCACCATGCTGAAAGCGGGGTAACAGTGTTTCTTGTGATGTATCTAGCCCTAACCCTTTGAGAGAATCTCAATGCCACCATGCTGAAAGCGGGGTAACAGTGTTTCTTGTGATGTATCTAGCCCTAACCCTTTGAGAGAATCTCAATGCCACCATGCTGAAAGCGGGGTAACAGTGTTTCTTGTGATGTATCTAGCCCTAACCCTTTGAGAGAATCTCAATGCCACCATGCTGAAAGCGGGGTAACAGTGTTTCTTGTGATGTATCTAGCCCTAACCCTTTGAGAGAATCTCAATGCCACCATGCTGAAAGCGGGGTAACAGTGTTTCTTGTGATGTATCTAACCCTAACCCTTTGAGAGAATCTCAATGCCACCATGCTGAAAGCGGGGTAACAGTGTTTCTTGTGATGTATCTAACCCTAACCCTTTGAGAGAATCTCAATGCCACCATGCTGAAAGCGGGGTAACAGTGTTTCTTGTGATGTATCTAGCCCTAACCCTTTGAGAGAATCTCAATACCACCATGCTGAAAGCGTAATGATTCATCTTCATTTATTTTTCCTGACAAAAATGAGTAAATTTCCCACCCCGACTACAATCCACTGTCCTTTTATCCAATAAAATAATTCAGTTTGGCATAATCTGTGTGGTTGATGTCCTGTATATTTAGTAAACCCTTCAGGGAAATCAGAGAGTTTGTGTTCATAGTGGATATATTATAGACTGTGTGGTGTATTGTGGATATATTATAGACTGTGTGGTGTATTGTGGATATGTTATAGACTGTGTGGTGTATTGTGTTCATAGTGGATATATTATAGACTGTGTGGTGTATTGTGGATATATTATAGACTGTGTGGTGTATTGTGGATATATTATAGACTGTGTGGTGTATTGTGTTCATAGTGGATATATTATAGACTGTGGTGTATTGTGGATATATTATAGACTGTGGTGTATTGTGGATATATTATAGACTGTGTGGTGTATTGTGGATATATTATAGACTGTGTGGTGTAGTGTGGATATATTATAGACTGTGTGGTATATTGTGGATATATTATAGACTGTGTGGTATATTGTGGATATATTATAGACTGTGTGGTGTAGTGTGGATATATTATAGACTGTGTGGTGTATTGTGTTCATAGTGGATATATTATAGACTGTGTGGTGTATTGTGTATATATTATAGACTGTGTGGTGTATTGTGGATATATTATAGACTGTGGTGTAGTGTGGATATATTATAGACTGTGTGGTATATTGTGGATATATTATAGACTGTGTGGTGTAGTGTGGATATATTATAGACTGTGTGGTGTAGTGTGGATATATTATAGACTGTGGTGTATTGTGTTCATAGTGGATATATTATAGACTGTGTGGTGTATTGTGGATATATTATAGACTGTGTGGTGTATTGTGTTCATAGTGGATATATTATAGACTGTGGTGTATTGTGGATATATTATAGACTGTGTGGTGTATTGTGTTCATAGTGGATATATTATAGACTGTGTGGTGTATTGTGGATATATTATAGACTGTGTGGTATATTGTGGATATATTATAGACTGTGTGGTGTATTGTGTTCATAGTGGATATATTATAGACTGTGTGGTGTATTGTGGATATATTATAGACTGTGTGGTATATTGTGGATATATTATAGACTGTGTGGTATATTGTGGATATATTATAGACTGTGTGGTGTATTGTGGATATATTATAGACTGTGTGGTGTATTGTGGATATATTATAGACTGTGTGGTGTATTGTGGATATATTATAGACTGTGTGGTGTATTGTGGATATATTATAGACTGTGTGGTATATTGTGGATATATTAGACTGTGTGGTGTATTGTGGATATATTAGACTGTGTGGTGTATTGTGGATATATTATTAGACTGTGTGGTGTATTGTGGATATATTATAGACTGTGTGGTGTATTGTGGATATATTATAGACTGTGTGGTGTATTGTGGATATATTATAGACTGTGTGGTGTATTGTGGATATATTATAGACTGTGTGGTGTATTGTGGATATATTATAGACTGTGTGGTGTATTGTGGATATATTATAGACTGTGGTGTATTGTGGATATATTATAGACTGTGTGGTGTATTGTGGATATATTATAGACTGTGTGGTGTATTGTGGATATATTATAGACTGTGTGGTGTATTGTGGATATATTATAGACTGTGTGGTGTATTGTGGATATATTATAGACTGTGTGGTGTATTGTGGATATATTATAGACTGTGTGGTGTATTGTGGATATGTTATAGACTGTGTGTCACGCCTTGGTCTTAGTATTTTGTGTGTTCTTTAATTATTTGTTCAGGCCAGGGTGTGACATGGGTTTGTGTGTTGTGTTTCGTATTGGGGTTTGTAGTATTTGGGATCGCGGCTGATTAGGGGTGTTGTATAGGCTTGGCTGCCTGAGGCGGTTCTCAATCAGCAGTCAGGTGCTTCTCGTTGCCTCTGATTGGGAACCGTATTTAGGTAGCCTGAGTTCGCTTTGTCTTTCGTGGGTGATTGTTCCTGTCTCTGTGTTGTGTCACCAGATAGGCTGTAATAAGTTTCACGTTCCGTTTGTTGTTTTTGTATTTATTTAGTTATTTCATGTATCGTCACTTTTTCCATTAAAGACATGAGTAACCACCACGCTGCATTTCGGTCCGACTCTCTTTCAACAAACGAAGAACGCCGTTACAGAATCACCCACCACATAGGGACCGAGCGGCGTGGTTACAGGCAGCGACCGCAGAAAAAGCGAAAGGAGGACGTTATGGACAGCAATGGCATGGAGTATACGACGTGGGAAGAAATCGACAGGTGGGCGGCCGACCCAGAGAGAGTGCAGGAGCCCGCATGGGATTCGCTAAAGCAGTGCGAAGAAGGCTATAGGCGAATGGAGTTGGAGAAACAGACACGGCGGCGCAGAGCGAAACCCGAGAGTCACCCCAAAAAATGTATTGGGGGGGGGGGCTCAGAGGGAGAGTGGCTGAGTCAGGAGATGGACCTGAGCCAACTCTCCTTGTTTATCGTGAGGAGCCAAGGAGGAGACCAGAACCAGAGCCGGTGTTAGAGGTGAGCGAAGATGAGACTGTGAAGGAGTTAATGGGGAAAGTGGAGTGGAGAGTAATGAGGGAGTTGCTAGCTTGGTGCTATAGATATCATATTCGTCCGACGGATCGTGTCGGGGATTTGATGGCACCTGAGTTAGCGCTCCATACTCGTCCTGAGGTGCGTGTTAGTCGGCTGGTGAAGTTGGTGCCAGCCTCACGCACCAGGCCTCCTGTGCACATCCCTAGCCTTGCACATCCTGTGACACCTCCACACACCAGTCCTCCGGTAGCAGCTCCCCGCACCAGGCTTCCTGTGCGTGTCCTCGCTCCAGTATCACCAGTGCCCGCACCACGCATCAGGCCTACAGTGCGCCTCGCCTCTCCTGCGCTGTCGGAGTCTCCCGCCTGTTCAGCACAGCCAGAGCCTTCCTCCTCTCCTGCGCTGCCGGAGCCTCCTGCCTGTTTGAAGCAGCCTGAGCTGCCAGTCTGCAGGGTGCTGTCAGTCTGCAAGGAGCTGCCAGTCTGCAGGGAGCTGCCAGTCTGCAAAGAGCTGCCAGTCTGCAGGGTGCTGTCAGTCTGCATGAAGCAGCCAGAGATGTCAGTCTGCAAGGAGCTGTCAGCCTGCATGGTGCAGTCAGAGCTGTCAGTCTGCAAGGAGCTGCCAGTCTGCAGGGAGCTGTCAGTCTGCAAGGAGCTGCCAGTCTGCAAGGAGCTGCCAGTCTGCAAGGAGCTGTCAGTCTGCAGGGTGCTGTCAGCCTGCATGGAGCAGTCAGAGCTGTCAGTCTGCATAAAACAGCCAGAGCTGCCAGTCTGCAAGGAGCTGCCAGTCTGCAAGGAGCTGTCAGTCTGCAAGGAGCTGCCAGTCTGCAAGGAGCTGCCAGTCTGCAAGGAGCTGTCAGTCTGCAGGGTGCTGTCAGCCTGCATGGAGCAGTCAGAGCTGTCAGTCTGCATAAAACAGCCAGAGCTGCCAGTCTGCAAGGAGCTGCCAGTCTGCAAGGAGCTGCCAGTCTGCAAGGAGCTGTCAGCCTGCATGGAGCAGTCAGAGCTGTCAGTCTGCAAGGAGCTGCCAGTCTGCAGGGAGCTGTCAGTCTGCAAGGAGCTGCCAGTCTGCAAGGAGCTGCCAGTCTGCAAGGAGCTGCCAGTCTGCAGGGTGCTATCAGCCTGCATGGAGCAGTCAGAGCTGTCAGTCTGCATGAAGCAGCCAGAGCTGCCAGTCTGCAAGGAGCTGTCAGCCTGCATGGAGCAGTCAGAGCTGTCAGTCTGCATAGAGCAGCTAGATCTGCCAGTCAGCCATGATCTTCTAGATCTGCCAGTCAACCAGAATCTTCCAGATCTGCTAGTCAACCAGAATCTTCCAGATCTGCTAGTCAACCTGAATCTTCCAGATCTGCTAGTCAACCTGAATCTTCCAGATCTGCTAGTCAACCTGAATCTTCCAGATCTGCTAGTCAACCTGAATCTTCCAGATCTGCTAGTCAACCTGAATCTTCCAGATCTGCTAGTCAACCTGAATCTTCCAGATCTGCTAGTCAACCTGAATCTTCCAGATCTGCTAGTCAACCTGAATCTTCCAGATCCGCCAGCCAGCCAGGATCTACCGGAGCCTACTACCTACCTGAGCTTCATCTCAGTACTGGGCTTCCTCTCAGTACTGGGCTGCCCCTCAGTTCCGGGCTGCCCCTCAGTTCCGGGCTGCCCCTCAGTTCCGGGCTGCCCCTCAGTTCCGGGCTGCCCCTCAGTTCCGGGCTGCCCCTCAGTTCCGGGCTGCCCCTCAGTTCCGGGCTGCCCCTCAGTTCCGGGCTGCCCCTCAGTTCCGGGCTGCCCCTCAGTTCCGGGCTGCCCCTCAGTTCCGGGCTGCCCCTCAGTTCCTGGCTGCCCCTCAGTCCAGAGCTGCCCCTCAGTCCCGAGCTGCCCCTCAGTCCCGAGCTGCCCCTCAGTCCCGAGCTGCCCCTCAGTCCCGAGCTGCCCCTCAGTCCCGAGCTGCCCCTCAGTCCCGAGCTGCCCCTCAGTCCCGAGCTGCCCCTCAGTCCCGAGCTGCCCCTCAGTCCCGAGCTGCCACTCAGTCCCGAGATGCCCCTCAGTCCCGAGCTGCCTCAGTCCCGAGCTGCCCCTCAGTCCCGAGCTGCCACTTAGTCCCGAGATGCCCCTCAGTCCCGAGCTGCGCCTCAGTCCCGAGCTGCCCCTCAGTCCCGAGCTGCCACTCAGTCCCGAGATGCCACTCAGTCCCGAGATGCCACTCAGTCCCGAGATGCCACTCAGTCCCGAGATGCCCCTCAGTCACGAGCTGCTCCTCAGTTCTGTGGGGTTCTGGGTGAGGACTATTAGGCCATGGTCGGCGGCGAGGGTGGATTATCCCAGGACGCGAAGGGGAGGAACTATGACATTTATGGAGTGGGGTCCACGTCCCGAGCCGGAGCCGCCACCATGGACAGACGCCCACCCGGACCCTCCCTATGGTTTTGAGGTGCGTCCGGGAGTCCGCACCTTGGGGGGGGGGGGGTTCTGTCACGCCTTGGTCTTAGTATTTTGTGTTTTCTTTAATTATTTGTTCAGGCCAGGGTGTGACATGGGTTTGTGTGTTGTGTTTCGTATTGGGGTTTGTAGTATTTGGGATCACGGCTGATTAGGGGTGTTGTATAGGCTTGGCTGCCTGAGGCAGTTCTTAATCAGCAGTCAGGTGCTTCTCGTTGCCTCTGATTGGGAACCGTATTTAGGTAGCCTGAGTTCGCTTTGTCTTTCGTGGGTGATTGTTCCTGTCTCTGTGTTGTGTCACCAGATAGGCTGTAATAAGTTTCACGTTCCGTTTGTTGTTTTTGTATTTATTTAGTTATTTCATGTATCGTCACTTTTTCCATTAAAGACATGAGTAACCACCACGCTGCATTTCGGTCCGACTCTCTTTCAACAAACGAAGAACGCCGTTACACTGTGTGGTGTATTGTGGATATATTATAGACTGTGTGGTGTATTGTGGATATATTATAGACTGTGTGGTGTATTGTGGATATATTATAGACTGTGTGGTGTATTGTGGATATATTATAGACTGTGTGGTGTATTGTGGATATATTATAGACTGTGTGGTGTATTGTGGATATATTATAGACTGTGTGGTGTATTGTGGATATATTATAGACTGTGTGGTGTATTGTGGATATATTATAGACTGTGTGGTGTATTGTGGATATATTATAGACTGTGTGGTGTATTGTGGATATATTATAGACTGTGTGGTGTATTGTGGATATATTATAGACTGTGTGGTGTATTGTGGATATATTATAGACTGTGGTGTATTGTGGATCTATTATAGACTGTGTGGTGTATTGTGGATCTATTATAGACTGTGTGGTGTATTGTGTTCATAGTGGATCTATTATAGACTGTGTGGTGTATTGTGTGCATAGTGGATATGTTATACTATGAGGTGTATTGTGTTCATAGTGGATATGTTATGTGTTTCAAGTCAGTTAAGAACACATTCTTATTATCAATGACGGCCTAGGAACAGTGGGTTAACTGCCTGTTTAGGGGCAGAACGACAGATTTGTACCTTGTCAGCTCAGGGGTTTGAACTTGCAACCTTCCGGTTACAAGTCCAATGCTTTAACCACTAGGCTACCCTGCCGTATTGTAGCTATTTGCAGGCAGAATGTTTCAGTGGTTCTAGTCTGGTACTGAAACTCTCCTCCTGGACTCTCAGCTTCTCTGTGAATTCAGCCTGTAACAACACAAGAGGAAAGGCATTGATAATAGTTTGGATAATTACTCATTATTTACCACATGAAGAGTGTTTCAACGTTGTCATCCAAAAGACCATTGTATATCCCTGGCTCCGTGTATTCCCCCCTGGCTCCGTGTATTCCCCCTGGCTCCGTGTATTCCCCCCTGGCTCCGTGTATTCCCCCCTGGCTCCGTGTATTCCCCCCTGGCTCCGTGTATCCCCCCTGGCTCCGTTTATCCCCCCTGGCTCCGTGTATTTATCCCTGAGCGTGCCGGTCAGCGTGTCGGTCAGTCAGTCAGTCAGTCAACAACATAGTCAGTCAGTCAGTCAGTCAACAACATAGTCAGTCAGTCTACAACATAGTCAGTCAGTCAACAACATAGTCAGTCAGTCTACAACATAGTCAGTCAGTCTACAACATAGTCAGTCAGTCAGTCAGTCAGTCAGTCAGTCAACAACATAGTCAGTCAGTCAGTCAGTCAACAACATAGTCAGTCAGTCAGTCAGTCAGTCAACAACATAGTCAGTCAGTCAGTCAGTCAACAACATAGTCAGTCAGTCAGTCAGTCAGTCAACAACATAGTCAGTCAGTCAGTCAGTCAGTCAACAACATAGTCAGTCAGTCAGTCAACAACATAGTCAGTCAGTCAGTCAACAACATAGTCAGTCAGTCAGTCAACAACATAGTCAGTCAGTCAGTCAACAACATAGTCAGTCAGTCAGTCAACAACATAGTCAGTCAGTCAGTCAACAACATAGTCAGTCAGTCAGTCAACAACATAGTCAGTCAGTCAGTCAACAACATAGTCAGTCAGTCAGTCAACAACATAGTCAGTCAGTCAGTCAACAACATAGTCAGTCAGTCAGTCAACAACATAGTCAGTCAGTCAGTAACATAGTCAGTCTACAACATAGTCAGTCAGTCAACAACAGTCAGTCTACAACAGTCAGTCAGTCAACATAGTCAGTCAGTCAGTCAACAACATAGTCAGTCAGTCTACAACATAGTCAGTCTACAACATAGTCAGTCAGTCAGTCAGTCAACAACATAGTCAGTCAGTCAGTCAGTCAACAACATAGTCAGTCAGTCAGTCAGTCAGTCAACAACATAGTCAGTCAGTCAGTCAACAACATAGTCAGTCAGTCAGTCAACAACATAGTCAGTCAGTCAGTCAACAACATAGTCAGTCAGTCAGTCAGTCAGTCAGTCAACAACATAGTCAGTCAGTCAGTCAGTCAGTCAGTCAACAACATAGTCAGTCAGTCAGTCAACAACATAGTCAGTCAGTCAGTCAACAACATAGTCAGTCAGTCAGTCAACAACATAGTCAGTCTACAACATAGTCAGTCAGTCAGTCAACAACATAGTCAGTCTACAACATAGTCAGTCAGTCAGTCAACAACATAGTCAGTCAGTCTACAACATAGTCAGTCAACAACATAGTCAGTCAGTCTACAACATAGTCAGTCTACAACATAGTCAGTCAGTCAGTCAGTCAGTCAGTCAGTCAACAACATAGTCAGTCAGTCAGTCAGTCAGTCAACAACATAGTCAGTCAGTCAGTCAGTCAGTCAACAACATAGTCAGTCAGTCAGTCAGTCAGTCAACAACATAGTCAGTCAGTCAGTCAGTCAGTCAACAACATAGTCAGTCAGTCAGTCAACAACATAGTCAGTCAGTCAGTCAGTCAACAACATAGTCAGTCAGTCAGTCAACAACATAGTCAGTCAGTCAGTCAGTCAACAACATAGTCAGTCAGTCAGTCAGTCAGTCAACAACATAGTCAGTCAGTCAGTCAGTCAACAACATAGTCAGTCAGTCAGTCAACAACATAGTCAGTCAGTCAGTCAACAACATAGTCAGTCAGTCAGTCAACAACATAGTCAGTCAGTCAGTCTACAACAGTCAGTCTACAACAGTCAGTCAGTCTACAACATAGTCAGTCAGTCAGTCAGTCTACAACATAGTCAGTCAGTCAGTCAGTCTACAACATAGTCAGTCAGTCAGTCTACAACATAGTCAGTCAGTCAGTCTACAACATAGTCAGTCAGTCAGTCTACAACATAGTCAGTCAGTCAGTCAACAACATAGTCAGTCAGTCAGTCTACAACATAGTCAGTCAGTCAGTCTACAACATAGTCAGTCAGTCAGTCTACAACATAGTCAGTCAGTCTACAACATAGTCAGTCAGTCTACAACATAGTCAGTCAGTCTACAACATAGTCAGTCAGTCAGTCTACAACATAGTCAGTCAGTCAGTCTACAACATAGTCAGTCAGTCTACAACATAGTCAGTCAGTAAGTCAGTCAGTATGTAACACAGTCAGTCAGTCAGTATACAACATAGTCAGTCAGTATACAACATAGACAGTCAGTCAGTATGACAGTCAGTATGTCAGTCAGTCAGTATACAACATAGACAGTCAGTCAGTATGTCAGTCAGTCAGTATACAACATACAGTCAGTCAGTATGTCAGTCAGTATACAACATAGACAGTCAGCCAGTATGCCAGTATGTCAGTCAGTCAGTATACAACATAGACAGTCAGCCAGTATGCCAGCATGTCAGCCAGTATGCCAGTATGTCAGTCAGTCAGTATACAACATAGACAGTCAGCCAGTATGCCAGCATGTCAGCCAGTATGCCAGTATGTCAGTCAGTCAGTAGGTCAGCCAGTATGCCAGCATGTCAGCCAGTATGCCAGTATGTCAGTCAGTATGTCAGTCAGTCAGTCAGTATGTCAGCCAGTATGCCAGTGCGTGGGTCGGTCACAATGATCAAATTCAACTGTACGAAACCCCAGAATACATGAAGGTTGTTTATTTCAATACAAACTACACAACAACAGCTTTAAAGGATTCAGATTCATCATGAAATCCTACCTGTAGGGTTCCCAGCATCTCTTTGGTCATGTCTCCCAGCACGTCTTTGACATCCTGAACGTTGTATCCTTCCAACCCTGTAGCCTTGTTCTCCTTCTCCTGCTCCAGAGCCGTTTCACCTGGTACCTCTCCATCCTCCTCCTGGCTGGTCCTCTGGGTCAACAGAACACCACCTATCAGACAGGCTGGTCCTCTGGGTCAACAGAACACCACCTATCAGACAGGCTGGTCCTCTGGGTCAACAGAACACCACCTATCAGACAGGCTGGTCCTCTGGGTCAACAGAACACCACCTATCAGACAGGCTGGTCCTCTGGGTCAACAGAACACCACCTATCAGACAGGCTGGTCCTCTGGGTCAACAGAACACCACCTATCAGACAGGCTGGTCCTCTGGGTCAACAGAACACCACCTATCAGACAGGCTGGTCCTCTGGGTCAACAGAACACCACCTATCAGACAGGCTGGTCCTCTGGGTCAACAGAACACCACCTATCAGACAGGCTGGTCCTCTGTCCCTGGGTCAGTATCAGACATTCTGTTGCTACATGTTCAAATCAACCGTTATGGTATGTACTAGTAGTAGTGGTAACACATTGATCAGTCATAAAGTCAAGCTTCAGTTCTCAGTGAAGAGGTCTTCAACAGTGTGACAGCACCCACCTGTGGTCTTATGGGAAATAGCAGAATCACTGACTTGGAATAGGAGTGACACTAACTCAGAAATAATACACAATAATACAATATGTACTATTTATTAATCTACTTGTCTTTTAAATCCAGATAGTACATGAAAATATAAAGACATCAGCTGTGAACAGTAACCTAAGCAGAGCCCATGGTAAAGTCAATTGTACCACTTCCTGCTGTTCAACAGGAGTAATGAGGTAGTCATCAGTAGTCCTACAGTACAGTACCTCTTCCTGCTGTTCAACAGGAGTCATGTAATGAGGTAGTCATCAGTAGTCCTACAGTACAGTACCTCTTCCTGCTGTTCAACAGGAGTCATGTAATGAGGTAGTCGTCAGTAGTCCTATAGTACAATACCTCTTCCTGCTGTTCAACAGGAGTCATGTAATGAGGTAGTCATCAGTAGTTGTACAGTACCTCTTCCTGCTGTTCAACAGGAGTCATGTAATGGAGGTTGTCATCAGTAGTCCTACAGTACAGTACCTCTTCCTGCTGTTCAACAGGAGTCATGTAATGGAGGTTGTCATCAGTAGTCCTACAGTACAGTACAGTACCTCTTCCTGCTGTTCAACAGGAGTCATGTAATGGAGGTTGTCATCAGTAGTCCTACAGTACAGTACCTCTTCCTGCTGTTCAACAGGAGTCATGAGGTAGTCATCAGTAGTCCTACAGTACAGTACCTCTTCCTGCTGTTCAACAGGAGTCATGTAATGGAGGTAGTCATCCGTATTCATGCCTTCTTCCAACGGGGCTACAAAGTCTGCTGAGCTGATCACCTCTATGGTCCTCTGGAATACAGTAAGTCAGGAAACAGAGGTTGTAGTCTCACCCATGATCTTACAGTAGAATATGTTGGATGTTTGCCTTCACATTTGTGAATATATTAAGAAAAGGATCATATTAACTGGTAACAGACCTTGTTAAGGTATCAATGGGAAATCAAACACTCATTCATTATAGCTCCAAACTGTCAGGGATGAATCACTATACTACAGCTCAATCTGGAAATGATGAGTAGTTTATTATGTCACATCCTGGAACGTTGCAGCTCCTAGAAAAGAGCTCTGGTTGAACAAATCAATTTAATGGGCTCTGATGTTATTATAGACTCCATACATGCTGTGATAATGAGATCTGATGTTATTATAGACTCCATAAATGCTGTGATAATGAGATCTAATGTTATTGTAGACTCCATACATGCTGTGATAATGAGATCTAGATCTAGACAGAGAGGACAGACAAATTATCTCCTGATGGTGAGTTAGACAGAGGACAGATAAATGGTTAGGGACAATGATAGGAAAGGACTCTCTTTATGGTCACTGCCCTTCCAAGTTACTCACTAGCTTCTTTAAGGAAACCTCAACATACATACGGACACAATGACGCAGGCAGTCTCACCTTCTTCCCAAGGAGCAGCTCCTCTCTAGGTTGGCTGAAGAGAAACTCATAGAGTTGGTAGTTCTGAAAGAGACTATAGTAAAACAGGTGAACCAAGATAAGTAACCAACAGACCAGAACTTCAACATCCCCTATGAGGGTCACTGCTCTGAATGGATTATCACCAGGTAAGTAAGGACAGTGTTCATGTGATATTAATCATGTAGGCCTTACTAAAAAAGGCTAATAGAGAAGAGTCTTGCTACCTGCACTTCAGGTAGTCAGTGATGGACATGGCCTGCTCAGCATCAAACAGTGAGTCAACCTCTGGAGAAGGAGACTGGCGCGTTCCTGATATCATCTTGGCAAACTCATTCAGGTTATCAACAAACGGCATCTGCTTTTCTGGGACATTGAGGACAGATATGAATACAGATATTAGCCACAGCCAGTCCATATTGACGTTAGCCATAAGAATCTGACTGGACGTTCATTACTTCTCTCTCTGAGGCAGGAACGGTGCCATGCCAATATCGGGACAGCAAGGAGCGTGAGATGTGTCTCGGAAAACATACCTTAATCCAAGGATGGGAGATGGCGCTGTATTCCTAATTATCCCAACTGACAAATCGAGAAGAAATACTGCTAGTTTTTAATGAAACTGCCATTTGTCAGCATGCTAGGCTAGCTAATGCTAAAGCAACCCATTAGATTCGACAACACTTTAGTTAGATACTCACCACAACGCATTGCATTTTAATGGAATTCAATGGGCATTGTATAGCATTAGCTAGACTAGCATGCTGACGAAATGGCAGTTTCATAAAAAAAACTAGCAGTATTTCAATCTTCTCAATTTTTCAGTTGGGATAATTAGGAATACAGCGCCATCTCCCATTCATGGATTGAGGAACGTTGTCCGAGCCATATCCCGCGCCGGCTCAGTGGTTTCCACATTCTGGCAGAGCACCACTCAGCTAGAGAGAGAAGTATTACACGTCTGGTTGGATTCTTATGGCTACATTGATGAATTCCACAACAAACACAGTCCCTAATGAAGGTCTTGATGATTAGGTGGTGAACACACAGTCCCTAATGAAGGTGTTGATGATTAGGTGGTGAACACACAGTCCCTAATGAAGGTCTTGATGATTAGGTGGTGAACACACAGTCCCTAATGAAGGTCTTGATGATTAGGTGGTGAACACACAGCCCCTAATGAAGGTCTTGATGATTAGGTGGTGAACACACAGCCCCTAATGAAGGTCTTGATGATTAGGTGAACACAGTCCCTAATAAAGGGCTAAATGAGTAGAATTGCCTGAAATTAGTTATAAATTGCTCAGTCTTCTCTCCATGACTCTGTTCCATGGCAAAATGAGTAGAATTGCAGGAAACTTGCTTTCAAACGGCAACATTATCTCAAATTGTGAAGTTTGAGGAAATTAACTCTATTTTCTTCGCTTTGCTATCATGAGGGGGGCAACTTAAATTCTCGCAGGGTGGGGTGGGACCCCAACTAAATTTGACTTAGGGCCCACAAAAAGGCTGTCTGCATGTGTGGGTATAGATGTGGATATGCAGGCCTGCGAGCCACTGTGGCCGGTCATGATGAGTTCAGATTTTGTGGCCCACACCCCAATTTTGTGGCCCACACCCCAAGTTTCTCCATCCCTGGTTGGGGCACACTCGTGGTAACAAATCAAAATTATAGGTTGCAGCCTCCCGGGTGGCGCAGTGGTTAAGGGCGCTGTACTCCAGCACCAGCTGTGCCACCAGAGACCCTGGGTTCGCGCCCAGGCTCTGTCGTAACCGGCCACGACCGGGAGGTCCGTGGGGCGACGCACAATTGGCCTAGCGTCGTCCGGGTTAGGGAGGGCTTGGCCGGTAGGGATATCCTTGTCTCATCGCGCACCAGCGACTCCTGTGGCGGGCCGGGCGCAGTGGTTGCCAGGTGCACGGTGTTTCCTCCGACACATTGGTGCGGCTGGCTTCTGGGTTGGATGCGCGCTGTGTTAAGAAGCAGTGCGGCTTGGTTTGGATTGTGTATCAGAGGACGCATGACTTTCAACCTTTGTCTCTCCCGAGCCCGTACGGGAGTTGTAGCGATGACACAAGATACTGCTAATTGGATACCACGAAATTGGGGTTGAAAAATGGGGTAAAATTCTAAAAATAATAGGTTGCACAGTAAATTACTCATCTCATACTTTATTCTATACTATTCTACTGTATCTCATTCACTTAATAATGTTTACATATCTTGCATTTCTCATCTCATATGTACATACTGTATTCTATCTTAGTCCGTTCCGCTCTGACATCACTTGTCCTTTACTTAGATTTGTGTGTATTGGGTTTATGTTGTGTAATTTATGGTGTGTAATTTGTTAGATATTACGTGTTAGATAACATCTGTTAATTTTATTTATTTTTATTTTACCTTTATTTAAATAGGCAAGTCAGTTAAGAACAAATTCTTATTTTCAATGACGGCCTCGGAACAGTGGGTTAAGTGACTTGTTCAGGGGCAGAATGACAGATTTGTACCTTGTCAGCTCGGGGATTCGATCTGTGACAGGTTCGATCTGTGACCGATAAAATTTGATTTGATACTGTCTGTTACCTAGAAATCCTATGACTTACCACTGATATTGTCCAGTAACAATTGCAGTAGAGCCATGATGAATGAGATCTGTTGACAGGTGTAGTTCATCTCCCTGGTCCACCAGAAGCCAGAGACAAAGTAGTCCAACAGGGAAGCCTCCTTCAGACACGTCTGGTAGTTCTTCAAACCAAGTATTTCTTCAAACTGGCTGTTGTAAAACAAAAGGTTGGCATACATGAAACACTTCCAAATAAACTGGCCAGTAGGCCCATATATCCTCATTACTTACAATTGCACTTGTTCCACTGTCAAATCCAACAGCGTGTTGATTTGTTCATGGGAAATAAGTTTCCATTGAGGGTTGGCTTTTTCAGCATCATTTTCCTGTATTAATTGGATTCAGAACACAAGTTGAGTTTGGTTAGCAGGCCAAACTAGGTTAGCTCTAGCTATGATAACAGTTTGTCAAATAATAACCAGACAAATTATGTAGTAAATATTTCAAATAATATTAAATATTAATAGGGTTTTAACATATCTTCCTACTTTGGACGCAACGTCATTTCTATCGTTTGCATTTTTATCCGCTGACTTGTTGCTTTGTTTCGCTTTTGCAGACATGTTTTAGTCACCGGCGTTACCACGGCAACATTTCCAAGGTGAGCTTCCGCTCCGGGTGATGAGCTTCTGGGCAGTCTGGTCTATCGAGATGGATAAAGCTGATTCTAGAATCGCAGTGTTGTCAACTTAGCGACTTTGTCGCTATATTTAGCTAGTATTCAGACCCCTCTAGCGACAAATAAAAATAAATTAAAAAACGAACCGCCAATAGCTACTTTCCATACTGAGGAGTTGGCAACACTGTTAGATCTGTCTAGTCAACCTGTAACCAGTGCTGTCCGGAGCACCGTACTGGTACTTCTAATTTTGGCCGAATAGCATACCGTCTCCTCTATAAAACAAAGTCAATGAAAGGACAGTATCAAGACAGGCAGAAGCTGCTTCTCCAATAGAAAACCAGGCGTTGACACAGTGTCTGGCTGAACTCATGGGTAGAGGCATGTCTTCGGGTTAACGGTTGTCTCACACCGAACTGCGCAAGCCGTCAACTCAAAGGCATTTGTTTTTGATGAAAATGAAAACGTGTAATTTCTCTCTTTCACTTGGAGTAATAACATGTCCAGCTACTTAAGACACTAGCTTAAATCTATGTTGTGCTTTTAGATTGAGAAAAATTATCAAACAAGAATGAAGGCGGGTTCTGCAATGAAGAGTGGACATTCATTTCCTGATTCAGCTTCGTACAAATGTATTTTAGGGTTGCTTTCCAAACACTTAAACGACACCCCCTGTCCGCTCAGCCCTTAAATTAAGTGGACGCTTCTGATAACGTTTCATGACGTCTGACGAGTATACACTTGCAGGGCGAAGGAGGCAGGAATGATTTTTAAATGGACCGTCCTTTCCCGGAAAGGTGTCACTCGTTCGTTCCGCGACGATTGTGTTTTCAGCCACCGGTAGTTTATGGGTGCTTTACATACGCTACAGTCAATTATGATTGCATGTCTACTTATATTAACTATATCATTATTAATATACGCCTACTGTATGAGACCTAGCAAATTAACTAACTAACGTTAGCCTGCCTAGTTGGAACTTCTGAAGAAAGAAATGTTTTTATTTCTACAATTTCCAAAAGCTAACCAAACAAAAACATCATGACTTTTATGAGACGTGTTCGTGCATTACAGACAATGCAATCGCCATCACACTGACCCATCAAATCTAATTTAAGTCACATGCGCCGAATACAACCTTACAGTGAAATGCTTACTTACGAGCCTCTAACCAACAATGTAGTTTAAAAGTATTATTTGGGGTGGGGTTTTTTCTCTGACTTGCACTGTCAACTGTGAAACCTTATATAGACAGGTGTGTGCCTTTCCAAATCATGACCAATCAATTTAATTTACCAGTTGGACTCCAATCAAGTTGTAGAAACATCTCAAGGGTGATCAATGGAAACAGGATGCACCTGAGCTCAATTTTGAGTCTCGTAGTCAAAGGTCTGAATACTAATGTAAATAAGGTATTTATGTGTTAATTTTTTATAAATTTGTTTTCGATTTGTCATCATGGGGTATAGTGTAGATTGATGAGAAAAAAAAATAATTGTATCAATTTTAGAATAAGGCTGTAACGTAACAAAATGTAGAAACGGGTCTGAATACTTTCCGAATGCACCGTATAATAATACTTCCTACATGCAACTCCCTTAAACATGTAACACTTACTTTTACTCAACTAATTGCTTTGCAATGTCGCGCTTGCATTTTGCCACCAGCAGCACCCATTGGGTATTCGTTGTGCAGAGGCTGTTTGAACGTTAAATGACGAGACAGAGGCATTGATGCGAGTAACCAGTCTTGTTCAGTACATGACAACACATCCGGGTATCTCAAGCACCCCGGTAAAACACAAGAGTTGCAGTGATGAACATTTACCAACAGAAGGCATCACTGTGCCATCTTACACCCATAACATCTTCCATTTAATAAAATAGGACAGGAGGAGTCAATTCACTAACAAAACAAACCTAGTAACAATTTCCAACATGAACAGTTTATTAAAAAAAAAAAAAATTCAGGTAACAACAACACATTTTGATATTCTCTTCACTTTTATCTCTGTCAACAATCCCTGATGGGAAACCTACAGATTAAGTATTTTTGGTGGCTGGCCCAGACGCCCGCAGCGTGAAAAGACAGGGGGCTTGTCTGCAAGGACTGCGGGTTCCCGCACAGGCGTGTCACCTGAATGTCTAAGGGGAGAATTGATGGGCGAGGGAGCGGCCGACCTGTGATCCGCTGGCTCTTCGCCCAGTGCCTCAGGCCCCATGTGACTTGCTGGGGTTCTGTCTTTTGTCATGCGACCCCTTTGGCCATCAGGGTTCTGAATAGGTGCTGGCTCAGCAATCCGAAGGTCAACCCTGTTACGACGGTACATTGATCCATTCACTTCGACCAAGTAGGAGCGTGGTGCAACTTTCTGTACACAGGATCCGAGTCTCCAGAGGCCTGTCCGGTCCCCTGGTAGTGGCTTCATTCGCACTGTTTCACCCACCCTGAGCTCAGGTAAGTCTTTTGCTGATTTGTCGTAGATGAACTTGGAGACCTGTCTTCTGTGACGTAGCTTCACCAGCACGTCTGTCACCACACATGGCTCCAGGAGAGTGCTGGCTACTGGCAGAGCTGCTTTTACGCACCGTGCCATGAGGCGCTGTGCTGGGCTGCTGTCCATGCCTTCTGTCGGGGTATTGCGCCACTGCAGGATTGCTTTCCAGGCATCTTTGCCCTCTCGCAGATCCTTTTTGCAGAGGTTCTTTGCGATTTTTACTGCGGACTCCGCCTTCCCATTAGCTTTTGGGTGTAGTGACATGCTCGAATTCCCATTCTGCAGCAAATTTTCGGATCTCAACTCCGGAGAATTGGGGTCCATTGTCTGAAATTACCCTATCTGGCTGGCAATAGCGGGCAAACTGAGCCTTGTAGCGTTTGATCGTTGTCTCTGCTGAGAGGTCGGGGAGGAGGTCGATCTCCCAAAAGTCTGAGTAATGATCGACTATCAGCAGAAAGTCTTTGCCACTGTGCTGGAAGAGGTCTAAACTTACTATCTGCCAGGGGCGCATCGGTAGCTCGTGGGACATCATCGTCTCTCTCTGTTGCTCAATGGCATATTCATTGCAGACTGTGCATTTACTGACATAGTCTTTGATTTCACTCTGCATTCCTGGCCAATATAGTGTGTCACATGCTTGTCTGTAACAGGCCTCACCTCCTATGTGACTTGAGTGCACGCGTGCCAACATCTCAGGGCGCAGAGATCGGGGAATAACGACTCTCTGACTCTTGAATATTACTCCGTTTTGAACACTGAGCTCCTCTTTGACTGGCCAATATTCTCTGACGGCTAAAGCAGTTTCTTCCCTGCAGTCGGGCCAGCCCATCAGAATCACAGACCTCAATGCCTGGAGTTGCCCGTCCCTGTCTGTGTGCTGTCTGATTTGTATAAGGCACTGGTCCGTAACATTATGGTAGTCAGCCTGGTTGATGTGTTCAACATCCACTTGCTCTGTTTGTAAGCTGCACACTGCATGTTGTTCATGCATGGAGCGTGTGTGAGTGCCTGATGCAGTAGCCCTGCTGAGCGTGTCACTCACATACATCTCTGGCCCTGGCTTATACACCACCTTGAGGTTGTAGTTTTGTAGGGCCAGTAGCATGCTCTGCAGTCGTTTTGGGGCATTCAGGAGAGGCTTGCTGAATATAGCAATAAGGGGCTTGTGATCTGTCTCTGCGGTAATATTGTCACGCCCGTACAGGTAGTGGTGGAAGTGTTGGCATGCAAACACAATGCTCAGGCACTCCTTCTCTATCTGGGCATAGTTCTGCTCTGTTGGGGTGAGTGCCCTAGAGGCGACTGCCACAGGCTGGCCCTCCTGCATGAGGCAACAGCCAAGTCCATACTGGCTTGAGTCACTCTGAATCGTGACAGGTTTTGACACGTTGCAGTATCGCAGTACGGGTGTCTGGGTGACCAGTTGTTTTATTTCCCTCACCGCTGCATCATGTTTTGGGACCCAAAGCCAGATGGTGTCCTTGTCCATGAGCCTCCTCAGTGGCTCACACACTTCAGAGAGCCGCGGTAGGAATTTGGCCAGGTAGGTGACGAATCCGACGAAGCGCTGCACTCCCTTCACGTCAGATGGGTGGGGCATTTCCAAGACAGCCTTGACTTTTTCAGGATCCGCCTTCAATCCGGTGGAGGACAAGATGTGCCCATGAAAGTGGACCTCAGGCACTTTAAACTGAAGCTTTTTTATGCTTAGCCTTAGCTTGACCTGTCTGCATCTGACCATCAGGGCCAGCAGCTTGGCGTCATGGTCACATTCTGCCTCCTCATCACTGTCCCCACAGCCCACTACGAGGATGTCATCTGCTATGGGTTCCACGCCACTGAGTCCCATCAACAGCTCATGCTGTTTCCGCTGATACACCTCTGGAGCCACAGAGACACCAAACGGAAGCTTTAACCACCTCTTCCTGCCCCAGGGTGTCCAAAAGGTGGTCATGTAGCTGCTGTGCTCGTCGAGCTTGCACTGCAGGAAGGCATCTCTGGCATCCACGAGCGTGAAGACTCTGGCCTTTGGGAGCTTGTAAAGAACATCCTCCAACGTGGGCATAATGTAATGTGAACGTCACAGAGCCCGGTTGAGGTGTTAGGATCAATGCATATCCGTAGCTTGTCTGGTTTCTTGACGATAACCATATTGCTTATCCAGTCCGTAGGCTCGGTGACGGATATGATGTCGCCATCTGCTTCGTATTTGTCAAGCTGAGCCTTCGTAGCTGCTTTCATGGCCACTGGTACATTGCGGGGTGCACACTGGACAGGCTGGATTGCTGCGTCCAACTCAAAGTGGACTTCCCCAGGAACTGACTCGACCGGTGCATTGAAGACATCATGGTACTTGCTTAGGAGTGTCTCCTTGCTCAGGGGCCCAGCCTTAACTTTGTCTATAATGTTAAGATCAGCTGGGATGGTGAAGTTAATAAGTCCAAAGCGCTCGCATGTAGAACCTGACAGTAATGGCTGTTGACTAGCCTCAACTATTTCAAACTCAAGGGTGTATTTCTGGCCACGTAAAACACACTCTGTCACAAACAGGCCTAAAGAGGTCATGAACTGGCCTGAATACAGTTTCAGCTTGGTGCTACTCTGTGTGAGTTTGTCTCTGGGCGCGAGCCTCATTTTGTCTTTAAGGCTCATAACGTTGCATGTGGCCCCTGAATCTAGCTGGCATTACTGTGGTTTATTATTAAGTAGCAGAGTGACAAACCACTTTAGTCCTTTTGCCCTCACTGCCCCTATGCACTCGCTAGCATATACATCCTCTGTGCTGTCGTTCCCTTCATCTGTGTTTGTTTCCATGGAGTGCACTTTACCCTCCTTTCTCTTGCTTTTCATGCAGGCCCTTGCGAAGTGATTAGCTGTACCACAGGATTTGCATATTTTTCCATAGGCTGGGCAGTGTTCTTTTCCTTGTCCATGAGAAATGCCACAATATCGGCATGTATTGGGGTTGTCTACTGCAGAGTTGGCTGTAGTATTAGCATTAGCTGTGGCAAAGGGGAATTTCTTTACTGGCTGCCTGAATGTAGCATTGACATTGTCCGTATGTTGCCTTTCTAGCTCCATGGACCTTATCCGTATATCAGTAAGCTCTGCTGCACGGCATGTCTCCACTGCCAAGGCCAGCGTCAGGTCACGTTCTCTCAGCAAACGTCTGCGGGTGCCCTCATCAGTTATGCCAAGCACAATCTTATCTCTGATCAGTTCATCTCTTAAAGCACCATAGTCACATGTAGATGCCTTTTCCCTTAACCTAGTGACAAAGCTGTGAATGGACTCCCCATCCTCCTGTTTGCAACGACCGAAAACATAACGCTCGTAGATGACGTTCTTTGCTGGCGTATAGTAATGTTCAAGAGCATCAAGAATAACTATAGCGTTACCTTGCTGAGCTGCTGTTAGGTTCAGGTTGTGTTTGTATACGTGTCGGCATTCAGTTCCCATTATAGTCCTCAAGGTGGCAGCCACTACCTCATCTTCCTTTTCCAGAAGTCCCGTTGCTAGCGCATAGTCCTCCCATTCACCTCTAAACGTATCCCAGTTTGTGCTCCAATCCCCGCTGAGCTTCATAACGGCGGGAGGGGGAATGTCTAACCTGCCATGTCTAACCGGTGCTAACAACAATGAAGCTAACTAGCAAACTCACTCTAGCTAAGGCCAATTCCGGGCGAAATTTTACACAAATAAGCATTTGTTTGTAAACCAGAGCAGGTGACTCTAATTTGCGGAAAGCATGGTTAGTTATCCGACTCTGACACCATGTTTGAACGTTAAATGACGAGACAGAGGCATTGATGCGAGTAACCAGTCTTGTTCAGTACATGACAACACATCCGGGTATCTCAAGCACCCCGTTAAAACACAAGAGTTGCAGTAATGAACATTTACCAACAGATGGCATCACTGTGCCATCTTACACCCATAACAGAGGCGTGCTTAAACGGTCCCTTTTTCAACAGTGTGTTGAGGTGGCTGACAGCGAGCAGACTAGAAGCATGCCCCGTTAATGAGGCAGCTGGAGTTGTATAGTATTTCTCCGACCAAGACAAAAAGATGATAGTGAAGTTTATCTGTGCGGTTGTTACCCGGTCGCTATTCCTCCTCATCTCTCTGATAGGAGTATGGAGGGTGGTCTGGGTTAAGAATAATGCTCTTTATTGGTTCTTGACGATCCTTTATCTTCCGCTGGTGGTCGAGATGATTTTAACCCTGAAGAGAAAAAAATTACAGGATTATAAATGGTAAATCTAAATAACATAGAACTGTGAAATTACTTTTTCTTAAAGTTTAGTAGCCTTGACTGTTTGTTTTTAATACCTTTTCATGTTATCTTTCCGTGTCTCCAGGTTTTCTCCTGCCATCTTCCTGTTCCTCATCAGTATCATTCCATCTCTATGGATTCTAGAGTTACATCATCAACAGAACAAAGCTACTGATTCCAGGGTAAGGACTTTGATCTTCTGTTTTATTTAGGATGTTTAATCATTTATTCCTTCACTTTAGTTGTACATTTATTTGTAACTTGCATAATGAGCGGAAATCATATACTGTACTCTGTGTAAATAATGCTGAATGGAATCATATACTGTACTCTGTGTAAATAATGCTGAATGGAATCATATACTGTACTCTGTGTAAATAATGCTGAATGGAATCATATACTGTACTCTGTGTAAATAATGCTGAATGGAATCATATACTGTACTCTGTGTAAATAATGCTGAATGGAATCATATACTGTACTCTGTGTAAATAATGCTGAATGGAATCATATACTGTACTCTGTGTAAATGATGGTGAATTAAATCATAAACTGTGTGTAAATGATGGTGAATTAAATCATATACTGTGTGTAAATGATGGTGAATATAATCATATACTGTGTGTAAATGATGGTGAATTAAATCATATACTGTGTGTAAATGATGGTGAACATAATCATATACTGTGTGTAAATGATGGTGAATGTAATCATATACTGTGTGTAAATGATGCTGTTTCTTTTCTATTGTCCATACTGTAGGCTAGAACACAGTATCGTATCAATTTAACTCATGTACTGTATGTCTGTTCATCCTCAGTGTGACAAACTGGATTCATCTGAAAACATAAAGAGCCTGTTAAACATGTGGAGAGGGAATTCCACCAATGGCAGCGAGACGTTACTCCAGGTGGGCAGAAGCCACAGTGTTTCCTGTGTCCTGCAGGTTTTTCCTACAGGCCTGTCGAGACAGAGGCGGTCTTTAACACCAGTTTGTTTGGTAATGCTGCTGGTGCACCTCAAAGACTTTATTGTGAGCTCTGACTTTTTATAACTAAAATAGATCTACAGAAGTTGTTTTTTAACGAAACAACCCTTAATAAAAACTATTACAAGCTTAGTCACACAGGACTTTTATTCATGCGGCAGCTGCTGGCTGTAGTACCCTCCCCTGGCCTGAACTGGGCTCTCCCTTAACCTCTTAGAAAACATTCATTCATGTTTTTAAGGAGATTTTGAGATACTGATCTTTAATAATAACCTCTCTGGTTGGAGTTACCTAGCCATTAGTAACCTCTAATCAGTTATACTAACCACTATGTGTCTCTCTGGTTGGTGTTACCTAGCCATTAATAACCTCTAATCAGTTATACTAACCACTATGTGTCTCTCTGGTTGGTGTTACCTAGCCATTAATAACCTCTAATCAGTTATACTAACCACTATGTGTCTCTCTGGTTGGTGTTACCTAGCCATTAATAACCTCTAATCAGTTATACTAACCACTATGTGTCTCTCTGGTTGGTGTTACCTAGCCATTAATAACCTCTAATCAGTTATACTAACCACTATGTGTCTCTCTGGTTGGTGTTACCTAGCCATTAATAACCTCTAATCAGTTATACTAACCACTATGTGTCTCTCTGGTTGGTGTTACCTAGCCATTAATAACCTCTAATCAGTTATACTAACCACTATGTGTCTCTCTGGTTGGTGTTACCTAGCCATTAATAACCTCTAATCAGTTATACTAACCACTATGTGTCTCTCTGGTTGGTGTTACCTAGCCATTAATAACCTCTAATCAGTTATACTAACCACTATGTGTCTCTCTGGTTGGTGTTACCTAGCCATTAATAACCTCTAATCAGTTATACTAACCACTATGTGTCTCTCTGGTTGGTGTTACCTAGCCATTAATAACCTCTAATCAGTTCTACTAACCACTATGTGTCTCTCTGCTTGGCCCAACAGGGTTCAGTATCTCTGTTATCGTCAGTGTGCGCTAACGACTGGATCCTGGCCCTGCACCAGACCCTGTTGATCCTGCTGGTCATAGGGAAGTGGCTGCTCCCTGTTGCAGGAGGGGTGACCAGGGATGAACTGTCTCAGCTCCTCCTCCTCTTCGTAGGCACTGCCGCTGACATCCTGGAGTTCACCTCAGAGACACTGTTGGATGTCAAGTGAGTCCCTAAACCCTGACCTCTAACCCCTAACCCTTAACCCCTAACCATAACCTGACATCCTGGAGTTCACCTCAGAGACACTCCCTGACCTCTAACCCCTAACCCTAACCTCAGAGATACTGTCTAATGTCAAGTCAGTACCTTAACCCCGACCCCTAACCCTTAACCTCAGAGATACTGTCTGATGTAGATATTTTAAGTCAGTAGACATTATATGTAGCATGGGTGCCAGTCTGTTTCTGCACTCTTCTTGCATGACAATTCCATAATGAACAGAAACAGACTGGACCCAGGCTATAGTACCATGACAATTCCATTAAGAACAGAAACAGACTGGACCCAGGCTACAGTACCATGACAATTCCATTAGGAACAGAAACAGACTGGACCCAGGCTACAGTACCATGACAATTCCATTAGGAACAGAAACAGACTGGACCCAGGCTACAGTACCATGACAATTCCATTAGGAACAGAAACAGACTGGACCCAGGCTACAGTACCATGACAATTCCATAATGAACAGAAACAGACTGGACCCAGGCTACAGTACCATGACAATTCCATTAGGAACAGAAACAGACTGGACCCAGGCTACAGTACCATGACAATTCCATTAGGAACAGAAACAGACTGGACCCAGGCTACAGTACCATGACAATTCCATTAGGAACAGAAACAGACTGGACCCAGGCTATAGTACCATGACAATTCCATTAGGAACAGAAACAGACTGGACCCAGGCTACAGTACCATGACAATTCCATTAGGAACAGAAACAGACTGGACCCAGGCTACAGTACCATGACAATTCCATTAGGAACAGAAACAGACTGGACCCAGGCTATAGTACCAGTGCAGATAAACATACATGTGAATGTTTCTGCATCTTCACACCCTTAACAATGTTAAACCATGTCTCCCGCAGGGACAGCAGTCCCAGCATGGTGTACGTCATCCTCGGAGTCTGGACGTGGAGTATGTTCCAGTTTCCTCTCCACCTGTCAGGTACTGTGTGTTTCTATCCTGGCTCCTCTTATGGTTACAGTAACCATGATGTTATTGCTCTGTTATACAGGTGATTACAGTAACCATGATGTTATTGCTCTGTTATACACGTGATTACAGTAACCATGATGTTATTGCTCTGTTATACAGGTGATTACAGTAACCATGATGTTATTGCTCTGTTATACAGGTGATTACAGTAACCATGATGTTATTGCTCTGTTATACAGGTGATTACAGTAACCATGATGTTATTGCTCTGTTATACAGGTGATTACAGTAACCATGATGTTATTTTTTTGAATTTTTTATTTCACCTTTATTTAACCAGGTAGTTGAGAACAAGTTCTCATTTACAACTGCAACCTGGCCAAGATAAAGCGAAGCAGTTCGACACAAACAACAACACAGAGTTACACATGGAATAAACAAACATACAGTCAATAATACAGTAGAAAGGTCTATATACAGCATGTGCAGATGAGGTAAGATTAGGGAGGTAAGGCAATAAATAGGCTATGGTGGAGAAGTAATTACAATATAGCAATTAACCTGAAATGGTACTGGAATGGTAGGATGTGCAGAAGATGAATGTGCAAGTAGAGATAATGGGGTGAAAAGGAGAAAGATAAATAAATAAATACAGAATGGGGATGAGGTAGATTGGATGGGCTATTTACAGATGAGCTACGTACAGGTGCAGGGAACTGTGAGCTGCTCTGACAGCTGGCGCATAAAGTTAGTGAGGCAGGTAAGAGTCTCCAATTTCAGAGGTTTTTGCAGTTCGTTCCAGTCATTGGCAGCAGAGAACTGGAAGGAGAGGCGGCCATAGGAAGAATTGGCTTTGGGAGTGACCAGTGAGATATACCTGCTGGAGCACGTGCTATGGGTGGGTGCTGCTATGGTGACCAGTGAGCTGAGATAAGGCGGGGTTTTAGCTAGCAGAGACTTGTAGATGACCTGGAGCCAGTGGGTTTGGCGATGAGTACGTAGTGAGGGCCAGCCAACGAGAGCATACAGGTTGCAGTGGTGGGTAGTATATGGGGCTTTGGTGACAAAACGGATGGCACTGTGATAGACTGCATCCAATTTGTTGAGTAGAGTATTGGAGGCTATTTTATAAATGAGTCGAAAGCCTTGGCCAGGTCGATGAATACGGCTGCACAGTAATGTCTCTTATCGATGGCGGTTCTGATATCTTTTAGTACCTTGAGCGTGGCTGAGGTGCACCCATGACCAGCTCTGAAACCAGATTGCATAGTGGAGAAGGTACAGTGAGATTCGAAATGGTCAGTAATCTGTTTGTTAACTTGGCTTTCAAAGACCTTAGAAAGGCAGGGTAGAATAGATATAGGTCAGTAGCAGTTTGTGTCTAGAGTGTCTCCCCCTTTTGAAGAGGAGGATGACCACGGAAGTTTTCCAATCTTTGGGAATCTCAGACGATACGAAAGATAGGTTGAACATGCTAGTAATAGGGGTTGCAACAATTTCGGCAGATAATTTTAGAAAGAGGGGGTCCAGATTGTCTAGCCCGGCTGATTTGTAGGGGTCCAGATTTTGCAGCTCTTTCAGAACATCAGCTATCTGGAAGGAGAAGTGGGGTGTGTGGAGGGTGCCGGGCAGTTGACCAGGGTAGGGGTAGCCAGGGGGAAAGCATGGCCAGCCGTAGAAAAATGCTTATTGAAATTCTCAATTATTGTGGATTTATCGGCGGTAACAGTGTTTCCTAGCCTCAGTGCAGTGGGCAGCTGGGAAGAGGTGCTCTTATTCTCCAGAACTTTTTTGAGTTTGTGCTACAGAATACAAATTTCTGCTTGCTCTGTTATACAGGGAATTACAGTAACCATAATGTTATTGTACTGTTATACAGGGAATTATGGTAATGACAATATTTTCCACCAGAATTTCTTGGGACCCCACTGCAAATATATTTACATTTATTTTATTCAGTCAGTATGTGGCGATATTTACACGCAGATTCTGGATTTCAATGTCACTAACTTATCCCACATGACCAGCTGACCAATGTCTCTTCTCTCCCCAGTGTCTAGCTCCAGACCTGATGAATATTCAGAGGGGGACCAGGGTGTGTCTCTGCTGGCCAGACTAAGGACAGATATCTGGAGCATGGTGGAGAGCCTCTTCGTCCAGGACGGACCCTTCCTGGTGGTCCGCCTCACCCTCATCCTCTACTTCCACGTCATACACCAGATGCTCATCTTCTTCGCCATCAAGAACTTCCTGGTGGTCATTCTGAACTTCTACCGTCTGTTTGCCATCTACTGCGACTACAAGGCTTCAGGTTGATCTGGGGTTATTGTCATGACTTCCTCCGAAGTCGGTCCCTCTCCTTGTTCGGGCGACGTTCGGCGGTCGACGTCACCGGTCTTCTAGCCATCGCCAATCCACCTTTCATTTTCCATTTGTTTTTTGTCTTGTCTTTCCACACACCTGGTTTCAATTCCATTCATTACATGTTGTTTATTTAACCCCATGTCCTTGTCCGGAATTATGTTTGTAAGTGCTTGTGCACGTTATGCTGGTGTGCGACGCGTTTTTGTACCATTTATTGATTGTTCTGTTTTCCGGTGGTTTTTATGATTAAACTGCGCCGTTGGAAACACAGTTTTTGCTCTCCTGTGAACTGATAAATATCTCTGGGTGGTAGAGGATTGGGTTAGGGTGGATAGAGGGCTGACAGCAGAGGTGTCTGTCTGAACTGATAAATATCTCTGGGTGGTAGAGGATTGGGTTAGGGTGGATAGAGGGCTGACAGCAGAGGTGTCTGTCTGAACTGATAAATATCTCTGGGTTAGGGTGGATAGAGGGCTGACAGCAGAGGTGTCTGTCTGAACTGATAAATATATGTGGGTTAGGGTGGATAGAGGGCTGACAGCAGAGGTGTCTGTCTGAACTGATAAATATCTGTGGGTTAGGGTGGATAGAGGGCTGACAGCAGAGGTGTCTGTCTGAACTGATAAATATCTGTGGGTTAGGGTGGTAGAGGGCTGACAGCAGAGGTGTCTGTCTGAACTGATAAATATCTGTGGGTTAGGGTGGTAGAGGGCTGACAGCAGAGGTGTCTGTCTGAACTGATAAATATCTGTGGGTTAGGGTGGTAGAGGGCTGACAGCAGAGGTGTCTGTCTGGATTTTTAACAGTCCTTTACCGGCCTGGACTCTTTTAGGCCCGAGGTACAGGACATTTCTGGAGGAACCAGAACTCATTGTGTTATATTGTTATGTGTGTGTGATCATTTGTTGGTAATACAACACACAAAATAATAGTTGTTTTTGAAGTTCTTTCCAATGTTTTAAGGGTTTATGAAAAGTGTATTTCCATCCTGACTTTTACATAAGTCCTTTGTATTGGTGTAGACTTGACGGACCAGATGGGACTCATTCCTGTTACGGCTTTCTTCCGTCGAAGGAGAGTCGGACCAAAATACAGCGTGATAATGATTCATGTTTAATGAAATGAATAAACACGACAAACACAAAAACGGAACGTGTGAAAACCTATACAGCCTGTCTGGTGACAACTAACACAGAGACAGGAACAATCACCCACAAAACACACAGTGAAACCCAGACTACCTAAATATGGTTCCCAATCAGAGACAACGAGAATCACCTGACTCTGATTGAGAACAGCCTCAGGCAGCCATAGACTATGCTAGACACCCCTACTCAGCCACAATCCCAATACCTACTAAAACCCACAATACCACAACACAACACAAAATAACCCCATGTCACACCCTGGCCTGACCAAATAAATATATAAACACAAAATACTAAGACCAGGGCGTGACAATTCCCTCCCAAACCAAAAGGAGAAACCAATGTTTTCTCTGGTAGGCACAACCTACCTGGCACCCCTATAAACAATAACCTCAAGTCAAAACCCTTACAGTGCAGTAATATCTAACAATTTCACAACATATACACACAAATCTAAGTAAAGGATTGGAATATAGAAATATATGGATGAGTAATGTCAGAGCGGCATAGACTAAGAGTGTGTAGATGAGTAATGCAAGATATGTAAACATTATTAAAGTGATTAGTGATCCATTTATTAAATTGCCCAATGATTTCGAGTCTGTGTAGGCAGCAGCCTCTCCGTGCTAGTGATGGCTGTTCAACAGTCTGATGGCCTTGAGATAGGTGTTTTTCAGTCTCTCGGTCCCTGCTTTGATGCACCTGTACTGACCTCGCCTTCTGGATGGTAATGGGGTGAACAGGCAGTGGCTCGGGTTGTTGTTGTCCTTGATATTTTTGTCCTTCCTGTGACATCTGGTGGTGTAGGTGTCCTGGAGGGCAGGTAGTTTGTCCCCGGTGATGCGTTGTGCAGACCTCACTACGCTCTGGAGAGCCCTACGGTTTTGGGAGGTGCAGTTTCCGTACCAAGCGGTGATACAGCCCGACATGATGCTCTCAATTGTGTATCTATAAACGTTTCTGAGGGTTTTAGGTGCCAAGCTGTTGCACCTTCACCACACTGTGTGGGTGGAACATTTCATTTTGTCAGTGATGTGATGCCTAGGAACTTGAAGCTTTCCACCTTCTCCACTGCGGTCCTGTAGATGTGGATAGGGGGGTGTTCCCTGCTGTTTCCACAATCATCTCCTTTGTTTTGTTGACGTTGAGTGAAAGGTTATTTTCCTGGCACCACACTCCCAGAGCCCTCACCTCCTCCCTGTAGCCTGTCTCGTCCCCCTGTGGGGCCCCAGTGTTGAGGTTCAGTGAAGTGGAGGTGTTGTTACCTACCTTCACCACCTGGGGGTGGCCCGTCAGGAAGTCCAGGACCCAATTGCACAGGGCGGGGCTCAGACCTAGTGCCTCGAGTTTAATGATGCGCTTGGAGTGTACTGTGGTGTTGAATGCTGACCTATAGTCAATGAACAGCATTGTTAAGAGGTATTCCTCTTGTCCAGATGGGATAAGGCAGAGTGATGGCGATTGCATCGTCTGTGGATCTATTGGTTGTGGTAAGCAAATGATTTGTACAGCCTGTGTGGGGAATGTCAGTGAATGGTTTTAATCAGTAGTCAGTATAGCTAGATAGTAGCAACGCTCATAACAGAAGAATGTAATTCCATGTCGTTTTATTATGCTGCATCTTTATTTTATTCAACAGTTTAATGTATGGCCAAGCGTTGCCTTAGCAGTTCAATCAAGTACTGTACAAATATTTTATCTTTCATTTACAATCTGTAGAAACTATGAGAATAGAACGTTTCAGAACTTGTGTGAAACATCACAGCACAGTGGAGAAAAACAATATGACAAATATAAACGAAATGGATGGTGGTCAGAGATAGATGGGAGGGGTTGAGGGGAGCTGAAGGGTGGGACTGGATGGTGGTCAGAGATAGATGGGAGGGGTTGAGGGGAGCTGAAGGGGGGGACTGGATGGTGGTCAGAGATAGATGGGAGGGGTTGAGGGGAGCTGAAGGGTGGGACTGGATGGTGGTCAGAGATAGATGGGAGGGGTTGAGGGGAGCTGAAGGGGGGGACTGGATGGTGGTCAGAGATAGATGGGAGGGGTTGAGGGGAGCTGAAGGGGGGGACTGGATGGTGGTCAGAGATAGATGGGAGGGGTTGAGGGGAGCTGAAGGGGGGGACTGGATGGTGGTCAGAGATAGATGGGAGGGGTTGAGGGGAGCTGAAGGGTGGGACTGGATGGTGGTCAGAGATAGATGGGAGGGGTTGAGGGGAGCTGAAGGGGGGGACTGGATGGTGGTCAGAGATAGATGGGAGGGGTTGAGGGGAGCTGAAGGGGGGGACTGGATGGTGGTCAGAGATAGATGGGAGGGGTTGAGGGGAGCTGAAGGGGGGGACTGGATGGTGGTCAGAGATAGATGGGAGGGGTTGAGGGGAGCTGAAGGGGGGGACTGGATGGTGGTCAGAGATAGATGGGAGGGGTTGAGGGGAGCTGAAGGGTGGGACTGGATGGTGGTCAGAGATAGATGGGAGGGGTTGAGGGGAGCTGAAGGGTGGGACTGGATGGTGGTCAGAGATAGATGGGAGGGGTTGAGGGGAGCTGAAGGGGGGGACTGGATGGTGGTCAGAGATAGATGGGAGGGGTTGAGGGGAGCTGAAGGGGGGGACTGGATGGTGGTCAGAGATAGATGGGAGGGGTTGAGGGGAGCTGAAGGGTGGGACTGGATGGTGGTCAGAGATAGATGGGAGGGGTTGAGGGGAGCTGAAGGGGGGGACTGGATGGTGGTCAGAGATAGATGGGAGGGGTTGAGGGGAGCTGAAGGGTGGGACTGGATGGTGGTCAGAGATAGATGGGAGGGGTTGAGGGGAGCTGAAGGGTGGGACTGGATGGTGGTCAGAGATAGATGGGAGGGGTTGAGGGGAGCTGAAGGGGGGGACTGGATGGTGGTCAGAGATAGATGGGAGGGGTTGAGGGGAGCTGAAGGGGGGGACTGGATGGTGGTCAGAGATAGATGGGAGGGGTTGAGGGGAGCTGAAGGGTGGGACTGGATGGTGGTCAGAGATAGATGGGAGGGGTTGAGGGGAGCTGAAGGGTGGGACTGGATGGTGGTCAGAGATAGATGGGAGGGGTTGAGGGGAGCTGAAGGGTGGGACTGGATGGTGGTCAGAGATAGATGGGAGGGGTTGAGGGGAGCTGAAGGGTGGGACTGGATGGTGGTCAGAGATAGATGGGAGGGGTTGAGGGGAGCTGAAGGGTGGGACTGGATGGTGGTCAGAGATAGATGGGAGGGGTTGAGGGGAGCTGAAGGGTGGGACTGGATGGTGGTCAGAGATAGATGGGAGGGGTTGAGGGGAGCTGAAGGGGGGGACTGGATGGTGGTCAGAGATAGATGGGAGGGGTTGAGGGGAGCTGAAGGGGGGGACTGGATGGTGGTCAGAGATAGATGGGAGGGGTTGAGGGGAGCTGAAGGGTGGGACTGGATGGTGGTCAGAGATAGATGGGAGGGGTTGAGGGGAGCTGAAGGGTGGGACTGGATGGTGGTCAGAGATAGATGGGAGGGGTTGAGGGGAGCTGAAGGGTGGGACTGGATGGTGGTCAGAGATAGATGGGAGGGGTTGAGGGGAGCTGAAGGGGGGGACTGGATGGTGGTCAGAGATAGATGGGAGGGGTTGAGGGGAGCTGAGGGGGGGGACTGGATGGTGGTCAGAGATAGATGGGAGGGGTTGAGGGGAGCTGAAGGGGGGGACTGGATGGTGGTCAGAGATAGATGGGAGGGGTTGAGGGGAGCTGAAGGGGGGGACTGGATGGTGGTCAGAGATAGATGGGAGGGGTTGAGGGGAGCTGAAGGGGGGGACTGGATGGTGGTCAGAGATAGATGGGAGGGGTTGAGGGGAGCTGAAGGGGGGGACTGGATGGTGGTCAGAGATAGATGGGAGGGGTTGAGGGGAGCTGAAGAGGGGGACTGGATGGTGGTCAGAGATAGATGGGAGGGGTTGAGGGGAGCTGAAGGGGGGGACTGGATGGTGGTCAGAGATAGATGGGAGGGGTTGAGGGGAGCTGAAGGGTGGGACTGGATGGTGGTCAGAGATAGATGGGAGGGGTTGAGGGGAGCTGAAGGGTGGGACTGGATGGTGGTCAGAGATAGATGGGAGGGGTTGAGGGGAGCTGAAGGGGGGGACTGGATGGTGGTCAGAGATAGATGGGAGGGGTTGAGGGGAGCTGAAGGGGGGGACTGGATGGTGGTCAGAGATAGATGGGAGGGGTTGAGGGGAGCTGAAGGGGGGGACTGGATGGTGGTCAGAGATAGATGGGAGGGGTTGAGGGGAGCTGAAGGGGGGGACTGGATGGTGGTCAGAGATAGATGGGAGGGGTTGAGGGGAGCTGAAGGGGGGGACTGGATGGTGGTCAGAGATAGATGGGAGGGGTTGAGGGGAGCTGAAGGGTGATTATATATGGGTGGTTATAACATTTTGGAATATACAGAGCATTCAGAAAATATTCAGACCCCTTGACTTTTTCCACCTTTTGTTACGTTACAGCCCGTTTTCCTCATCAATCTACACACAATACCCCCTAATGACAAAGCAAGAACAGAAATACCTTAATTATATCAGCATTCAGACCCTTTGCTATGAGATTTGAAATTTATCTCCGGTGCATTCTGTTTCCATTGATCATCCTTGAGATGTTTCTACAACTTGATTAGAGTGAACCTGTGGTAAATGAAATTGATTGGACATGATTTGGAAAGGCACACACCTGTTTATATAAGGTCCCACAGTTGACAGTTCAAGTCAGAGCAAAAACCAAGCCATGAGGTCGAAGGAATTGTGCGTAGAGCTCTGAGAAAGGATTGTGTCGAGGCACAGATCTGGGGAAGGGGATACCAAAACATTTCTGCAGTATTAGGGGGTCTGAATACTTTTGGAATGCACTGTATAATGTCTCTAACTCTGTGGTCTGTTATGGGAGCTATAATGTCTCTGTAACTCTGTGGTCTGTTATGGGAGCTATAATTTCTCTGTAACTCTGTGGTCTGTTATGGGAGCTATAATTTCTCTCTAACTCTGTGGTCTGTTATGGGAGCTATAATGTCTCTGTAACTCTGTGGTCTGTTATGGGAGCTATAATGTCTCTAACTCTGTGGTCTGTTATGGGAGCTATAATGTCTCTACCTCTGTCCTCAGTTATGGGAGCTATAATGTCTCTAACTCTGGTCTGTTATGGGAGCTATAATGTCTCTAACTCTGTGGTCTGTTATGGGAGCTATAATGTCTCTGTAACTCTGTGGTCTGTTATGGGAGCTATAATGTCTCTGTAACTCTGTGGTCTGTTATGGGAGCTATAATGTCTCTGTAACTCTGGTCAGTTATGGGAGCTATAATGTCTCTGTAACTCTGTGGTCTGTTATGGGAGCTATAATGTCTCTGTAACTCTGGTCAGTTATGGGAGCTATAATGTCTCTGTAACTCTGGGCAGTTATGGGAGCTATAATGTCTCTGTAACTCTGGTCAGTTATGGGAGCTATAATGTCTCTGTAACTCTGGTCAGTGATGGGAGCTATAATGTCTCTGTAACTGGTCAGTTATGGGAGCTATAATGTCTCTGTAACTCTGTGGTCTGTTATGGGAGCTATAATGTCTCTAACTCTGTGGTCTGTTATGGGAGCTATAATGTCTCTCTAACTCTGGTCTGTTATGGGAGCTATAATGTCTCTGTAACTCTGGTCTGTTATGGGAGCTATAATGTCTCTGTAACTCTGGTCAGTTATGGGAGCTATAATGTCTCTGTAACTCTGGTCAGTTATGGGAGCTATAATGTCTCTGTAACTCTGGTCAGTTATGGGAGCTATAATGTCTCTGTAACTCTGGTCTGTTATGGGAGCTATAGTGTCTCTGTAACTCTGGTCTGTTATGGGAGCTATAATGTCTCTGTAACTCTGGTCTGTTATGGGAGCTATAATGTCTCTGTAACTCTGGTCAGTTATGGGAGCTATAATGTCTCTGTAACTCTGGTCAGTTATGGGAGCTATAATGTCTCTGTAACTCTGGTCAGTTATGGGAGCTATAATGTCTCTGTAACTCTGGTCTGTTATGGGAGCTATAATGTCTCTGTAACTCTGGTCAGTTATGGGAGCTATAATGTCTCTGTAACTCTGGTCAGTTATGGGAGCTATAATGTCTCTGTAACTCTGTGGTCTGTTATGGGAGCTATAATGTCTCTGTAACTCTGGTCAGTTATGGGAGCTATAATGTCTCTGTAACTCTGGTCAGTTATGGGAGCTATAATGTCTCTGTAACTCTGGTCTGTTATGGGAGCTATAATGTCTCTGTAACTCTGGTCAGTTATGGGAGCTATAATGTCTCTGTAACTCTGGTCTGTTATGGGAGCTATAATGTCTCTGTAACTCTGGTCAGTTATGGGAGCTATAATGTCTCTGTAACTCTGTGGTCTGTTATGGGAGCTATAATGTCTCTAACTCTGTGGTCTGTTATGGGAGCTATAATGTCTCTACCTCTGTCCTCAGTTATGGGAGCTATAATGTCTCTAACTCTGGTCTGTTATGGGAGCTATAATGTCTCTAACTCTGTGGTCTGTTATGGGAGCTATAATGTCTCTGTAACTCTGTGGTCTGTTATGGGAGCTATAATGTCTCTGTAACTCTGTGGTCTGTTATGGGAGCTATAATGTCTCTGTAACTCTGGTCAGTTATGGGAGCTATAATGTCTCTGTAACTCTGTGGTCTGTTATGGGAGCTATAATGTCTCTGTAACTCTGGTCAGTTATGGGAGCTATAATGTCTCTGTAACTCTGGGCAGTTATGGGAGCTATAATGTCTCTGTAACTCTGGTCAGTTATGGGAGCTATAATGTCTCTGTAACTCTGGTCAGTTATGGGAGCTATAATGTCTCTGTAACTGGTCAGTTATGGGAGCTATAATGTCTCTGTAACTCTGTGGTCTGTTATGGGAGCTATAATGTCTCTAACTCTGTGGTCTGTTATGGGAGCTATAATGTCTCTCTAACTCTGGTCTGTTATGGGAGCTATAATGTCTCTGTAACTCTGGTCTGTTATGGGAGCTATAATGTCTCTGTAACTCTGGTCAGTTATGGGAGCTATAATGTCTCTGTAACTCTGGTCAGTTATGGGAGCTATAATGTCTCTGTAACTCTGGTCAGTTATGGGAGCTATAATGTCTCTGTAACTCTGGTCTGTTATGGGAGCTATAGTGTCTCTGTAACTCTGGTCTGTTATGGGAGCTATAATGTCTCTGTAACTCTGGTCTGTTATGGGAGCTATAATGTCTCTGTAACTCTGGTCAGTTATGGGAGCTATAATGTCTCTGTAACTCTGGTCAGTTATGGGAGCTATAATGTCTCTGTAACTCTGGTCAGTTATGGGAGCTATAATGTCTCTGTAACTCTGGTCTGTTATGGGAGCTATAATGTCTCTGTAACTCTGGTCAGTTATGGGAGCTATAATGTCTCTGTAACTCTGGTCAGTTATGGGAGCTATAATGTCTCTGTAACTCTGTGGTCTGTTATGGGAGCTATAATGTCTCTGTAACTCTGGTCAGTTATGGGAGCTATAATGTCTCTGTAACTCTGGTCAGTTATGGGAGCTATAATGTCTCTGTAACTCTGGTCTGTTATGGGAGCTATAATGTCTCTGTAACTCTGGTCAGTTATGGGAGCTATAATGTCTCTGTAACTCTGGTCTGTTATGGGAGCTATAATGTCTCTGTAACTCTGGTCAGTTATGGGAGCTATAATGTCTCTGTAACTCTGGTCAGTTATGGGAGCTATAATGTCTCTGTAACTCTGGTCAGTTATGGGAGCTATAATGTCTCTGTAACTCTGGTCAGTTATGGGAGCTATAATGTCTCTGTAACTCTGGTCTGTTATGGGAGCTATAATGTCTCTGTAACTCTGGTCTGTTATGGGAGCTATAATGTCTCTGTAACTCTGGTCAGTTATGGGAGCTATAATGTCTCTGTAACTCTGGTCAGTTATGGGAGCTATAATGTCTCTAACTCTGGTCTGTTATGGGAGCTATAATGTCTCTGTAACTCTGGTCTGTTATGGGAGCTATAATGTCTCTGTAACTCTGGTCTGTTATGGGAGCTATAATGTCTCTGTAACTCTGGTCAGTTATGGGAGCTATAATGTCTCTGTAACTCTGGTCTGTTATGGGAGCTATAATGTCTCTGTAACTCTGGTCTGTTATGGGAGCTATAATGTCTCTGTAACTCTGGTCTGTTATGGGAGCTATAATGTCTCTCTAACTCTGGTCTGTTATGGGAGCTATAATGTCTCTAACTCTGTGGTCAGTTATGGGAGCTATAATGTCTCTAACTCTGGTCAGTTATGGGAGCTATAATGTCTCTGTAACTCTGGTCAGTTATGGGAGCTATAATGTCTGTAACTCTGGTCTGTTATGGGAGCTATAATATCTCTGTAACTCTGGTCAGTTATGGGAGCTATAATGTCTCTAACTCTGGTCTGTTATGGGAGCTATAATGTCTCTGTAACTCTGGTCAGTTATGGGAGCTATAATGTCTCTGTAACTCTGGTCTGTTATGGGAGCTATAATGTCTCTGTAACTCTGGTCTGTTATGGGAGCTATAATGTCTCTCTAACTCTGGTCTGTTATGGGAGCTATAATGTCTCTAACTCTGTGGTCAGTTATGGGAGCTATAATGTCTCTAACTCTGGTCAGTTATGGGAGCTATAATGTCTCTGTAACTCTGGTCAGTTATGGGAGCTATAATGTCTGTAACTCTGGTCTGTTATGGGAGCTATAATATCTCTGTAACTCTGGTCAGTTATGGGAGCTATAATGTCTCTAACTCTGGTCTGTTATGGGAGCTATAATGTCTCTGTAACTCTGGTCAGTTATGGGAGCTATAATGTCTCTGTAACTCTGGTCTGTTATGGGAGCTATAATGTCTGTAACTCTGGTCAGTTATGGGAGCTATAATGTCTCTAACTCTGGTCTGTTATGGGAGCTATAATGTCTCTAACTCTGGTCTGTTATGGGAGCTATAATGGAATGTAGGACTGAACAAATCACCAGACTTCAAAGCCTTGTTTATAACAAGATGTTAACAGCTGATTGGCTTCAGTTGAAGTTGTTTACTCTTCACTTCCTGAATAATTAGCTGGGTTGAAGTCATTCTACACAATCCTATATTAAGTTCTGTTTATGTGAAATGGGTTTTTATTTGATGTGGAGTTGATAGTTACCTGCAATCTGACATTAATATAGCCTTTCTTCTGTAAATAAAGCATTGGTGAATTCCATGACAAATCTGCTTATCAGAATGTCTGTTGGGAAATCAAGATGGTCATATATCAAACGGAAATAAAATTCCATTCTGATCTCTCATGTACACTTTGTCTTCAAAACATTAGGAACACCTGCTCTTTCCATGACAGACTGACCAGGTGAATCCAGGTAAACGCTATGATCCCTTATTGATGTCACATGTTAAATCTACTTCAATCAGGGAGGAGACAGGTTATATAAGGAGTTTTAAGCCTTGAGACAATTGAGACACGGATACACAGAGGGTGAATGGGCAAGAAAACAGATGTAAGTGAGACACGGATACACAGAGGGTGAATGGGCAAGACAACAGATGTAAGTGCCTTTGAACGGGATGTGGTAGTAGGTGCCAGACGCACCAGTTTGAGTCAAGAGCAGCAATGCTGCTGGTTTTTCCTGTGTGGATCAAGAATGGTCAACCACCCAAAAGATATCCAGCCAACTTGATACAACTGTGGGAAGCATTGGAGTCAACATGGGCCAGCATCCCTGTGGAACGCTTTTATCATTTGGCCGCCTTTCGTTCCAGTACTCTGCTGCCTGTGACTGGAACGAATTGCAAAAATCGCTGAAGTTGGAGACTTTTATCTCCCTCACCAACTTCAAACATCAGCTATCTGAGCAGCTAACCGATCGCTGCAGCTGTACATAGTCTATTGGTAAATAGCCCACCCTTTTCACCTACCTCATCCCCGTACTGTTTCTATTTATTTACTTTTCTGCTCTTCTGCACACCAATATCTCTACCTGTACATGACCATCTGATCTTTTATCACTCCAGTGTTAATCTGCAAAATTGTAATTATTTGCCTACCTCCTCATGCCTTTTGCACACATTGTATATAGACCCCCCCTTCGTTTTCTACTGTGTTATTGACTTGTTAATTGTTTACTCCATGTGTAACTCTTTGTTGTATGCTCACACTGCTATGCTTTATCTTGGCCAGGTCGCAGTTGCAAATGAGAACTTGTTCTCAACTAGCCTACCTGGTTAAATAAAGGTGAAATAAAAAAATAAAAAAAAAATCAACTTCAAAACGGGGTGCAATTCCATATTGGGAATCTAAGGTTCCTAATGTTTTGTCCACTCAGTGTAGATGTAGGACAGAATCATTATACTGTTTAAGGAAAAGTAATGATATCATCTGTCCTCCAGGAGGAGGTATTGGGTCACTAAACAACAATAGTAATGACATCATCTGTCCTCCAGGAGGAGGTATTGGGTCACTAAACAACAATAGTAATGACATCATCTGTCCTCCAGGAGGAGGTATGGTCACTAAGCAACAATAGTAATGACATCATCTGTCCTCCAGGAGGAGATATTGGGTCACTAAACAACAATAGTAATGACATCATCTGTCCTCCAGGAGGAGGTATGGTCACTAAGCAACAATAGTAATGACATCATCTGTCCTCCAGGAGGAGGTATGGGTCACTAAACAACAATAGTAATGACATCATCTGTCCTCCAGGAGGAGGTACAGTAGACTGTTACATCATACAGTACAGTAGACTGTTACATCATACAGTACAGTAGACTGATACATCATACAGTAGCCTGCTACATCATACAGTAGACTGATACATCATACAGAACAGTAGACTGCTACATCATACAGTAGACTGCTACATCATACAGTAGACTGCTACATCATACAGTAGACTGCTACATCATACAGTACAGTAGACTGCTACATCATACAGTAGCCTGCTACATCATACAGTAGACTGCTACATCATACAGTACAGTAGACTGCTACATCATACAGTAGACTGCTACATCGTACAGTAGACTGCTACATCATACAGTAGACTGCTACATCATACAGTACAGTAGACTGCTACATCATACAGTACAGTAGACTGTTACATCATACAGTACAGTAGACTGTTACATCATACAGTACAGTAGACTGCTACATCATACAGTACAGTAGACTGCTACATCATACAGTACAGTAGACTGCTACATCATACAGTACAGTAGACTGCTACATCATACAGTACAGTAGACTGTTACATCATACAGTACAGTAGACTGTTACATCATACAGTACAGTAGACTGCTACATCATATAGTACAGTAGACTGCTACATCATACAGTACAGTAGACTGTTACATCATACAGTACAGTAGACTGTTACATCATACAGTACAGTAGACTGTTACATCATACATTACAGTAGACTGTTACATCATACAGTACAGTAGACTGCTACATCATACAGTAGACTGTTACATCATACAGTACAGTAGCCTGCTACATCATACAGTACAGTAGACTGTTACATCATACAGTACAGTAGACTGTTACATCATACAGTACAGTAGACTGCTACATCATACAGTAGACTGTTACATCATACAGTACAGTAGACTGCTACATCATACAGTACAGTAGACTGTTACATCATACAGTACAGTAGACTGTTACATCATACAGTAGACTGTTACATCATACAGTACAGTAGACTGCTACATCATATAGTACAGTAGACTGCTACATCATACAGTACAGTAGACTGCTACATCATACAGTACAGTAGACTGTTACATCATACAGTAGACTGCTACATCATACAGTAGACTGCTACATCATACAGTAGACTGTTACATCATACAGTACAGTAGACTGCTACATCATACAGTAGACTGTTACGTCATACAGTACAGTAGACTGTTACATCATACAGTAGACTGCTACATCATACAGTACAGTAGACTGCTACATCATTCTATATTAGTGGGTTAGGGTCTCCGACTGTAGTCTACAGCTCATATCCTATATTAGTGGGTTAGGGTCTCTGACTGTAGTCTACAGCTCATATCCTATATTAGTGGGTTAGGGTCTCCGACTGTAGTCTACAGCGCATGTTCTATATTAGTGGATTAGGGTCTCCGACTGTAGTCTACAGCGCATGTTCTATATTAGTGGATTAGGGTCTCCGACTGTAGTCTACAGCTCATATCCTATATTAGTGGGTTAGGGTCTCTGACTGTAGTCTACAGCTCATGTTCTATATTAGTGGGTTAGGGTCTCTGACTGTAGTCTACAGCTCATGTTCTATATTAGTGGGTTAGGGTCTCTGACTGTAGTCTACAGCTCATATTAGTGGGTTAGGGTCTCTGGCTGTAGTCTACAGCTCATATTAGTGGGTTAGGGTCTCTGACTGTAGTCTACAGCTCATATTAGTGGGTTAGGGTCTCTGGCTGTAGTCTACAGCTCATATTAGTGGGTTAGGGTCTCTGACTGTAGTCTACAGCTCATATTAGTGGGTTAGGGTCTCTGACTGTAGTCTACAGCTCATATTAGTGGGTTAGGGTCTCTGACTGTAGTCTACAGCTCATATTAGTGGGTTAGGGTCTCTGACTGTAGTCTACAGCTCATATCCTATATTAGTGGGTTAGGGTCTCTGACTGTAGTCTACAGCTCATATTAGTGGGTTAGGGTCTCTGGCTGTAGTCTACAGCTCATATTAGTGGGTTAGGGTCTCTGACTGTAGTCTACAGCTCATATTAGTGGGTTAGGGTCTCTGACTGTAGTCTACAGCTCATATTAGTGGGTTAGGGTCTCTGACTGTAGTCTACAGCTCATATTAGTGGGTTAGGGTCTCCGACTGTAGTCTACAGCTCATATCCTATATTAGTGGGTTAGGGTCTCTGACTGTAGTCTACAGCTCATGTTCTATATTAGTGGGTTAGGGTCTCTGACTGTAGTCTACAGCTCATGTTCTATATTAGTGGGTTAGGGTCTCTGACTGTAGTCTACAGCTCATATTAGTGGGTTAGGGTCTCTGGCTGTAGTCTACAGCTCATATTAGTGGGTTAGGGTCTCTGACTGTAGTCTACAGCTCATATTAGTGGGTTAGGGTCTCTGGCTGTAGTCTACAGCTCATATTAGTGGGTTAGGGTCTCTGACTGTAGTCTACAGCTCATATTAGTGGGTTAGGGTCTCTGACTGTAGTCTACAGCTCATATTAGTGGGTTAGGGTCTCTGACTGTAGTCTACAGCTCATATTAGTGGGTTAGGGTCTCTGACTGTAGTCTACAGCTCATATCCTATATTAGTGGGTTAGGGTCTCTGACTGTAGTCTACAGCTCATGTTCTATATTAGTGGGTTAGGGTCTCTGACTGTAGTCTACAGCTCATATCCTATATTAGTGGGTTAGGGTCTCTGACTGTAGTCTACAGCTCATATCCTATATTAGTGGGTTAGGGTCTCTGACTGTAGTCTACAGCTCATGTTCTAGTGGTGTGGGGGCTGTGCTTTGGCAAAGTGGGTGGGGTTATATCCTTCCTGTTTGGCCCTGTCCGGGGGTGTCCTCGGATGGGGCCACAGTGTCTCCTGACCCCTCCTGTCTCAGCCTCCAGTATTTATGCTGCAGTAGTTTATGTGTCGGGGGGCTGGGGTCAGTTTGTTATATCTGGAGTACTTCTCCTGTCCTATTCGGTGTCCTGTGTGAATCTAAGTGTGCGTTCTCTAATTCTCTCCTTCTCTCTTTCTTTCTCTCTCTCGGAGGACCTGAGCCCTAGGACCATGCCCCAGGACTACCTGACATGATGACTCCTTGCTGTCCCCAGTCCACCTGGCCATGCTGCTGTTCCAGTTTCAACTGACCTGAGCCCTAGGACCATGCCCCAGGACTACCTGACATGATGACTCCTTGCTGTCCCCAGTCTACCTGGCCATGCTGCTGCTCCAGTTTCAACTTCCACCTGACTGTGCTGCTGCTCTAGTTTCAACTGTTCTGCCTTATTATTATTCGACCATGCTGGTCATTTATGAACATTGAACATCTTGACCATGTTCTGTTATAATCTCCACCCGGCACAGCCAGAAGAGGACTGGCCACCCCACATAGCCTGGTTCCTCTCTAGGTTTCTTCCTAGGTATTGGCCTTTCTAGGGAGTTTTTCCTAGCCACCGTGCTTCTCCACCTGCATTGCTTGCTGTTTGGGGTTTTAGGCTGGGTTTCTGTACAGCACTTTGAGATATCAGCTGATGTACGAAGGGCTATATAAATAAATTTGATTTGATTTGATTTGATTTGATTCTATATTAGTGGGTTAGGGTCTCTGACTGTAGTCTACAGCTCATATTAGTGGGTTAGGGTCTCTGACTGTAGTCTACAGCTCATATTAGTGGGTTAGGGTCTCTGGCTGTAGTCTACAACTCATATTAGTGGGTTAGGGTCTCTGACTGTAGTCTACAGCTCATATTAGTGGGTTAGGGTCTCTGACTGTAGTCTACAGCTCATATTAGTGGGTTAGGGTCTCTGGCTGTAGTCTACAGCTCATATTAGTGGGTTAGGGTCTCTGACTGTAGTCTACAGCTCATATTAGTGGGTTAGGGTCTCTGACTGTAGTCTACAGCTCATATTAGTGGGTTAGGGTCTCTGGCTGTAGTCTACAACTCATATTAGTGGGTTAGGGTCTCTGACTGTAGTCTACAGCTCATATTAGTGGGTTAGGGTCTCTGACTGTAGTCTACAGCTCATATTAGTGGGTTAGGGTCTCTGGCTGTAGTCTACAGCTCATATTAGTGGGTTAGGGTCTCTGACTGTAGTCTACAGCTCATATTAGTGGGTTAGGGTCTCTGACTGTAGTCTACAGCTCATATTAGTGGGTTAGGGTCTCTGACTGTAGTCTACAGCTCATATTAGTGGGTTAGGGTCTCTGACTGTAGTCTACAGCTCATATCCTATATTAGTGGGTTAGGGTCTCTGACTGTAGTCTACAGCTCATATCCTATATTAGTGGGTTAGGGTCTCTGACTGTAGTCTACAGCTCATGTTCTATATTAGTGGGTTAGGGTCTCTGACTGTAGTCTACAGCGCATGTTCTATATTAGTGGGTTAGGGTCTCTGACTGTAGTCTACAGCTCATATTAGTGGGTTAGGGTCTCTGACTGTAGTCTACAGCTCATATTAGTGGGTTAGGGTCTCTGACTGTAGTCTACAGCTCATATCCTATATTAGTGGGTTAGGGTCTCTGACTGTAGTCTACAGCTTATATCCTATATTAGTGGGTTAGGGTCTCTGACTGTAGTCTACAGCTCATGTTCTATATTAGTGGGTTAGGGTCTCTGACTGTAGTCTACAGCGCATGTTCTATATTAGTGGGTTAGGGTCTCTGACTGTAGTCTACAGCTCATATTAGTGGGTTAGGGTCTCTGACTGTAGTCTACAGCTCATATTAGTGGGTTAGGGTCTCTGACTGTAGTCTACAGCTCATATTAGTGGGTTAGGGTCTCTGACTGTAGTCTACAGCTCATATTAGTGGGTTAGGGTCTCTGACTGTAGTCTACAGCTCATATTAGTGGGTTAGGGTCTCTGACTGTAGTCTACAGCTCATATTAGTGGGTTAGGGTCTCTGGCTGTAGTCTACAGCTCATATTAGTGGGTTAGGGTCTCTGACTGTAGTCTACAGCTCATATTAGTGGGTTAGGGTCTCTGACTGTAGTCTACAGCTCATATTAGTGGGTTAGGGTCTCTGACTGTAGTCTACAGCTCATATTAGTGGGTTAGGGTCTCTGACTGTAGTCTACAGCTCATATCCTATATTAGTGGGTTAGGGTCTCTGACTGTAGTCTACAGCTCATATCCTATATTAGTGGGTTAGGGTCTCTGACTGTAGTCTACAGCTCATGTTCTATATTAGTGGGTTAGGGTCTCTGACTGTAGTCTACAGCTCATGTTCTATATTAGTGGGTTAGGGTCTCTGACTGTAGTCTACAGCTCATATTAGTGGGTTAGGGTCTCTGACTGTAGTCTACAGCTCATATCCTATATTAGTGGGTTAGGGTCTCTGACTGTAGTCTACAGCTTATATCCTATATTAGTGGGTTAGGGTCTCTGACTGTAGTCTACAGCTCATGTTCTATATTAGTGGGTTAGGGTCTCTGACTGTAGTCTACAGCGCATGTTCTATATTAGTGGGTTAGGGTCTCTGACTGTAGTCTACAGCTCATATTAGTGGGTTAGGGTCTCTGACTGTAGTCTACAGCTCATATTAGTGGGTTAGGGTCTCTGACTGTAGTCTACAGCTCATATTAGTGGGTTAGGGTCTCTGACTGTAGTCTACAGCTCATATTAGTGGGTTAGGGTCTCTGACTGTAGTCTACAGCTCATATTAGTGGGTTAGGGTCAGATGGGGCTTCAGGTTTAAACTTCATCAAATATATTTGGGCTGTTGTGGATGAGTTTTCAGCAATTGCGGTGCGGGTGAACAAACAGCAGGTAATATAATTTTACCAATCATCAATCTACACACAGTACCCCATAATGACAGAAAACTGAAATATTACATAAGTAAATGTCTAAAAACCTGTTTTTGCTGCATCATTATGGAGTACTGTGATGTCATTATGGGGTACTGTGATGTCATTATGGGGTACTGTGATGTCATTATGGGGTACTGTGATGTCATTATGGGGTACTGTGATGTCATTATGGGGTGCTGTGATGTCATTTTAGGGTACTCTGATGTCATTATGGGGTACTGTGATGTCATTATGGTACTGTGATGTCATTATGGGGTACTGTGTGTAGATTTGATTTAACAAGGCAAGTCAGTTAGGAACAAATTCTTATTTACAATGACCGCCTACACCGGCCAAACCTTCCCATAACTTGGACAATGCTGGGCCAATTGTGAGCTGCCCTATGGGACTCCCGATCACAGACGGTTATGATACAGCCCGGGAAAGAAGAGAGGCTGTTCAGTGCTCCCAGTCCCAGTCCCAGTCCCATCTATAGTAGAGAGGCAGTTCAGTGCTCCCAGTCCCAGCTATAGTAGAGAGGCTGTTCAGTGCTCCCAGTCCCAGCTATAGCAGAGAGGCTGTTCAGTGCTCCCAGTCCCAGTCCCAGCTATAGCAGAGAGGCTGTTCAGTGCTCCCAGTCCCATCTATAGTAGAGAGGCTGTTCAGTGCTCCCAGTCCCAGCTATAGCAGAGAGGATGTTCAGTGCTCCCAGTCCCAGTCCCAGCTATAGCAGAGAGGCTGTTCAGTGCTCCCAGTCCCAGCTATAGTAGAGAGGCTGTTCAGTGCTCCCAGTCCCAGCTATAGTAGAGAGGCTGTTCAGTGCTCCCAGTCCCAGCTATAGCAGAGAGGCTGTTCAGTGCTCCCAGTCCCAGCTATAGCAGAGAGGCTGTTCAGTGCTCCCAGTCCCAGCTATAGCAGAGAGGCTGTTCAGTGCTCCCAGTCCCAGCTATAGTAGAGAGGCTGTTCAGTGCTCCCAGTCCCAGCTATAGCAGAGAGGATGTTCAGTGCTCCCAGTCCCAGTCCCAGCTATAGCAGAGAGGCTGTTCAGTGCTCCCAGTCCCAGCTATAGTAGAGAGGCTGTTCAGTGCTCCCAGTCCCAGCTATAGTAGAGAGGCTGTTCAGTGCTCCCAGTCCCAGCTATAGCAGAGAGGCTGTTCAGTGCTCCCAGTCCCAGCTATAGCAGAGAGGCTGTTCAGTGCTCCCAGTCCCAGCTATAGCAGAGAGGCTGTTCAGTGCTCCCAGTCCCAGCTATAGTAGAGAGGCTGTTCAGTGCTCCCAGTCCCAGCTATAGTAGAGAGGCTGTTCAGTGCTCCCAGTCCCAGCTATAGTAGAGAGGCTGTTCTGTGCTCCCAGTCCCAGTCCCATCTATAGTAGAGAGGCTGTTCAGTGCTCCCAGTCCCAGCTATAGCAGGGAGCCTGTTCAGTGCTCCCAGTCCCAGCTATAGCAGAGAGGCTGTTCAGTGCTCCCAGTCCCAGCTATAGCAGAGAGGCTGTTCAGTGCTACCAGTCCCAGTCCCAACTATAGCAGAGAGGCTGTTCAGTGCTCCCAGTCCCAGCTATAGCAGAGAGGCTGTTCAGTGCTCCCAGTCCCAGCTATAGTAGAGAGGCTGTTCAGTGCTCCCAGTCCCAGCTATAGTAGAGAGGCTGTTCAGTGCTCCCAGTCCCAGCTATAGTAGAGAGGCTGTTCAGTGCTCCCAGTCCCAGCTATAGTAGAGAGGCTGTTCAGTGCTCCCAGTCCCAGCTATCTGAAGAATGCTGTGTGGTTTTGATGTGTCTGACATATCTATAAAATGCCGTGTTGTTCTGATGTGTCTGACATATCTACAGAATGCTGTGTTGTTCTGATGTGTCTGACATATCTACAGAATGCTGTGTTGTTCTGATGTGTCTGACATATCTACAGAATGCTGTGTTGTTCTGATGTGTCTGACATATCTACAGAATGCTGTGTTGTTCTGATGTGTCTGACATATCTATAAAATGCTGTGTTGTTCTGATGTGTCTGACATATCTACAGAATGCTGTGTTGTTCTGATGTGTCTGACATATCTACAGAATGCTGTGTTGTTCTGATGTGTCTGACATATCTATAAAATGCTGTTGTTCTGATGTGTTGTCATCTTATATACAAGGAAAAAGCTAATTGCGTCCCATTCATTTAAATTGCTGCGGCTCATATCTAACGGATCACTGCTTTAACCTGTTAGTTTAGATAAGACAGTTTTACTTGACAGAATTTGAATGGATGCAAACAACAGGATGCGGAAAGCATGAATGATTCTGATTGGCCCTTGTCTCTACTTCAGCCCTTCCAACTGCTCTGTCTAGTCTATCACATGATTATGTTCCGTTTCCAATCTCTGTATTATTACAATGGAAGGCTTACATAACTCATTTTAATATTAATGACGCTTTTTGCAGCTGTCCTTTTTAGTGCCTGGACTTCAATGGCAGTGTCAGTTGAAACATAGTGGTCCAGATACTACTGCTTGCCCGGTACAGTATATCATTAGTGCACAAGATATTTACCTTGTTGTTAATACCACTTCAGTTATAACTTTATCAAATGTTTACATTCTGTATAACATATTTCTCTAAAATGATAAACATGTCTCCTATATTCACAGATGGCGTCGGTCGAAACGCTCAGCTCAGCAGCGTCCCTCCCTGCCCGGTTTCTCTCTGTCTCCAGCGGGACAGGCTATACAGACAAGCCTGGTGTCCACATGGATTTTGTATGTTGCGCAGTTTAAAAGTGAAGGGTGTGTGGAGACAAATGAATTCGGTTCAGTCAGTCGTCCTGATAAGCCCTTCCGATAAAGTTTAGCAACAGACGCAGCATGGCACTAGTTCAAACTTGTAAAAGAAAGTGATGTTTATTTCGATGGCCGACGGAGAAATTACTTGTAGTATTGGTCACCATCTTCAATTTGTTCCATCTCACTTGATTTTATTACGAGTAGGATAGCAGCCTACACGATAAATAACTTGTAATAGTGGTAGTAACTGTCGGGATGTCACCGTGATACAGTCTACACTGCTCAATGGGGAGAGTTTGCGCGGCAAGCCGACATCACAACATTTTTATTTAATTTAACAAGGAAAGTCTGTTAAGAACAAATTATTATTTACAATGACGGCCTACCCCGGCCAAACCTGGACGACGCTGGGCCAATTGTGCGCCGCTCTATTGGACTCCTAATCACCGCCGGATGTGATACAACAGGGGCCACATCAGTGTCATCGCTCCTGCTGGAGGTGGAAGTAGATAGATATAGTGTAGCCAATATCAGGTCAGGGTGAAAGCTAAAGCACATTCATTGTAGTGGTTTTCGCCGAAAATGTACAACTATGGCATTAATGTCGGTCTAAAGAGACATTTATATCTAAATAAATAAATAACACTATTAGTCCGGTAGAACGGAATGATTCTGAACACTCCCACGTCCCAACTTCGACAGACACGTTTCAAATGATCACTGACATTTCTAGACAAAAACATAAATCCGCTAACTGAGAATCAGGATGACTGACTGAACCGAATCCGTTTGTCTCCACTCGACTCTCAACTGCGCTCCAAACGTCATCAATTTAGGCACCCGGCGTACGCGTATAACCTCTCCCGTCGCGGGCTGAACCACCTGGTTTTCTGAATGAAACCGTAGCTCGCCTCCCGCTATAAATAGAACTGACAGGGCTTGACGTCACCATGGAAGCCGCATCACGTCGTTTTGTTCCGTGCTGTTGTGGCTGCAGATTATTTTTTCCCCCGAAGCGCTTTCGGATGGGGACGGACGGAGTACTTCTGAAGGCAGCCCGAACAATCAAGCTAGATACATAGTAGTGGTTATTGTTACATTGGGAGAAAAGGATTAACGTTCAACAAGCTGGGCCGTGATACCAGTTACGAAATGATCTTGCAGTATTTGCCTAGCTAGCGGCGAGCGATTCTTATTTGTACAGGAGCCATCGAGCTACCTGCAATTATTGAATCGCACTCTGAACTCCTGCCTGTAGTTTTGGTTGACCAGATCACACTCACTCAGCCCTAGAGAACGGTAGGTGCTTCTGTTATGACATCTTGGCCAACTGGAACGAAGACTAGGGTGTCGTCCTCTCTGTTATTTCATTACAGAGCTGTGCCTGGCACTTACACGGTAGTTGAGTCGAGAGGCACTTCAACTCATTTTAATGTGGATACAAATTATATCATGCAAGGACATCATCCTTGTTACATTATTTGATTGATTTCATTATTTGAGTCCCAAGTTAGTGTCAATTTCGAGTAAATTACAGCAGTCTGGTTGTGAAACACATTGTGGAGGTTTGGAAACGTTTAAAGACTTTGCACCTAAATGACATCACAGAGTGATTATGCCAAGCAGCAGACTCCCATCAACTATCTTCTGAAATTATAAACAAGTCATGTTTAATTATTTAAAAAATGTATGTAGCTAATTAGATTAGTTTATTAGTCACATGCACAGGGTCACAAATGTAATTGCAGGGTACAGTGAAATTCTTAAATTCTGACATGTTGTTACACTCAGGCCCCTCTTTCAGAGTAGCATCACTGGTGCTGACTAGGCTTGTTTCCTCCTCTGTCAGAGTAGCATCACTGGTGTTGACTAGGCCCGTTTCCTCCTCTTTCAGAGTAGCATCACTGGTGTTGACTAGGCCCATTTTCTCCTCTTAGCTACTGAGGTCAACTGTTCTGAATGTCATACAGTAGGACTAAATCCTACCTTTCAGCTGGCCCCTCTTTACCCGAGACCTGTCAGCTGGCCCCTCTTTACCTGAGACCTGTCAGCTGGCCCCTCTTTACCTGAGACCTGTCAGCTGGCCCCTCTTTACCCGAGACCTTTCAGATGGCCCCTCTTTACCCGAGACCTTTCAGCTGGCCCCTCTTTACCCGAGACCTTTCAGCTGGCCCCTCTTTACCCGAGACCTGTCGGCTGGCCCCTCTTTACCCGAGACCTGTCGGCTGGCCCCTCTTTACCCGAGACCTGTCGGCTGGCCCCTCTTTACCCGAGACCTGTCGGCTGGCCCCTCTTTACCCGAGACCTGTCGGCTGGCCCCTCTTTACCCGAGACCTGTCGGCTGGCCCCTCTTTACCCGAGACCTGTCGGCTGGCCCCTCTTTACCCGAGACCTGTCGGCTGGCCCCTCTTTACCCGAGACCTGTCAGCTGGCCCCTCTTTACCCGAGACCTGTCAGCTGGCCCCTCTTTACCCGAGACCTGTCAGCTGGCCCCTCTTTACCCGAGACCTGTCAGCTGGCCCCTCTTTACCCGAGACCTGTCAGCTGGCCCCTCTTTACCCGAGACCTGTCAGCTGGCCCCTCTTTACCCGAGACCATTCAGCTGGCCCCTCTTTACCCGAGACCATTCAGCTGGCCCCTCTTTACCCGAGACCATTCAGCTGGCCCCTCTTTACCCGAGACCATTCAGCTGGCCCCTCTTTACCCGAGACCATTCAGCTGGCCCCTCTTTACCCGAGACCATTCAGCTGGCCCCTCTTTACCCGAGACCATTCAGCTGGCCCCTCTTTACCCGAGACCTGTCGGCTGGCCCCTCTTTACCCGAGACCTGTCGGCTGGCCCCTCTTTACCCGAGACCTGTCAGCTGGCCCCTCTTTACCCAAGACCGTTCAGTTGGCCCCTCTTCTGACCTCAGACAATACTAAACAACAAGTGTAAATTCAACAGTAGTGTAACGGCTGAAGCAAACACAAAGCTTGGTTGGTCCATAGTCCCTACTCTGTTGAAGAGCTAAACTGATTTGTTTTGGATGCAGGGCTGCGGATTAGAGCCAGTTTCCTCCTCCTCCCTCTATTCCCTGACCTCTGGATGTGTTCTGCAGCAGTGTGGTTCTAGAGCAGCAGAGTGACAGATTAGTGGACCTCAGTGTTAATACTATCCTGTTGCCATGTCATCAGTATAATCATAAGAATGTGAATAGCTGCTTATTAGAATGTGTTTCAGGGTTGTTTTGAATGAACTGAGTGAAAATGAAGTCTTAATTTAAACGTGTACCTACATTACGTTGTTCATCTGCGTTGTTTAGGCGATCTACTACCTGACGTTGCATCATCATCATCCAATGTGATTGAGCCTGTTTTCTCTCCTGTCACACAGGGCCCTGAACAATAGTATGGACTACGAGAGACCCAATGTTGAGACCATTAAGTGTGTTGTGGTGGGGGACAACGCCGTAGGGAAGACACGGCTGATCTGTGCTCGGGCCTGCAACACCACTCTGAACCAGTACCAACTACTGGCCACACACGTCCCTACGGTCTGGGCTATAGACCAGTACAGAGTGTGTCAAGAGGTACAAACCTAACCCTGACCCCTAACCCCAACACACGTCCCTACGTTCTGGGCTATAGACCAGTACAGAGTGTGTCAAGAGGTATAAACCTAACCCTGACCCCTAACCCCAACACACGTCCCTACGTTCTGGGCTATAGACCAGTACAGAGTCTGTCAAGAGGTACAAACCTAACCCTGACCCCTAACCCCAACACGCGTCCCTACGTTCTGGGCTATAGACCAGTACAGAGTCTGTCAAGAGGTACAAACCGAACTCTGAACCCTGACCCCTAACCCCAACGCACGTCCCTACAGTCTGGGCTATAACCAGTATAGAGTCTGTCAAGAGGTACCATACCTAACCCTGACCCCTAACCCCAACACACGTCCCTACGTTCTGGGCTATAGACCAGTACAGAGTGTGTCAAGAGGTACAAACCTAACCCTGACCCCTAACCCCAACACACGTCCCTACGTTCTGGGCTATAGACCAGTACAGAGTCTGTCAAGAGGTACAAACCTAACCCTGACCCCTAACCCCAACACGCGTCCCTACGTTCTGGGCTATAGACCAGTACAGAGTCTGTCAAGAGGTACAAACCTAACTCTGAACCCTAACCCGAACACATGTCCCTACGGTCTGGGCTATAGACCAATACAGTCTGTCACTACCTGTCTCTCTACACTGCAGCTGAAACAGCCCTACCTGTCTTCAAACAGCCCTCCCTACCTGTCACCAAACAGCCCTCCCTACCTGTCACCAAACAGCCCTCCCTACCTGTCATACCTGTCATCAAACAGCCCTACCTACCTGTCATCAAACAGCCCTACCTACCTGTCATCACTCACCCCCCTACCTAAGAAAGCCTGTCCCTTTAAGAACTCAGCGATGATGTCACAGCTATCACGAGCTGGCATAGTGTTCAGTTCATTACCAAGTGCAGCTCGCTACCTACTGCTGTGAACACAAATCTGACCAATTTATTAATCACTGCGTGATTACCAGAACTGTAATTAAGGTATATGTTTTACTGATGAAAGATGTCAGTAGTTTAAGAATATTTCTTTCATTATTACAGCATTATATATCTTGTTTTTATGCTAGCTATCTAACATTATTAGCTACATTTTCGCCTATAATTGTTAGCTGGTTAGTCTGTTGCTAGCTACTTGTATTTTTGTTTCACTCATTGGATTATTTTAACAGATGGAGACTGTATCTTGTTATTGCAAAGTGAATGTGCCTTATCTTAGTATTGATGCCATTGTATTCATGTTTATTATTTCCAGACCACATGGATAAATGGACAGTTAATTGGATAATGACAGCTGAGTGACATGGCACAGATCTGCAAACATTGTTAATCTCCAATCAACATTATAGAACCCTAAACTGAGGAACTGCCTCTCTAACAGGAGTACAATCTCCATAACTTCACCGACTCAATCAGTGTATAAATTAAAGGCATCACCCTCTAATTCAAGACCTACTTGATCACTCAAGTGATCATCACTCACCCCCCAGCCTGTCATCACTCACCCCCCAGCCTGTCATCACTCACCCCCCAGCCTGTCATCACTCACCCCCCAGCCTGTCATCACTCACCCCCCAGCCTGTCATCACTCACCCCCCAGCCTGTCATCACTCACCCCCCAGCCTGTCATCACTCACCCCCCAGCCTGTCATCACTCACCCCCCACTTGTCATCACTCACCCCCACCTGCATTCTATGTACAGTATTTTAAATTAATCTAGTTTAAAAATCTGTATGTTTTCTAATATATGTCTCTGTGTGACCCGCTGTAGGTGTTGGAGCGCTCCAGGGATGTGGTAGATGAGGTCAGTGTGTCTCTCAGGCTGTGGGACACCTTTGGCGATCATCATAAAGACAGACGCTTCGCATACGGAAGGTAAGACTGACACCTGGGGCTGGGATGCTGTGGCTGGCATGCTGAGGCTGGCATGCTGAGGCTGGCATGCTGAGGCTGGCATGCTGAGGCTGGCATGCTGAGGCTGGCATGCTGAGGCTGGCATGCTGAGGTGTATTTTTCTGGAATGGCTAAGGATGAGTAGGGGTGGATTGGGTAGGGATGGGATGGGTAAGGGTGGGTAGGGATGGGATGGGTAAGGGTGGGTAGGGATGGGATGGGATGGGTAGGGATGGGATGGGTAAGGATGGGATGGGTAAGGATGGGATGGGTAAGGATGGGATGGGTAAGGATGGATGGATGGATGGGTAGGGATGGGATGGATGGGTAAGGATGGGTAGGGATGGGGATGGATGGGTAAAGGATGGGATGGATGGGTAAAGGATGGGATGGATGGGTAAAGGATGGGATGGATGGGTAAAGGATGGGATGGATGGGTAAGGATGGGATGGGTAAGGATGTGTACGGATGGGATGAGTAAGGATGGGATGAGTAAGGATGGGATGGGTAAGGATGGGATGGGTAAGGATGGGATGGGTAAGGATGGGATGGGTAAGGATGGGATGGGTAAGGATGGGATGGGTACGGATGGGATGGGTACGGATGGGATGGGTACGGATGGGATGGGTACGGATGGGATGGGTACGGATGGGATGGGTACGGATGGGATGTGTACGGATGGGATGTGTAAGGATGGGATGTGTAAGGATGGGATGTGTAAGGATGGGATGTGTACGGATGGGATGTGTACGGATGGGATGTGTACGGATGGGATGTGTACGGATGGGATGGGTAAGGATGGGATGGGTAAGGATGGATTGATGGGTAGGTGTGGGTAAGCTAGGTTAGGTAGTATCTGCTAGGTTAGGTAGTATCTGCTAGGTTAGGTAGTATCTGCTAGGTTAGGTAGTATCTGCTAGGTTAGGTAGTATCTGCTAGGTTAGGTAGTATCTGCTAGGTTAGGTAGTATCTGCTAGGTTAGGTAGTATCTGCTAGGTTAGGTAGTATCTGCTAGGTTAGGTAGTATCTGCTAGGTTAGGTAGTATCTGCTAGGTTAGGTAGTATCTGCTAGGTTAGGTAGTATCTGCTAGGTTAGGTAGTATCTGCTAGGTTAGGTAGTATCTGCTAGGTTAGGTAGTATCTGCTAGGTTAGGTAGTATCTGCTAGGTTAGGTAGTATCTGCTAGGTTAGGTAGTATCTGCTAGGTTAGGTAGTATCTGCTAGGTTAGGTAGTATCTGCTAGGTTAGGTAGTATCTGCTAGGTTAGGTAGTATCTGCTAGGTTAGGTAGTATCTGCTAGGTTAGGTAGTATCTGCTAGGTTAGGTAGTGTCTGCTAGGTTAGGTAGTGTCTGCTAGGTTAGGTAGTATCTGCTACTCTGCTAGGTTAGGTAGTGTCTGCTACTCTGCTAGGTTAGGTAGTGTCTGCTACTCTGCTTGGTTAGGTAGTGTCTGCTACTCTGCTTGGTTAGGTAGTGTCTGCTACTCTGCTTGGTTAGGTAGTGTCTGCTACTCTGCTTGGTTAGGTAGTATCTACTACCCTGCTAGGGTCTGGTTTGGTGTAGTCATTTACAGTGTAGCATAATAGACGTTATTCCTGATATATTTGGCATGGACTGATGGCTGCATGCATAGTGTAGTGATCCTGTCTAATGAGCCATGTTACAATTCCCACCGAGTGGGTTAACCCTATTGGCCCAATGCCAGCGACCTGGGTTCCCGGCTCTGGCCCTCTGGACACTAAAATATTCAGCTGATTTTAGACTTCCTGTAAATTAGTTTTCTCTCGATCTTAGTATCCGACTGTGTTATTCTTAAATGATGCCTCAGACGGTCTTAATGGAACTGGTGCCTCCGATGAGCTTTCATTGATTGGTGGATTGATCGTTGTCAAGCTGCCACCATCATCCTCTAACATCTGTTGATGTCGGCGAGACATGAGGTCGGTCTGTCTGTTTACCTAGTAGGCAGTTTAAACCCACACCCCTCTAATCATTCATTATTACCTCTGTTATAACTGCTGAACACCTGACACATTGATTTCTGACTCTAACTGGTTCTAGACCCCATTATAAGTTCTGCTTTGGCACCTGAGCCCAGGTTTGCGTGAGAGGGGACTTGGTTAGCACTTATTTGCCCTGTCTTAAATCACTGTACCTTGGCCATGACAATACACTATGGCCTTGGCCATGACAATACACTATGGCCTTGGCCATGACAATACACTGATCCTGGCCATGACAATACACTGTGATCCTGGCCATGACAATACACTGTGATCCTGGCCATGACAATACACTTTGGCCATGACAATGCACTATGGCCTTGACCATGACAATACACTATGGCCTTGGCCATGACAATACACTGTGATCCTGGCCATGACAATACACTATGGCCTTGGCCATGACAATACACTATGGCCTTGGCCATGACAATACACTGTGATCCTGGCCATGACAATACACTTTGGCCATGACAATGCACTATGGCCTTGACCATGACAATACACTATGGCCTTGGCCATTACAATGCACTGTGATCCAGGCCATGACAATACACTATGGCCTTGGCCATTACAATGCACTGTGATCCTGGCCATGACAATACACTATGGCCTTGGCCATGACAATACACTGTGATCCTGGCCATGACAATACACTATGGCCTTGGCCATGACAATACACTGTGATCCTGGCCATGACAATACACTATGGCCTTGGCCATGACAATACACTGTGATCCTTGGCCATGACAATACACTGTGATCCAGGCCATGACAATACACTGTGATCCTTGGCCATGACAATACACTGTGATCCTTGGCCATGACAATACACTGTGATCCTTGGCCATGACAATACACTGTGATCCTGGCCATGACAATACACTGTGATCCTGGCCATGACAATACACTGTGATCCTAGCCATGACAATACACTGTGATCCTGGCCATGACAATACACTATGGCCTTGGCCATGACAATACACTGATCCTGGCCATGACAATACACTATGGCCTTGGCCATGACAATACACTGTGATCCTGGCCATGACAATACACTGTGATCCTGGCCATGACAATACACTATGATCTTGGCCATGACAATACACTGATCCTGGCCATGACAATACACTGATCCTGGCCATGACAATACACTGTGATCCTGGCCATGACAATACACTGTGATCCTGGCCATGACAATACACTGTGATCCTGGCCATGACAATACACTGTGATCCTGGCCATGACAATACACTGTGATCCTGGCCATGACAATACACTGTGATCCTGGCCATGACAATACACTGTGATCCTGGCCATGACAATACACTGTGATCCTGGCCATGACAATACACTGTGATCCTGGCCATGACAATACACTGTGATCCAGTCTGACTGTTAATGATCTGGTGTAGTACTGTAGCTGTTGTCAGAGTGGTGTTGTGTTTGGTGTTGTGTTTGGTGTAGTACTGTAGCTGTTGTCTTGTCAGAGTGGTGTTGTGTTTGGTGTAGTGCTGTTGTCTTGTCAGAGTGGTGTTGTGTTTGGTGTAGTGCTGTTGTCTTGTCAGAGTGGTGTTGTGTTTGGTGTAGTACTGTAGCTGTTGTCTTGTCAGAGTGGTGTTGTGTTTGGTGTAGTACTGTAGCTGTTGTCAGAGTGGTGTTGTGTTTGGTGTAGTACTGTAGCTGTTGTCAGAGTGGTGTTGTGTTTGGTGTAGTACTGCAGCTGTTGTCTTGTCAGAGACATGGTTCAATTTAGGTTAGGTGGTTAACCGATAATTGTACTCCGACGTCCTTGTGTAGGTGGAGGGAGTCTGGAAGGGAATTTAGGAATATTTGGGTTGTATGAGAATTTATAGCATGGCTTTTGATGATCCTTGGTTGGGGTCTGAGCAGATTATTTGTTGCAAATGTAATAAAATGGTGGTCCGATCGTCCACAATTATGAGGAAAAACATTAAGATTCACAACATTTATTCCACGGGACAAAACTAGATCCAGAGTTTGACTGTGGCAGTGAGTAAGTCTTGAGACATGTTGGACAAAACCCACTGAGTCGATGATGGCTCCGAAAGCCTTTTGGAGTGGGTCCGTGGACTTTTCCATGTGAAAATTAAAGTCACCAAAAACTAGAATATTATCTGCCCTGACAACAAGGTCCGATAGGAATTCAGGGAACTCAGTTAGTGACCCTGCATACGGCCCAGGAGGCCTGTAAACAGTAGCTTTCTGTGTGTCTTTCTGGCTCTGATTATCTGGTGTCTTTCTGGCTCCTGTCTGTTCTCTCCAGGTCAGACGTGGTTGTGCTGTGTTTCTCCATCGCCAACCCCAACTCTCTGCATCACGTCAAGACCATGTGGCACATGGAGATCAAGCACTTTTGTCCCAGGACGCCTGTCATCCTGGTGGGTTGTCAGCTGGACCTGCGTTACGCTGATCTGGAGGCCGTCAACAGGGCCAGGAGGCCACTAGCCAGGTATAGAATCAGCATTATGTCACCATGTGGCCGTCAACAGGGCCAGGAGGCCACTAGCCAGGTATAGAATCAGCGTTATGTCATCATGTAGCTGGTTTTGGTTGACGAAATCTATACATTTGTGTTAGTTGAAACTCTGTGCAGTAACTACTGACATTTTATTAAATTAAGCAAACTCGTTTACATACATTTCATAAATAATGACTTTGTATTCTTCCGTATTGAGAATAGCTCTTATTTCCTCCCCACCAGGCCGATAAAGCCCGGAGACATCCTTCCTCCAGAGAGTGGCCGGGAGGTGGCCAAGGAGCTGGGCATCTCCTACTATGAGACCAGTGTGTTCGACCAGTTTGGTATCAAGGACATCTTCGACAATGCCATTCGAGCCGCGCTCATCTCCCGTCGACACCTGCAGTTCTGGAAGTCCCACCTCCGGAAGGTCCAGAAGCCCCTCCTCCAGGCGCCCTTCCTGCCACCCAAAGCACCGCCCCCTCTCATCAAGATTCCAGAGTGTGTCATCAACAACGGGGAGGGTCCTGGCCTCCTATTGGACAGTCCTCTTTGTGCTGACGTCATGTTCATCCTCCAGGACCACATCCACCTCTTCGCCCACAAGATCTACCTCTCTACCTCCTCCTCCAAGTTTTATGACCTGTTCCAGGTAGTGTCTCTCTGCCTGGTTCCTCTCTAGGTTCCTCTCTAGGTTCCTCTCTAGGTTCCTCTCTAGGTTCCTCTCTAGGTTCCTCTCTAGGTTCCTCTCTCGGTTTCCTTCCTTCTAGGTTTTTATTCCTAGCCACTGTGCTTCTGCCTCAGTATTGCTTGCTCTCTGTGGTTTCCGGTTGCGTTTCTGTAGAGCACTTTGTGACATAAAAAACCCTGTTATAAATGTGATTGTTTCCAGATGGACTTCAGTGACGAGTCCCAGTGCCTGGTGGTGACGGAGCGGCATGCCCGGGACTCTCTCCTCAGGACCCTTAGTCTGGACACAGAGGAGGACGTGGCTGTGCTCCCCAACCTCTCCCCCTGCTCCCTCCGGGCCTCTAAGAGTGACGGCACCCTGAAGATGATGAGCTTCTCTGGTAAGCACCGGCGCACCAAGCTGTCCTTGGCCTCCTGGAGCAAGGCCTTCTACAGCATCCACAAGGAGAGTGTGACCAACCCTGTGACGGGCTCCCCGGCTCACATGACGGTGGTGAAGATGGACTACTCCATCCAGCTGGGTCCGTTCAGTGCCGTGTTGAGGTTCCTCTACACTGGGGAGCTGGATGAAGAGGAGCGGGATCTGATGAAGATCGCCCAGATCGCAGAGGTCCTGGAGGTGTTTGACCTGAGGATGATGGTGGAGAACATCATGAACCATGAAGGCTTCATGAACCAGGAGATCACCAAGGCCTTCCACGTCAGGAAATCCAACCGCATCAAGGAGTGTCTCAACAAGAACACCTTCACAGGTAAACCATGCTGCATCGTAGATCAAAGTGTTTTCTGTTGCTTTTGACTAGGAAGTGATCATGTGTTTGGAACTTTGGATGGGGGTGATGTGTTCTGTTTAATGTGTTTCTCTGGGGCACACATCACCTTCAGGTTGTTATAATGTCTCTGTCTCACACATCACCTTCAGGTTGTTATAATGTCTCTCTGTCTCAGACATCACCTTCAGGTTGTTATAATGTCTCTCTGTCTCAGACATCACCTTCAGGTTGTTATAATGTCTCTCTGTCTCAGACATCACCTTCAGGTTGTTATAATGTCTCTGTCTCACACATCACCTTCAGGTTGTTATAATGTCTCTCTGTCTCAGACATCACCTTCAGGTTGTTGTTGTAATGTCTCTGTCTCAGACGTCACCTTCAGGATGTTTTTATAATGTCTCTATCTCAGATGTCACCTTCAGGTTGGAGGATGGAACCATCAATGCTCACAGACCTCTGCTCATCTCCTCCTGTGATTGGATGGCTGCTGTGTTCGGAGGATCCTTCATGGAGAGTGCTAACAACGAGGTGAGTCGACAACACAGAGTAATATCTAGTGTTGGGGTTAGGGTGCTTTGTTCGGAGGATCCTTCATGGAGAGTGCTAACAACGAGGTGAGTCGACAACAGAGTAATATCTAGTGTTGGGGTTAGGGTGCTGTGTTCGGAGGATCCTTCATGGAGAGTGCTAACAACGAGGTGAGTCGACAACAGAGTAATATCTAGTGTTGGGGTTAGGGTGCTGTGTTCGGAGGATCCTTCATGGAGAGTGCTAACAACGAGGTGAGTCGACAACCCAGAGTAATATCTAGTGTTGGGGTTAGGGTGCTGTGTTCGGAGGATCCTTCATGGATAGTTAACTTGTCTACAGCACAGTCTGGGTTAGGGTAATCTTCGTCCCAAATGGGACCCTATTCCCTATGTAGTAAACTACTTTTGAGCAGGGTATTTTATTTACAAGCAAACAGGAAGTACCAGTGAGGAGTTCAACACATCAGCCACTGGCTTCATTAAGTACATTGACGAAGTCATCACTCCACATACAATACCCTATAATGACAAAGAGAAAATACATATTTTATTTTATTGCACTTTTATACAAAATTAAATATAGAAATACCATATTTACATAAGTATTCAGACCCTTTGCTATGAAACTCTAAATTGAGCTCAGGTGCATCCTGTTTCCATTGATCATCCTTGATGTTTCTTCAACTTGATTGGAGTCCACCTGTGGTGAATTCAATTGATTGGACATGATTTGGAAAGGCACACACCTGACCAGGATCCATAGGGATTACCAGGATCCATAGGGAATATAGGGAATGGGATGTTGTCTCCAGTTGACCAGGATCCATAGGGAATATGGGATGTTGTCTCCAGTTGACCAGGATCCATAGGGAATATGGGATGTTGTCTCCAGTTGACCAGGATCCATAGGGAATATGGGATGTTGTCTCCAGTTGACCAGGATCCATAGGGAATATGGGATGTTGACCAGGATCCATAGGGAATATGGGATGTTGACCAGGATCCATAGGGAATATGGGATGTTGACCAGGATCCATAGGGAATATGGGATGTTGACCAGGATCCATAGGGAATATGGGATGTTGACCAGGATCCATAGGGAATATGGGATGTTGACCAGGATCCATAGGGAATATGGGATGTTGACCAGGATCCATAGGGAATATGGGATGTTGACCAGGATCCATAGGGAATATGGGATGTTGACCAGGATCCATAGGGAATATGGGATGTTGACCAGGATCCATAGGGAATATGGGATGTTGACCAGGATCCATAGGGAATATGGGATGTTGACCAGGATCCATAGGGAATATGGGATGTTGACCAGGATCCATAAGGGAATATGGGATGTTGACCAGGATCCATAAGGGAATATGGGATGTTGACCAGGATCCATAAGGGAATATGGGATGTTGACCAGGATCCATAAGGGAATATGGGATGTTGACCAGGATCCATATGGGATGTTGACCAGGATCCATATGGGAATATGGGATGTTGACCAGGATCCATATGGGAATATGGGATGTTGACCAGGATCCATATGGGATGTTGACCAGGATCCATAGGGAATATGGGATGTTGTGTCCAGTTGACCAGGATCCATAGGGAATATGGGATGTTGACCAGGATCCATAGGGAATATGGGATGTTGACCAGGATCCATAGGGAATATGGGATGTTGACCAGGCTCCATAGGGAATATGGGATGTTGACCAGGATCCATAGGGAATATGGGATGTTGACCAGGATCCATAAGGGAATATGGGATGTTGACCAGGATCCATATGGGAATATGGGATGTTGACCAGGATCCATATGGGATGTTGACCAGGATCCATATGGGATGTTGACCAGGATCCATATGGAATGTTGACCAGGATCCATATGGGATGTTGACCAGGAACCATATGGGAATATGGGATGTTTACCAGGATCCATATGGGATGTTGACCAGGATCCATATGGGAATATGGGATGTTATCTCCAGTTCATTTATTAAACCCCAGGTAGCAGTAGGAACAGTGACATGACAGGTTCATCAGAGTAACGAGTAAAAATAGACGTCATTCAGAGATCTTTAAATAGCCGTTAGGACAAGGACACTGTCTGAACACAGAGTCCTGTTCTGTTTCACTGCTCTCAGGCAGGCAGACCAGCAGGCTAACAGGCAGACCAGCAGGCTAACAGGCAGACCAGCAGGCTAACAGGCAGACCAGCAGGCTAACACTACCTCTCTCTGAACACAGTCCTGTTCTGTTTCACTGCTCTCAGGCAGGCAGGCTAACAGGGAGACCAGCAGGCTAACAGGCAGACCAGCAGGCTAACACTACCTCTCTCTGAACAGAGTCCTGTTCTGTTTCACTGCTTACAGGCAGACCAGCAGGCAGACAGGCAGACCAGCAGGCAGACAGGCAGACCAGCAGGCAGACAGGCAGACCAGCAGGCAGACAGGCAGACCAGCAGGCAGACAGGCAGACCAGCAGGCAGACAGGCAGACCAGCAGGCAGACAGGCAGACCAGCAGGCTAACAGGCAGACCAGCAGGCTAACAGGCAGACCAGCAGGCAGGCTAACAGGCAGACCAGCAGGCTAACAGGCAAACCAGCAGGCTAACACTACCTCTCTCTGAACACAGAGTCCTGTTATGTTTCACTGTTCTCAGGCAGGCAGACCAGCAGGCTAACAGTCTAACACTACCTCTCTCTTTATAACCATGGGGACATCTTTATTTTAGTGTGGTAGCAAGCTACTACCCGGTGTCCTAGTTTTTACAGAGCCTCTGTAGTCTGCTGCTAGTCTTCACAGGGCCTCTGTAGTCTCTAATGTTGGTTTTTACTGACATTGAAACAGGACATTTAGATGTTGTCAAATGATTTGTCTCTGTTCTTTCCTGTGTGTGTCTGTGTCTGCCTGCGTGTGTATCTGTGTGTTTAGGTCTCGTTCCCAGGCACCAGCAGGGTGTGTATGCAGGCTGTTCTGGAGTATCTCTACACCAATCAGCTTTGTCCCATGGCAGAGCTGGACCCTATGGAGTTGACGGCCCTGGCTAACAGACTCTGTCTCCCCAGACTGACTGCTCTGACAGGTACTAACCCTGGCTAACAGACTGTCTCCCCAGACTGACTTCTCTGACTGGTACTAACCCTGGCTAACAGACTGTCTCCCCAGACTGACCGCCCTCACAGGTGCTTGATCCATCAGCAGTCTGCTCTGCCCAGAGCCATCTGTTTTGAGATTTGGGCTTTTAGACTGTAGAATATTGTTCTAGTTCTAGACCTTCAGTTACATAGCATTCAATATCCCCATGTAATGTCAATGGGGAGATAACATCGCTGCAGAACTCCAATGTCCCAACTCTCTAAGGGGGTGTTCCTAAATTGACTCCAATGTGTGAATGCTCCTCAGTGCATTCTGGGTCATTCATAAATTCATAGTGTTGACAGATTGTTTGTTCGAAATCCACTGGCTGAGGAGCGGGGTCGATCAGGACACACTGGCTGAGGAGCGGGGTCGATCAGGACACACTGGCTGAGGAGCGGGGTCGATCAGGACACACTGGCTGAGGAGCGGGGTCGATCAGGACACACTGGCTGAGGAGCGGGGTCGATCAGGGGACACTGGCTGAGGAGCGGGGTCGATCAGCACACACTGGCTGAGGAGCGGGGTCGATCAGGGGACACTGGCTGAGGAGCGGGGTCGATCAGGGGACACTGGCTGAGGAGCGGGGTCGATCAGGGGACACTGGCTGAGGAGCGGGGTCGATCAGGGGACACTGGCTGAGGAGCGGGGTCGATCAGCACACACTGGCTGAGGAGCGGGGTCGATCAGGGGACACTGGCTGAGGAGCGGGGTCGATCAGGGGACACTGGCTGAGGAGCGGGGTCGATCAGGGGACACTGGCTGAGGAGCGGGGTCGATCAGGGGACACTGGCTGAGGAGCGGGGTCGATCAGGGGACACTGGCTGAGGAGCGGGGTCGATCAGGGGACACTGGCTGAGGAGCGGGGTCGATCAGGGGACACTGGCTGAGGAGCGGGGTAGATCAGGGGACACTGGCTGAGGAGCGGGGTAGATCAGGGGACACTGGCTGAGGAGCGGGGTCGATCGGGACACACTGGCTGAGGAGCGGGGTCGATCGGGACACACTGGCTGAGGAGCGGGGTCGAACGGGACACACTTGCTGAGGAGCGGGGTCGATCGGGACACACTGGCTGAGGAGCGGGGTCGATCGGGACACACTGGCTGAGGAGCGGGGTCGATCGGGACACACTGGCTGAGGAGCGGGGTCGATCGGGACACACTGGCTGAGGAGCGGGGTCGATCGGGACACACTGGCTGAGGAGCGGGGTCGATCGGGACACACTGGCTGAGGAGCGGGGTCGATCGGGACACACTGGCTGAGGAGCGGGGTCGATCGGGACACACTGGCTGAGGAGCGGGGTCGATCGGGACACACTGGCTGAGGAGCGGGGTCGATCGGGACACACTGGCTGAGGAGCGGGGTCGATCGGGACACACTGGCTGAGGAGCGGGGTCGATCGGGACACACTGGCTGAGGAGGAGAGTTGAGCTGATCATTCTGACATTTTGAACGTTGACCATTTTACTTTCTCTAGCAAAACTGGTTGAACTGTTTTCATGTTGTCTTGAGGGTGAGTGACTGTAACTGTTCTGCTGGCAGCCATTTCTGTTTCAAAATGATTTTATTTTGAAGGTTATTAAATCAGGCATTTTACTGTATGTACAAGATGATTCCTCTGCTTCTTTTGAAACATTGAAACAGAATATACAACAAACCAAACGGAATGGAAACATCAACAACATACCAAACAGAATGGAAACAACAACATACCAAACAGAATGGAAACAACAACAACATACCAAACAGAATGGAAACAACAACAACATACCAAACAGAATGGAAACAACAACAACATACCAAACAGAATGGAAACAACAACAACATACCAAACAGAATGGAAACAACAACAACATACCAAACAGAATGGAAACAACAACAACATACCAAACAGAATGGAAACAACAACAACATACCAAACAGAATGGAAACAACAACAACATACCAAACAGAATGGAAACAACAACAACATACCAAACAGAATGGAAACAACAACAACATACCAAACAGAATGGAAACAACAACAACATACCAAACAGAATGGAAACAACAACAACATACCAAACAGAATGGAAACAACAACAACATACCAAACAGAATGGAAACAACAACAACATACCAAACAGAATGGAAACAACAACAACATACCAAACAGAATGGAAACAACAACAACATACCAAACAGAATGGAAACAACAACAACAACAACATACCAAACAGAATGGAAACAACAACAACAACAACATACCAAACAGAATGGAAACAACAACAACAACAAACCAAACGGAATGGAAACAACAACAACAACAAACCAAACGGAATGGAAACAACAACAACAACAAACCAAACGGAATGGAAACAACAACAACAACATACCAAACAGAATGGAAACAACAACATACCAAACAGAATGGAAACATCTACAACAACATACCAAACAGAATGGAAACAACAACAACAACATACCAAACAGAATGGAAACATCAACAACAAACCAAACAGAATGGAAACAACAACAACATCAACAACATACCAAACAGAATGGAAACAACAACATACCAAACAGAATGGAAACAACAACAACAACATACCAAACAGAATGGAAACATCAACAACAACATACCAAACAGAATGGAAACATCAACAACAACATACCAAACAGAATGGAAACAACAACAACATACCAAACAGAATGGAAACAACAACAACATACCAAACAGAATGGAAACAACAACAACAACATACCAAACAGAATGGAAACAACAACAACAACAACATACCAAACAGAATGGAAACAACAACAACAACAAACCAAACGGAATGGAAACAACAACAACAACAAACCAAACGGAATGGAAACATCAACAACATCAACAACATACCAAACAGAATGGAAACAACAACATACCAAACAGAATGGAAACAACAACATACCAAACAGAATGGAAACAACAACAACAACATACCAAACAGAATGGAAACATCAACAACAACATACCAAACAGAATGGAAACAACAACAACATACCAAACAGAATGGAAACAACAACAACATACCAAACAGAATGGAAACAACAACAACATACCAAACAGAATGGAAACAACAACAACAACATACCAAACAGAATGGAAACAACAACAACAACAACATACCAAACAGAATGGAAACAACAACAACAACAAACCAAACGGAATGGAAACAACAACAACAACAAACCAAACGGAATGGAAACAACAACAACAACAAACCAAACGGAATGGAAACAACAACAACAACAAACCAAACGGAATGGAAACAACAACAACAACATACCAAACGGAATGGAAACATCTACAACAACATACCAAACAGAATGGAAACATCAACAACAACATACCAAACAGAATGGAAACAACGACAACAAACCAAACAATGGAAACAACAACAAACCAAGCAATGGAAACAACATCAACAACATACCAAACAGAATGGAAACAACAACAACAACATACCAAACAGAATGGAAACATCAACAACAAACCAAACAGAATGGAAACATCAACAACATCAACAACATACCAAACAGAATGGAAACAACAACATACCAAACAGAATGGAAACAACAACATACCAAACAGAATGGAAACAACAACAACAACATACCAAACAGAATGGAAACAACAACAAACCAAACGGAATGGAAACAACATCAACAACATACCAAACAGAATGGAAACAACAACAAACCAAACAGAATGGAAACAACAACAACAAACAGAATGGAAACAACAACAACAACCCAAACGGAATGGAAACAACAACAACAACAAACCAAACGGAATGGAAACAACAACAACAACAAACCAAACAGAATGGAAACAACAACAACATACCAAACAGAATGGAAACAACAACAACAACATACCAAACAGAATGGAAACAACAACATACCAAACAGAATGGAAACAACAACATACCAAACAGAATGGAAACATCAACAACAACATACCAAACAGAATGGAAACATCAACAACAACATACCAAACAGAATGGAAACATCAACAACAACATACCAAACAGAATGGAAACATCAACAACAACATACCAAACAGAATGGAAACATCAACAACAACATACCAAACAGAATGGAAACAACAACAACAAACCAAACAATGGAAACAACAACAAACCAAGCAATGGAAACAACATCAACAACATACCAAACAGAATGGAAACAACAACAACAACATACCAAACAGAATGGAAACAACAACAACAAACCAAACAGAATGGAAACATCAACAACATCAACAACATACCAAACAGAATGGAAACAACAACATCAACAACATACCAAACAGAATGGAAACAACAACAACAACATACCAAACAGAATGGAAACAACAACAACAACATACCAAACAGAATGGAAACAACAACAACAACATACCAAACAGAATGGAAACATCTACAACAACATACCAAACAGATTGGAAACATCAACAACAACATACCAAACAGAATGGAAACATCAACAACAACATACCAAAAAGAATGGAAACAACATCAACAACATACCAAACAGAATGGAAACAACAACAACAACATACCAAACAAACATCAACAACATACCAAACAGAATGGAAACAACAACAAACCAAACAGAATGGAAACAACAACAACAAACCAAACGGAATGGAAACAACAACAACAACAAACCAAACGGAATGGAAACAACAACAACAACATACCAAACAGAATGGAAACAACAACAACATACCAAACAGAATGGAAACAACAACAACAACATACCAAACAGAATGGAAACAACAACATACCAAACAGAATGGAAACAACAACAACATACCAAACAGAATGGAAACAACAACATACCAAACAGAATGGAAACAACAACAACAACATACCAAACAGAATGGAAACAACAACAAACCAAACGGAATGGAAACAACATCAACAACATACCAAACAGAATGGAAACAACAACAACAACATACCAAACAGAATGGAAACAACAACATACCAAACAGAATGGAAACATCAACAACAACATACCAAACAGAATGGAAACATCAACAACAACATACCAAACAGAATGGAAACATCAACAACAACATACCAAACAGAATGGAAACAACAACAACAACATACCAAACAGAATGGAAACAACAACAACAAACCAAACAGAATGGAAACAACATCAACAACATACCAAACAGAATGGAAACAACAACAACAACAACATACCAAACAGAATGGAAACAACAACAACAACATACCAAACAGAATGGAAACAACAACAACAACATACCAAACAGAATGGAAACAACAACAACAACATACCAAACAGAATGGAAACAACAACAACAACATACCAAACGGAATGGAAACAACAACAACAACAAACCAAACGGAATGGAAACAACAACATACCAAACGGAATGGAAACAACAACAACATACCAAACGGAATGGAAACAACAACAACATACCAAACAGAATGGAAACAACAACAACATACCAAACAGAATGGAAACAACAACAACATACCAAACAGAATGGAAACAACAACAACAACATACCAAACAGAATGGAAACAACAACAACAACATACCAAACAGAATGGAAACAACAACAACAACATACCAAACAGAATGGAAACAACAACATACCAAACAGAATGGAAACAACAACATACCAAACAGAATGGAAACAACAACATACCAAACAGAATGGAAACATCAACAACAACATACCAAACAGAATGGAAACAACAACAACAAACCAAACAATGGAAACAACAACAAACCAAGCAATGGAAACAACATCAACATACCAAACAGAATGGAAACAACAACAACAACATACCAAACCGAATGGAAACATCAACAACAAACCAAACAGAATGGAAACATCAACAACAACATCAACAACATACCAAACAGAATGGAAACAACAACAACATACCAAACAGAATGGAAACAACAACAACAACATACCAAACAGAATGGAAACAACAACAACAACATACCAAACAGAATGGAAACAACAACAACAACATACCAAACAGAATGGAAACAACAACAAACCAAACAATGGAAACAACATCAACAACATACCAAACAGAATGGAAACAACAACAACAACAACAAACCAAACAAACATCAACATACCAAACAGAATGGAAACAACAACAAACCAAACAGAATGGAAACAATAACAACAACAAACCAAACGGAATGGAAACAACAACAACTACAAACCAAACAGAATGGAAACAACAACAACAACAAACCAAACAGAATGGAAACAACAACAACAACAAACCAAACAAACATCAACAACATACCAAACAGAATGGAAACAACAACTACAAACCAAGCAGAATGGAAACAACAACAACAAACCAAACGGAATGGAAACAACAACAACAACAACAAACTAAACAGAATGGAAACAACAACAACAACAAACCAAACAGAATGGAAACAACAACAACAACAAACCAAACAGAATGGAAACAACAACAACAACAAACCAAACGGAATGGAAACAACAACAACAACAACAAACCAAACGGAATGGAAACAACAACAACAAACCAAACAGAATGGAAACATCAACAACAACAAACCAAACGGAATGGAAACATCAACAACAATAAACCAAACGGAATGGAAACAACATCAACAACAACATACCAAACGGAATGGAAACAACATCAACAACAACATACCAAACGGAATGGAAACATCAACAACAAACCAAACCAAACGGAATGGAAACAACATCAACAACAACATACCAAACAGAATGGAAATATCAACAACAAACCAAATGGAATGGAAACATCAACAAACCAAACGGAATGGAAACAACAACAACAACAAACCAAATAGAATGGAAACAACAACAACAACAAACCAAACAAACATCAACAACATACCAAACAGAATGGAAACAACAACAAACCAAGCAGAATGGAAACAACAACAACAACAAACCAAACGGAATGGAAACAACAACAACAACAAACCAAACAGAATGGAAACAACAACAACAACAAACCAAACAGAATGGAAACAACAACAACAACAAACCAAACGGAATGGAAACAACAACAACAACAAACCAAACAGAATGGAAACAACAACAACAACAATAAACCAAACCGAATGGAAACAACAACAACAACAAACCAAACAGAATGGAAACAACAACAACAACAACAAACCAAACAGAATGGAAACGACAACAACAACAACAAACCAAACAGAATGGAAACAACAACAACAACAACAAACCAAACGGAATGGAAACATCAACAACAACAAACCAAACGGAATGGAAACATCAACAACAATAAACCAAACGGAATGGAAACATCAACAACAACATACCAAACGGAATGGAAACATCAACAACAACATACCAAACGGAATGGAAACATCAACAACAAACCAAACCAAACGGAATGGAAACAACATCAACAACAACATACCAAACAGAATGGAAATATCAACAACAAACCAAATGGAATGGAAACATCAACAAACCAAACGGAATGGAAACAACAACAACAAACCAAACAACATCAACAACATACCAAACAGAATGGAAACAACAACAAACCAAACAGAATGGAAACAACAACAACAACAAACCAAACGGAATGGAAACAACATCAACAACAACATACCAAACAGAATGGAAATATCAACAACAAACCAAATGGAATGGAAACATCAAACCAAACGGAATGGAAACAACAACAACAACAAACCAAACGGAATGGAAACATCAACAACAAACCAAACGGAATGGAAACATCAACATCAACAACAACAAACCAAACGGAATGGAAACAACAACAACAACAAACAACGGAATGGAAACAACAACAACAACAAACAACGGAATGGAAACATCAACAACAACAACATACCAAACGGAATGGAAACAACAACAACATACCAAAAGGATTGGAAACCTCAACAACACGAGAAGTCAATGGTAGAGGAGAAAAAAATGAAACAAGTGCAGCACAGCTCTTGATGTGTCCACAATAGTACCCTATTCCCTTTATAGTGCCCTACTGTTGAACAAGGCACAAGGGGGAGGATGTGTCCACAATAGTACCCTATTCCCTCTGTAGTGCCCTACTGTTGACAAGGCACAAGGGGAGGTTGTGTCCAGAATGACCCTATTCCCTTTATAGTGCCCTAGACAGGCTCTGCTCAAAAGGGACTAGGATGCCATGTTGGAGACGTCCTCTGCCCTGGAGACGTCCTCTGGCTCCGGAGACGTCCTCTGGCTCCGGAGACGTCCTCTGGCCCCGGAGAGTATTGAGATTCATAGTGTATTTGTACCTGTGTCATTGTAGTTACAGTATTACTACAGTATTAAAACTGTAACTACAGTGCTGCGGTAGCTGGGATTGCATACTGCTGGAGTGAACCCTTTTTAACCCTTTCTGTATTGTTTTTCTTGGGTGCCTTGTGACCGTGAAGCATCGTCTATAGAATATTGCTTTCAACTCTGGTTCTGAAACTCTGTGTAGTTTATTATAAAGGTTGTCTGAAGAGGTTCTCTGTCTGCTCCACAGAACACTATGCTGTGAGTGAGCTGGTGAAAGCCTCCAAAGATGGACAGGATATAGACGGCGAAGTACTCACCTATCTGGAACTGGCTCAGGTTGGTTTACTAGAACAGGATATAAACGGCAAAGTACTCACCTGTCTGGAACTGGCTCAGGTTGGTTTACTAGAACAGGATATAGACAGAGAGGTACTCACCTGTCTGGAACTGACTCAGGATGGTTTACTAGAACAGGATATAGACAGAGAGGGACTCACCTGTCTGGAACTGGCTCAGGTTGGTTTACTAGAACAGGATATTGACTTCAAAGTACTCACCTGTCTGGAACTGGCTCAGGTTGGTTTACTAGAACAGGATATAGACAGAGAGGTACTCACCTGTCTGGAACTGACTCAGGATGGTTTACTAGAACAGGATATAGACAGAGGGACTCACCTGTCTGGAACTGGCTCAGGTTGGTTTACTAGAACAGGATATTGACTTCAAAGTACTCACCTGTCTGGAACTGGCTCAGGTTGGTTTACTAGAACAGGATATAGACAGAGAGGGACTCACCTGTCTGGAACTGGCTCAGGTTGGTTTACTAGAACAGGATATAGACAGAGAGGGACTCACCTGTCTGGAACTGGCTCAGGTTGGTTTACTAGAACAGGATATAGACAGAGAGGTACTCACCTGTCTGGAACTGGCTCAGGTTGGTTTACTAGAACAGGATATAGACAGAGAGGTACTCACCTAGGATGATTGTTCTGCAGGTTTTAAATATAGGATGATTGTTCTGCAGGTTTTAAATATAGGATGATTGTTCTGCAGTTTAAATATAGGATGATTGTTCTACAGTTTAAATATAGGATGATTGTTCTGCAGTTTTAAATATAGGATGATTGTTCTGCAGTTTAAATATAGGATGATTGTTCTACAGTTTAAATATAGGATGATTGTTCTGCAGTTTAAATATAGGATGATTGTTCTGCAGTTTAAATATAGGATGATTGTTCTGCAGTTTAAATATAGGATGATTGTTCTGCAGTTTAAATATAGGATGATTGTTCTGCAGTTTTAAATATAGGATGATTGTTCTGCAGTTTAAATATAGGATGATTGTTCTGCAGTTTAAATATAGGATGATTGTTCTACAGTTTAAATATAGGAGGATTGTTCTACAGTTTAAATATAGGATGATTGTTCTACAGTTTAAATATAGGATGATTGTTCTGCAGGTTTCAATGTATTTCCCTTCGTTTTGTTTTTCTTCCAGTTCCATAATGCTAACCAGTTAGCAGCTTGGTGCTTACATCACATCTGCACTCACTACAACAATGTCTGTGCCAACTATCGCAAAGAGATCAAGGCCAAATCTGCAGGTGAGTTATTTGTCCGCTGGTTCTGATCAGCACACAACCAATCACAATCAATGAACGGTGAACACTGAACAGTTTGGTTTTGGACTTCTATTCATGTGTTTCCTGTCAGATACCCTCTTCTCTTGATAATGTCTGCTGCTTTTTGTTATTTCCTTTCCATTTGTGTTTAATGAAGACCTAGAAAACAAGGTGATTGGACTGCCTAACTAATCAGTGACCTTAATGGATCAATCAAGTCCAAGGGAAGAGTGAAAACCTTCTATGGAATGAGTTTGCCACCTGTGTTCTGTACTGCCCAGTCTGTGGTAGCTACACTACATGTTGTCTGATGGTCTGTCGGTGTTGTGTTTCCCTCCCAGAGAACCAGGAATATTTTGAGAAGCACCGCTGGCCCCCAGTGTGGTACCTGAAGGAGGAGGACCACTACCAGCGGGTGAGGAAGGAGAGGGAGAAAGAGGACGTGGTTCTCAACAAACACCACAGCAGACGACGTTGGTGCTTCTGGAGCACCTCCCCTGCCGTGGCCTGAGAAGTCTGAGAAGGGTCTGCCTAGCCCCAAACCGCCCAGGGAATCTGCCTCCTGCCCCGTGCTCCAGCTTCTAACCCTGCACCCCGCAAAGAGGTCCCAACAACACACGCTGTACCAATGTTTTACTGCTAGATCATCTGAGCATCAAAACAGGAAATAACTATCTGACGATGCACTGTCATGTGCCACCCTCTTCTCTTGATGAACTGTCAGGTCCTACCCTCTTCTCTTGATGAACTGTCAGGCCCCACCCTCTTCTCTTGATGAACTTTCAGGCCCTACCCTCTTCTAATGTCAATACACTGTCTGGTCCTACCCTCTTCTCTTGATGATACTCTGTCTGGCCCTACCCTCTTGATGATACACTGTCAGGCCCTACCCTCTTGATGATACACTGTCAGGCCCTACCCTCTTCTCTTGATACACTGTCTGGGCCTACCCTCTTCTATTGATGAACTGTCAGGCCCCACCCTCTTCTCTTGATGAACTTTCAGGCCCTACCCTCTTCTCTTGATGCACTGTCAGGTCCTACCCTCTTCTCTTGATGCACTGTCAGGCCCCACCCTCTTCTCTTGATGAACTTTCAGGCCCTACCCTCTTCTCTTGATGCACTGTCAGGTCCTACCCTATTCTATTGTCAATACACTGTCTGGTCCTACCCTCTTCTCTTGATGATACACTGTCTGGCCCTACCCTCTTGATGATACACTGTCAGGCCCTACCCTCTTCTTTCGATGACACACTGTCTGGCCCTACCCTCTTCTCTTGATGATACACTGTCAGGTCCAACCCTCTTCTCTTGATGATACACTGTCAGGTCCAACCCTCTTGATGATACACTGTCTGGGCCTACCCTCTTCTATTGATGAACTGTCAGGCCCTACCCTCTTGATACACTTTCAGGCCCTACCCTCTTGATGATACACTGTCAGGTCCAACCCTCTTCTCTTGGTGATACACTGTCAGGTCCAACCCTCTTCTCTTGGTGATACACTGTCAGGTCCAACCCTCTTCTCTTGGTGATACACTGTCTGGCCCTACCCTCTTGATGATACACTGTCTGGCCCTACCCTCTTGATGATACACTGTCTGGCCCTACCCTCTTGATGATACACTGTCTGGCCCTACCCTCTTGATGATACACTGTCTGGCCCTACCCTCTTGATGATACACTGTCTGGCCCTACCCTCTTCGCTTGGGTCCACATGAATAACCTCCACATGGCAGGGCTCTACAGAGGGTACATTTTACTTACATTTTGCGCCTAAATATTTTGCTGTGCAACCTGGAATTTGAATTTAGGAGCACCAGTGCACCTATAAAAATGAAGTATTCTAGCTACATTGTTCAACCTGTCAACGTAGTGTGGTATGTGCTTTCTGTTAGACAGGTAACATTATGGATGTAAATTGTGATTGTTGATGTTAGCTGCAGCCACCGACACCAGCCCTGGATCTAAGTCTGAATCATAAATTATGCAAAAATAACTCTGAACCTGATTAAACACAGGACCTGTTCATAGACGGTGCTTCATGCAGCATATCAACAACAACAACGTTGAAAGTACGTCTTGTGCTCACTGGGATACCGATACAGCTCCAGGGATAAACAGAGCTCCTGATTGAATCGATCCCCAGGTCGGTATGTTGAACCCAGCTGGACGTGTTTCTCTGTATTCTGAAACACCTGTTCCTTTACCCACCTGGTGATGGTAAAGGGGAAACTCTATACTTGAAATCAATGTGTTTTTATTCATCAGCTGTATAGTAGGCTTTCTTTAGTTAACCAAAGCCATAACTAGTCAGTTTATCATATTTTAATATATATACCATGTGATTATTTATTTGTTGGTGATATTTACTATAGAAACCAAGTGGCTGGTTCTCTTGGTTCCTGCTGTCAAAGGTCTTTGATCTAGCTGCTCATCATCCTTCATCTTCTTTATAACCAAGTGGCTGGTTCTCTTGGTTCCTGCTGTCAAAGGTCTTTGATCTGGCTGCTCATCATCCTTCATCTTCTTTATAACCAAGTGGCTGGTTCTCTTGGTTCCTGCTGTCAAAGGTCTTTGATCTGGCTGCTCATCATCCTTCATCTTCTTTTTCTTATTTAAAGGGAATGTTGTTGAATAAATTATTTGACTTAATTGCTTTATTCTAGTTTTCCTTTGAAGTGCCCAGTGTATATCCTAGGGTCTGGACTGTTGGTCTAAAGGTTAATGCAGACAATATGTACTGTTTCAATCCTCATACTGAGACGAGCCTGAGTGCCAGTCTGTTCCTGCTAATATGTTTGGGTTGACAATTCCATAAGGAGTTGGCAAGAGAGCAGAAATGTTTGTTTCACATACCTGTCAATAATACTATATGAATCAAATTCAGATGTAATGTTTGTTTCACCTATTAATAATGCTATTGTAATCATGGGTTTATGCTTTTGAGTGGAGCACCATCAGCTGAACCCGTCATGTAGAACAAGTTATTCAACTGATTAGAGTTCAGTACAACACTATTATATAGAAGGATATGTTGCTGTTATGAAAGTGTAAACATCAGAGGGAGAGAAAGGTTTGGCAACAACCACTCAGCCTCACTCTGTCAGGAGAGGAGGGGAGGGGAGCAGAGCAGCCTGTACCCAAGCTGTCACTCAGCCTCACTCTGTCAGGAGAGGAGGGGAGGGGAGCAGAGCAGCCTGTACCCAAGCTGTCACTCAGCCTCACTCTGTCAGGAGGGGAGGGGAGCAGAGCAGCCTGTACCCAAGCTGTCACTCAGCCTCACTCTGTCAGGAGAGGAGAGGAGGGGAGCAGAGCAGCCTGTACCCAAGCTGTCACTGAGGAGCCAGACCAACACTGTATACATAACAGCTTTGGAACACAATGTCACATTCTATTATTAGTAATGATCATCATTATATTGCCTGGTGATTCTATAACCAATGTCAACATGAGTGTATTATAATCAACCTACAATAAAAGTAAGTTGTAGTTCCAGTATATGGACTGTAAGAGTGTCTTCATTTCCTTCCTGTCTTAAGTCCCAACCTATTATAACAGCTGTTATTCATGTTAATATTCTAGAACATTGTTAACCTTCTAGAAGATTTGCATTCCAGAACCTTGTTAACCTTCTAGAACTTTGATGGCATTATAGAATGTCGGCACTATAGAATATTGTCGGCACTATAGAATATTGTCGGCACTATAGAATGTTGTCTGCGTTATAGAATGTTGTCTGCATTATAGAATGTTGTCTGCATTATAGAATGTTGTCTGCATTATAGAATGTTGTCTGCATTATAGAATGTTGTCTGCATTATAGAATGTTGTCTGCATTATAGAATGTTGTCTGCATTATAGAATGTTGTCTGCATTATAGAATGTTGTCTGCATTATAGAATGTTGTCTGCATTATAGAATGTTGTCTGCATTATAGAATGTTGTCTGCATTATAGAATGTTGTCTGCATTATAGAATGTTGTCTGCATTCTAGAATGTTGTCTGCATTCTAGAATGTTGTCTGCATTCTAGAATGTTGTCTGCATTCTAGAATGTTGTCTGCATTCTAGAATGTTGTCTGCATTCTAGAATGTTGTCTGCATTATAGAATGTTGTCTGCATTATAGAATGTTGTCTGCATTCTAGAATGTTGTCTGCATTCTAGAATGTTGTCTGCATTCTAGAATGTTGTCTGCATTCTAGAATGTTGTCTGCATTCTAGAATGTTGTCTGCATTCTAGAATGTTGTCTGCATTCTAGAATGTTGTCTGCATTCTAGAATGTTGTCTGCATTCTAGAATGTTGTCTGCATTCTAGAATGTTGTCTGCATTCTAGAATGTTGTCTGCATTCTAGAATGTTGTCTGCATTCTAGAATGTTGTCTGCATTCTAGAATGTTGTCTGCATTCTAGAATGTTGTCTGCATTCTAGAATGTTGTCTGCATTCTAGAATGTTGTCTGCATTCTAGAATGTTGTCTGCATTCTAGAATGTTGTCCGCATTCTAGAACGTTGGCCCTTGCGATCTCTGCTTTGCACATCCCACAGTCATCCTGTCTTGTTTGTGAGAGAAGAGGAAACTCCTATTACATAAGAGGAGTGGTGCAGAGCAGGGTGCACTGCCACTGACCGTGTATGTGGTGCTGGATTGTGTGTCAACTGAAGATTGCACTAAGTCCCAGGCTTGGCAGGATGAGAGGAGTTACGGCGGGACACTACTGGGATAAACCGCAGGAAGAGGAGCGGTAATCACATTCTGAGCTGCTGGACAGGGAGCAAGGTGGTGTTAGGGTGGGACAGGGTACAGGGTGGTGTTAGGGTGGGACAGGGTACAGGGTGGTGTTAGGGTGGGACAGGGTACAGGGTGGTGTTAGGGTGAGACAGGGTACAGGGTGGTGTTAGGGTGGGACAGGGTACAGGGTGGTGTTAGGGTGGGACAGGGTACAGGGTGGTGTTAGGGTGGTACAGAGGTAGGGTGGGACAGGGAGCAGGGTGGTGTTAGGGTGGGACAGAAACCGGGTGGTGTTAGGGTGGGGCAGGGAGCAGGGTGGTGTTAGGGTGGGACAGGGAGCAGGGTGGTGTTAGGGTGGAGCAGGGTGGGGCAGGGAGCAGGGTGGTGTTAGGGTGGGACAGGGAGCTGGGTGGTGTTAGGGTGGGACAGGGAGCAGGGTTGTGTTAGGGTGGTACAGAGTTAGGGTGGGACAGGGAGCAGGGTGGTGTTAGGGTGGGACAGGGAGCTGGGTGGTGTTAGGGTGGGACAGGGAGCAGGGTGGTACAGAGTTAGGGTGGGACAGGGAGCAGGGTGGTGTTAGGGTGGGACAGGGAGCTGGGTGGTGTTAGGGTGGGACAGGGAGCAGGGTGGTGTTAGGGTGGTACAGAGTTAGGGTGGGACAGGGAGCTGGGTGGTGTTAGGGTGGGACAGGGAGCAGGGTGGTGTTAGGGTGGTACAGATTTAGGGTGGGACAGGGAGCAGGGTGGTGTTAGGGTGGGACAGGGAGCTGGGTGGTGTTAGGGTGGGACAGGGAGCAGGGTGGTGTTAGGGTGGGACAGGGAGCAGGGTGGTGTTAGGGTGAGACAGGGAGCAGGGTGGTGTTAGGGTGAGACAGGGAGCAGGGTGGTGTTAGGGTGGGACAGGGTACAAATCAAATTTATTTATATAGCCTTACATCAGCTGATCAGCTGATATCTCAAAGTGCTGTACAGAAACCCAGCCTAAAACCCCAAACAGCAAGCAATGCAGGTGTAGAAGCACGGTGGCTAGGAAAAACTCCCTAGAAAGGCCAAAACCTAGGTAGAAACCTAGAGAGGAACCAGGCTATGAGGGGTGGCCAGTCCTCTTCTGGCTGTGCCAGGTGGAGATTATAACAGAACATGGCCAAGATGTTCAAATGTTCATAAATGACCAGCATTGTCGAATAATAATAATCACAGGCAGAACAGTTGAAACTGGAGCAGCAGCATGGCCAGGTGGACTGGGGACAGCAAGGAGTCATCATGCCAGGTTGTCCTGAGGCATGGCCCTAGGGCTCAGGTCCTCCGAGAGAGAAAGAAAGAGAGAATTAGAGAGAGCATACTTAAATTCACACAGGACACCGGCAGGGGCAGAAAATCCCAGTGGAAAGAGGGGAACCGGCCAGGCAGAGACAGCAAGGGCGGTTTGTTGCTCCAGAGGATTTCCGTTCACCTTCACACTCCTGGGCCAGGCTACACTCAATCATATGACCCACTGAAGAGATGAGTCTTCAGTAAAGACTTAAAGGTTGAGACCGAGTCTGCGTCTCTCACATGGGTAGGCAAACCATTCCATAAAAATTTAGCTCTATAGGAGAAAGCCCTGCCTCCAGCTGTTTGCTTAGAAATTCTAGGGACAGTAAGGAGGTCTGTGTCTTGTGACCGTAGCGTACGTGTAGGTATGTACGGCAGGACCAAATCAGAGAGATAGGTAGGAGCAAGCTCATGTAATGCTTTGTAGGTTAGCAGTAAAACCTTTAAATCAGCCCTTGACTTAACAGGAAGCCAGTGTAGGGAGGCTAGCACTGGAGTAATATGATAAAATGTTTTGGTTCTAGTCAGGATTCTAGCAGCCGTATTTAGCACTAACTGAAGTTTATTTAGTGCTTTATCCGGGTAGCCGGAAAGTAAATCAAATCAAATCAAATTTATTTATATAGCCCTTCGTACATCAGCTGATATCTCAAAGTGCTGTACAGAAACCCAGCCTAAAACCCCAAACAGCAAGCAATGCAGGTGTAGAAGCACGGTGGCTAGGAAAAACTCCCTAGAAAGGCCAATACCTAGGAAGAAACCTAGAGAGGAACCAGGCTATGTGGGGTGGCCAGTCCTCTTCTGGCTGTGCCGGGTGGAGATTATAACAGAACATGGCCAAGATGTTCAAATGTTCATAAATGACCAGCATGGTCGAATAATAATAAGGCAGAACAGTTGAAACTGGAGCAGCAGCACAGTCAGGTGGAAGTTGAAACTGGAGCAGCAGCATGGCCAGGTGGACTGGGGACAGCAAGGAGTCATCATGTCAGGTAGTCCTGGGGCATGGTCCTAGGGCTCAGGTCAGTTGAAACTGGAACAGCAGCATGGCCAGGTGGACTGGGGACAGCAAGGAGTCATCATGTCAGGTAGTCCTGGGGCATGGTCCTAGGGCTCAGGTCCTCCAAGAGAGAGAAAGAAAGAGAGAAGGAGAGAATTAGAGAACGCACACTTAGATTCACACAGGACACCGAATAGGACAGGAGAAGTACTCCAGATATAACAAACTGACCCCAGCCCCCCGACACAAACTACTGCAGCATAAATACTGGAGGCTGAGACAGAGCATTGCAGTAGTCTAACCTAGAAGCAACAAGCATGGATAAGTTTTTCTGCATCATTTTTGGACAGAAAGTTTCTGATTTTTGCAATGTTACGTAGATGGAAAAAAGCTGTCCTTGAAACAGTCTTGATATGTTCTTCAAAAGAGAAATCAGGGTCCAGAGTAACGCCGAGGTCCTTCACAGTTTATTTGAGACAACTGTACAACCATTAAGATTAATTGTCAGATTCAACAGAAGATCTCTTTGTTTCTTGGTACCTAGAACAAGCATCTCTGTTTTGTCTGAGTTTAAAAGTAGAACGTTTGCAGCCATCCACTTCCTTATGTCTGAAACACAGGCTTCTAGCAAGGGCAATTTTGGGGCTTCACCATGTTTCATTGAAATGTACAGCTGTGTGTTGTCCGCATAGCAGTGAAAGTTAACATTATCTTTTCGAATGACATCCCCAAGAGGTAAAATATATAGTGAAAACAACAGTGGTCCTAAAACGGAACCTTGAGGAACACTGACATTTACAGTTGATTTGTCAGAGGACAAACCATTCACAGAGACAAACTGATATCTTTCCGACAGATAAGATCTAAACCAGGCCAGAACTTGTCCTTGTAGACCAATTTGGGTTTCCAATCTCTCCAAAAGAATGTGGTGATCGATGGTATCAAGAGCAGTACTAAGGTCTAGGAGCACAAGGACAGATGCAGAGCCTCGGTCTGATGCCATTAAAATGTAATTTACCACCTTCACAAGTGCAGTCTCAGTGCTATGATGGGGTCTAAAACCAGACTGAAGCATTTCGTATACATTGTTTGTCTTCAGGGAGGCAGTGAGTTTCCAGTTTGGTGCTGCGCCATTTCCGTTCCAGTTTTCTGGAAGCTTCAGGGCTCTGGTATTTTCTGTATACCAGGGAGTTAGTTTCTTATGACAAATGTTTTTTTTTGTTTTTAGGGGTGCAACTGCATCTAGGGTAATACGCAAGGTTAAATTGAGTTCCTCAGTTAGGTGGTTAACTGATTTTTGTCCTCTGACGTCCTTGGGTAGGGCGAGGGAGTCTGGAAGGGCATCAAGGAATCTTTGTGTTGTCTGGGAATTTATAGCACGACTTTTGATGCTCCTTGGTTGGGGTCTGATGGGGTTATTCTACTGCTGTAATAGATCTGTAGTCCTCTCTGGGGCCCCCTGCTTATAAATGGGGTTATTCTACTGTTAAAGTATGGATCTGTCGTCCTCTCGGTGTCCCCCTGCTCTTCAATGGGGTTATTCTACTGTTGTAATAGATCTGTAGTCCTCTCTGGGGCCCCCTGCTCATCAATGGGGTTATTCTACTGTTGTAATATATCTGTCGTCCTCTCGGGGTCCCCCTGCTCTTCAATGGGGTTATTCTACTGTTGTAATAGATCTGTAGTCCTCTCTGGGGCCCCCTGCTCATCAATGGGGTTATTCTACTGTTGTAATAGATCTGTAGTCCTCTCTGGGGCCCCCCTGCTCATCAATGGGGCTATTATATTGTTGTAATAGACTACTTCAACTCCATCAGAACTTTCTCACACATCCAATATAATTCACAGTAGCAGTCAGTGCTGCTAGCTGAACCGAGGTGCACTGTAACTGAGACTAAAGCTATGCAGAAGTAACAGCAGCATATTGATAAACTGAAGCTATAGTTTCCTTGTACCATGTAGCATATTGAATATCAAACCTTATCAAATATTACAACAGTATAGTTCCCGCCCCAGTGTTCAGAAATATAGAGCTAGGGAAGCTATAGTATGAGTGTGCTCTCTGTGCTGATGTAACAGATTTAGAGAGTGGTCAACAGTGGTATGAGTTGGAATTGACTGGCCCAGATGCTGTACTCTGGCTCCCTCTAGAGGTCCAGAAACATAATGACAACACTGTAATGTAGTTTAGGAGGGTGTTAGGAACCCCTTATGTCACAACCATTTGTTAATGTACAAATTGTATCATATTTTTCCATGAGAAATAACGATCTAATTATTTATAATAAAAAATGAAATGATCAGGCTGTTTGACAGAGAGGCCGGCCTGTTTGCTGAATATGTCCAGAACCCCATGTTTAGCTAATTCACTATCTCTGTCTCTATTTTGCTTTAGGCTACTTAATGTTTAAAAAATATATATATTTGATTACTGTGAAGGGAATATTATAATGGCTGCCTGGGTTAAAATGTTTCTGTTTATGTATCTATGTATCTCTACTTGCACATCATTATCTGCACATCTATCTCTCCAGTATTAATGCTAAATTGTAAATATTTTCACCTCTATGGCCTATTTATTGCCTTACCTCTCTTATCTTCTACATTTGCACACACTGTATATAGATTATTCTACTGTATTATTGACTCTATGTTTATTCCATGTGTAACTCTGTGTTGTTGTTTCTGTCTCACTGCTTTGCTTTGTCTTGGTCAGGTCGCAGTTGTAAATGAGAACTTGGCCTACCTGGTTAAAAAAAGGAGAAATAAAAATAAATAAGCGATCTCAGAAAACGATGGTTTAACATCTAGTTCATAGTGACAGAACTGCATTACACTGTCCTAATAATACACAAGCTCCTAATTGAATCCTCCCAGTAGCACTTCTGTGATGAAACAGAGCAGTCGGGGCAATGACCACTGGGTAATAATCTCCTGGTAATAATCTCTGGGTAATAATCTCAGGGTAATAACCAGTGGATAATAACCAGTGGGTAATAATCTCTGGGTAATAGCCACTGGGTAATAATCTCTGGGCAATAACCACCAAGTAATAACTAAGCCAGTCCGGGTAATAACCACTGGGTAATAACTGAGCCAGTCGGGGTAATAACCACTGTGTAATAATCACAGGGTAATAACCACTGGGTAATAACTAAGCCAGTCCAGGTAATAACCACTGGGTAATAACCACTGGGTAATAACCACCGAGTAATAACTAAGCCAGTCCGGGTAGTCAGGCGACTCTACCTGCACGCTCCATAGAATGACACTACAGCTATCTCGCGCCACATACACGTTTTGCCCGGGAAATATCAGGACGTTCGAGAATGAAAACTTGTTGAAGACGAAGGACTTGATTCGTTTTTTAAATAATATTATAATATAATAGCTTCGTGATAATTCATATTTTCTATACGTTTATGGATTTTGCACGACTGAAAATCTGAGCAGCTGTCCGCGGTTGAGAAGTCTTCAACATGGCTTCCTCCACAGGTGACCGCCGAGACTCACAGGTGAGGATCCTTCCTTCCCTGCACACAGGTACCAATACACCGCTGGCGAAACACTGCTTCATTTAACAGTTATACTATGGCGAAACACTGCTTCATTTAACAGTTATACTATGGCGAAACACTGCTTCATTTAACAGTTATACAATGGCGAAACACTGCTTCATTTAACAGTTATACTATGGCGAAACACTGCTTCATTTAGCAGTTATACTAAACACTGCTTCATTTAACAGTTATACTATGGCGAAACACAGCTTCATTTAACAGTTATACTAAACACAGCTTCATTTAACATGTATACTCATACACCTGATCATTCAGCATAATCATGCTTTCTGAAATTACACAGACTTTGTGTTGTGTTATTTTGCAACTGGGCAAACAGTATTGTGTCGCAACAACGTGGAGTGAAAGTTTTGCTTTCACTTACTCTGTTGGTAAAGCATGATTTAGAGAGATTTAGTAAACATATATAGACTACAAATCGGAAACAGTCAATTGACATGTCAACTTTTGCCTGTTCATATGGGAGTTTACTCGTTTTTCTCTACGCTATTTTTCTCTGTTAACCTACATACGCTCATATATTGTTCATTCAATTCGTATACAAACATTTTCTGCAGACTTTTCTAGTCGTCGTATTATTATGCTACTTTATGCTAATCAGTTAGTTGCACATCTTGCTTACTGTTATACTGTTATAAAGGGTTATAATGCAATTACATGACATTGGATCCACATAATGAATTTGATATGAAAACCTTGGTAGTGACACATAAAGTGTAGGATTGTTTTTATTGTAGAATAGTTGTTAGTTGTTCTATGTAAAGCGCATAACTGATCACTCATAACAGCCTACCAACATCAGCCTGAACAAAACACATTCAGAGTTAATGGCTGATCTATTCTGTGGCTATAAAGCAACCTCAACCCCAGTAATCCCTATAGTCTATAAGTCAAGGAGTGGTTTTGGGAAAGAACAAACAAACTAAAAGCCTTGCTCTAGGGCAGAGTCCCAAATGGCACACTATTTGCTACATAGTGCCCTATGGGTTCTAGTCAAAGAAGTGCCCTATATAGGGAATAAGGTGCCATTTGGGATGTATGCTTAGATCCTAGTGGACTCAAGATTCTGGAGAAACAGGTTCTGAGGTAATGGTGTCGCTGATTAACAGTATCCTGGGAATGACTATGGTTGTATCTCAAACAGCATCCTATTCCCTATATAGTGGCCTGGTCTAAAGTAGTGCAGCACCCTATTCCCTATATAGTGGCCTGGTCTAAAGTAGTGCAGCACCCTATATAGTGGCCTGGCCTATAGTAGTGCAGCACCCTATTCCCTATATAGTGGCCTGGTCTAAAGTAGTGCAGCACCCTATATAGTGGCCTGGCCTATAGTAGTGCAGCACCCTATTCCCTATATAGTGGCCTGGTCTAAAGTAGTGCAGCACCCTATGTAGTGGCCTGGCCTATAGTAGTGCAGCACCCTATTCCCTATATAGTGGCCTGGTCTAAAGTAGTGCAGCACCCTATATAGTGGCCTGGCCTATAGTAGTGCAGCACCCTATTCCCTACATAGTGCCCTGGTCTAAAGTGGTGCAGCACCCTATTCCCTACATAGTGGCCTGGCCTATAGTAGTGCACTATGTAGGGAATAGGGTACCATTTGGAATACAGACAGTCTTTAAAGGGACTTGTGGTTTGGCCTGTGGAGACTTGCAGATGCCCGCTGACTGCATCTTCATGGCGTCTTGAGTGGTGTTGTTTACTAATGCACTTCTAAAGTCCTGTGTTTAATATCACGGTCTGTCATTCTGCTAGTGCTTTAGAAACAGTGGAGTTAGGGGGGGGGGGGGGGGGGGGGGGCTTTTAGTCAACCAGGTGAGGGGAGTTCTTTACTCATTAGTGACCTTAAGTCATCAATCAAGTACAAGGGAGGAATGAAAACCTGCAGATACTCGGGCCCACCGTGGAATGAGTTTGGCACACGTGAGTCAGAGCATGATGTCAGTGGCGCGTTGGGGAGAAGGCTGGTAGGTCTACCATGTTAGTGACCTAGTGTGGTGCATGATGTCAGTGGCGCGTTGGGGAGAAGGCTGGTAGGTCTACCATGTTAGTGACCTAGTGTGGTGCATGATGTCAGTGGCGCGTTGGGGAGAAGGTTGGTAGGTCTACCATGTTAGTGACCTAGTGTGGTGCATGACGTCAGTGGCGCGTTGGGGAGAAGGCTGGTAGGTCTACCATGTTAGTGACCTAGTGTGGTGCATGACGTCAGTGGCGCGTTGGGGAGAAGGCTGGTAGGTCTACCATGTTAGTGACCTAGTGTGGTGCATGACGTCAGTGGCGCGTTGGGGAGAAGGCTGGTAGGTCTACCATGTTAGTGACCTAGTGTGGTACGTGAGTTAGAGCATGATGTCAGTGGCGCGTTGGGGAGAAGGTTGGTAGGTCTACCATGTTAGTGACCTAGTGTGGTGCATGACGTCAGTGGCGCGTTGGGGAGAAGGCTGGTAGGTCTACAATGTTAGTGACCTAGTGTGGTGCATGACGTCAGTGGCGCGTTGGGGAGAAGGCTGGTAGGTCTACCATGTTAGTGACCTAGTGTGGTGCATGACGTCAGTGGCGCGTTGGGGAGAAGGCTGGTAGGTCTACCATGTTAGTGACCTAGTGTGGTGCATGACGTCAGTGGCGCGTTGGGGAGAAGGTTGGTAGGTCTACCATGTTAGTGACCTAGTGTGGTAACGCCTCATTCTAAGGCCGTTCCGTTCTGGAGACAAACAGTCTCCTTCTCTGGTTTCTCTTAGTGCTTTAGAAACCATGACAACGCACTAACTAGAGAATGACATCAGTGGCGCGTTAGGGAGAAGGCTGGTAGGCCAGTCATGTGTCGTAGCATTGTAGTGACCCTAGTGATAGCGTTGTGACTTGTCCTCATCCTGAGCCAGTTCTGATAAACAGATAATGCAGTGATTCCCTGCTCTGATGCCAGAACCCCACGTGCTGCTGGTGACGGGCTGAGGCTGATACAGCTCTGGAGACAATGGAAGAGGAATGAAAGATCCCTCTATCAGTCCTGCTGACCTAGAGTCGCACCCTGGCACCCTGTTCCCTATACAATGCACTATACTACAGCCCTATTCCCTCTATCAGTCCTGCTGACCTAGAGTCACACCCTGTTCCCTATACAATGCACTATACTATAGCCCTATTCCCTCTATCAGTCCTGCTGACCTAGAGTCACACCCTGGCACCCTGTTCCCTCCACACTATACTACAGCCCTATTCCCTCTATCAGTCCTGCTGACCTAGAGTCACACCCTGTTCCCTATACAATGCACTATACTACAGCCCTATTCCCTCTATCAGTCCTGCTGACCTAGAGTCGCACCCTGTTCCCTATACAATGCACTATACTACAGCCCTATTCCCTCTATCAGTCCTGCTGACCTAGAGTCGCACCCTGGCACCCTGTTCCCTATACAGTGCACTATACTACAGCCCTATTCCCTCTATCAGTCCTGCTGACCTAGAGTCGCACCCTGGCACCTTGTTCCCTATACAATGCACTATACTACAGCCCTATTCCCTCTATCAGTCCTGCTGACCTAGAGTCACACCCTGGCACCCTGTTCCCTATACAGTGCACTATACTACAGCCCTTTCCCTATATCAGTCCTGCTGACCTAGAGTCACACCCTGTTCCCTCCACACTATACTACAGCCCTATTCCCTCTATCAGTCCTGCTGACCTAGAGTCGCACCCTGGCACCCTGTTCCCTATACAGTGCACTATACTACAGCCCTTTCCCTATATCAGTCCTGCTGACCTAGAGTTGCACCCTGGCACCCTGTTCCCTCCACACTATACTACAGCCCTATTCCCTCTATCAGTCCTGCTGACCTAGAGTCGCACCCTGGCACCCTGTTCCCTATACAATGCACTATACTATAGCCCTATTCCCTCTATCAGTCCTGCTGACCTAGAGTCACACCCTGGCACCCTGTTCCCTATACAGTGCACTATACTACAGCCCTATTCCCTCTATCAGTCCTGCTGACCTAGAGTCGCACCCTGTTCCCTCCACACTATACTACAGCCCTATTCCCTCTATCAGTCCTGCTGACCTAGAGTCACACCCTGTTCCCTATACAATGCACTATACTACAGCCCTATTCCCTCTATCAGTCCTGCTGACCTAGAGTCGCACCCTGTTCCCTATACAATGCACTATACTACAGCCCTATTCCCTCTATCAGTCCTGCTGACCTAGAGTCGCACCCTGTTCCCTCCACACTATACTACAGCCCTATTCCCTATATAATGCACTACTTTATACACTACTTTATACTACAGCCCTATTCCCTATATAGTGCACTACTTTATACTACAGCCCTATTCCCTATATAGTGCACTACTCTATACTACAGCCCTATTCCCTATATAGTGCACTACTGTTGACCATGGCCCTATTCCCTATATAGAACACTACTGTTGACCAGAGCCCTATTCCCTATATAGAACACTACTGTTGACCAGAGCCCTATTCCCTATATAGAACACTACTGTTGACCAGAGCCCTATTCCCTATATAGAACACTACTGTTGACCAGAGCCCTATTCCCTATATAGAACACTACTGTTGACCAGAGCCCTATTCCCTATATAGAACACTACTGTTGACCAGAGCCCTATTCCCTATATAGAACACTACTGTTGACCAGAGCCCTATTCCCTATATAGAACACTACTGTTGATCAGAGCCCTATTCCCTATAGAACACTACTGTTGACCAGAGCCCTATTCCCTATATACGTATATTGCTGCCTGACTTGCTACCTGACTTGCTGCCTGCCTGCATGACTTGTTGCCTGCATGACTTGCTGCCTGCCTGCATGACTTGCTGCCTGCCTGCTGTTGACCTTAGTGATGGGGCTCTATTCAGCTCAGCCACAGAACAGCCATTATGTTGAATCTATCTATTGTAGGATACAGGCAGAGTAGACACACTGTTGAACAGTATCCTCAGCCACAGAACGGCCATACTCGTCGCCAAACTCACTGGCTACAGGTTATCAACAAGTCTCTCCTAGGTGAAGCCCCGCCTTATCTCAGCTCACTGGTCACCATAGCAGCACCCACTCGTAGCACGCGCTCCAGCAGGTATGTATATCTCACTGGTCACCCCAAAGCCAATTCCTCCTTTGGTCGTCTTTCCTTCCAGTTCTTTGCTGCCATGACTGAAAAGAATTGCAAAAATCTCTGAAGCTGGAGACTCACATCTCCCTCACTAGCATTAAGCACCAGCTGTCAGAGCAGCTCACAGATCACTGGACCTGTGCATAGCCCATCTGTAAATAGCCCATCTATCCAGCTACCTCATCCCCATACTGTATTTATTTATTTATTTTGCTCATTTGCACCTCAGTATCTCTACCTGTACATTCATCTCCTGCATATCTACCATTCCAGTGTTGAATTGCCATATTGTAATTACTTCGCCACCATGGCCTATTTATTTCCTTAACTTACCTCATTTGCACTCACTGTATATAGACTTTTTGTTTTCTTTTGTTCTACTGTGTTATTGACTATGTTTTGTTTATTCCATGTGTAACTCTGTGTCGTTGTCTGTGTCACACTGCTGTGCTTTATCTTGGCCAGGTCGCAGTTGTAAATGAAAACTTGTTCTCTCATAAATACAAATGTTGAATCTATCTACTGTAGGATACAGGCAGAGTAGACACACTGTTGAACAGTATCCCAAATGGCACCATATTCCCTATATAGTTCACTACTATGGGCTCTGGTCCAATGTAGTGCACTATACAGAGAACAGGGTGTCATATGGGATGCATCCTTGGTGTCATGGTGGAGAAAGGCAGTCTGGTCTATATGAGTGGGTCTGTTTTCTGTTTCACAGTTGTTTCTATGACAGTCATACAGATGTTGTCTGTTCCTAATGTCACCCTGTCCACTGTATAGTAGAGGTGGAACCAAGTCTCTATTACTATTATTAGAGTCACAAGCAAGTCATGAGGTCTGAGTCTCAAGTCGAGTCCCCAGTAGAACGGGTCGAGTCTGGAGTCCAGTCCAAGTCGAGTCCCCAGTAGAACGGGTCGAGTCTGGAGTCCAGTCCAAGTCGAGTCCCCAGTAGAACGGGTCGAGTCTGGAGTCCAGTCCAAGTCGAGTCCCCAGTAGAACGGGTCGAGTCTGGAGTCCAGTCCAAGTCGAGTCCCCAGTAGAACGGGTCGAGTCTGGAGTCCAGTCCAAGTCGAGTCCCCAGTAGAACGGGTCGAGTCTGGAGTCCAGTCCAAGTCGAGTCCCCAGTAGAACGGGTCGAGTCTGGAGTCCAGTCTCAAGTCGAGTCCCCAGTAGAACGGGTCGAGTCTGGAGTCCAGTCCAAGTCGAGTCCCCAGTAGAACGGGTCGAGTCTGGAGTCCAGTCCAAGTCGAGTCCCCAGTAGAACGGGTCGAGTCTGGAGTCCAGTCCAAGTCGAGTCCCCAGTAGAACGGGTCGAGTCTGGAGTCCAGTCCAAGTCGAGTCCCCAGTAGAACGGGTCGAGTCTGGAGTCCAGTCCAAGTCGAGTCCCCAGTAGAATGGGTCGAGTCTGGAGTCCAGTCTCAAGTCGAGTCCCCAGTAGAACGGGTCGAGTCTGGAGTCCAGTCCAAGTCGAGTCCCCAGTAGAACGGGTCGAGTCTGGAGTCCAGTCCAAGTCGAGTCCCCAGTAGAACGGGTCGAGTCTGGAGTCCAGTCCAAGTCGAGTCCCCAGTAGAACGGGTCGAGTCTGGAGTCCAGTCCAAGTCGAGTCCCCAGTAGAACGGGTCGAGTCTGGAGTCCAGTCCAAGTCGAGTCCCCAGTAGAACGGGTCGAGTCTGGAGTCCAGTCCAAGTCGAGTCCCCAGTAGAACGGGTCGAGTCTGGAGTCCAGTCCAAGTCGAGTCCCCAGTAGAACGGGTCGAGTCGCACGTTTTTTTTCAAGTCATACCCCCCCCCAAAAATCTATACATGTAGTGACTTGTTGAACTGCAAATCGTTGTCTATTTATTGAGGCTTCCAGACATCCCTTTACAGTATGTATTCTACAACACACTTTGATGATGTCATTGTAAAATAGGGATGTTGTGAAGGCAGGTTGATGAGCTCAGAACGTAGATGTATTTACAGGTCTTGGTGATCCGATGGTGAAAGTGCCACATCATACCAAATAAATTTATAAAAATACAAGTATTACAGAACACACACACACACACACACACACACACACACACACACACACACACACACACACACACACACACACACACACACTCCACACTCTCTGATGCATATACAGCCTTTTATTAATGCACCTAGGACTGTTTGTTCAGCCTCTTGATCACCTTCAAAGATTATCTTTCACCAGGTCAGGAGGTGTCAACCTCTGATGGTTGTACATCTCTAGTAAAGTGGACCAGCGGTGGCTGGGAGGTCTCTTCCTGTTTTGTTTTAGTGGGGCTTCACAGACATGTGGGTAGAGGTATACAGATCAGGTCAGTCTGTTGGTAGATAAGGGTTCATGGTGGGGTCACTATCGTTCATCATCATCATCAGGCTGGTGATAGATACAGTGAACCCATAGAAGAAGTCATGTGTTGTCAATGTAATGGGTTGGTTTCCTGACTGTAATGTAATGGGTTGGTTTCCTGACTGTAATGTAATGGGTTGGTTTCCTGACTGTAATGTAATGGGTTGGTTTCCTGACTGTAATGTAATGGGTTGGTTTCCTGACTGTAATGTAATGGGTTGGTTTCCTGACTGTAATGTAATGGGTTGGTTTCCTGACTGTAACAGGAAGAATACACCTTTATCAGTGCATATGGATGATCTAATCACCACATGTTACTGACTCAGGTTCCGTCCCAAATAGCACTCTGTTCCCACTATATAAAGGGAATAGGGTGCCTTTTGGGAAGCATTCCCCAGGCTATCACATTGCTGTTGTTTGTCAGAGCCCTCTTTCCTGTTAATACTGTGTTATCTACCAATCAGCCCATCAGAGGTTTCTGTTCAGACCTGTAGAAGCAGTGTCTCTCTCTCTCTGGAGGCTCATGGGGCTCTGGTCTGAAGTAAGTCACTATTTAAGGAGTAGGGTGCCATTTGGGATGTTCTTATTGAGTTGGACCAATCCTGTAGAAGGAAGCAATGTCTACTTTCACTTTAATGTTATCAGACAGTTTAAATCAACACATCTATCTGCCAGCACAGATATGGCAGTTTTAGCAGGTCTCTTTCACACTAGTTATTGTAATGGGCTGGTTTCCTTTGTGAGCCTGCTGTTCACTCTGACAATCATTAAAGCATATGTGACCGACCGGTTCGGTCTTATGTAGCAACATTTAAATGGTGTATTTTACATTGGAAAGAAGTAGAAGAGCTAGAACATGGTATATCAGACACTGCAGTTGAGGAACAATGGGAAAGTAATTCTGCTTTGAAAGGTGATGAACTTGTAACCTCACTTTTGAGAAAATGGCCCTTGAATATTTTTGGTACCCACTGGAGAGCTCTTCTTTGTCTACACCCATTCAGCATTGTTAACACCCTCTGAAGCTTTAAGGATTAACCTGTGAGGCCATGTACTAAACAACCAACGATTTCAAGACTAAAGACTGGTTTATACTACGGGTGTTCGTAAATTTAATTTGGAGTGCCAGAGTGTGCTCTGGGCGTTCGTAAACTCAGAGCGTTGTCAGGTTGTCCATTTGTAAATTCAGAATGTTTCGCTCTCTGAGCGTTCAGAGCGCACACTGGACACTGGCCGAGGAGTAGGGTTGATCCCAGCGTTCAGAGCTCACACTGGACACTCTGGCCGAGGAGTAGGGTTGATCCCAGCGTTAGGAGCTAACACTGGACACTCTGGCCGAGGAGTAGGGTTGATCCCAGCGTTCAGAGCTCACACTGGACACTCTGGCCGAGGAGTAGGGTTGATCCCAGCGTTCAGAGCTCACACTGGACACTCTGGCCGAGGAGTAGGGTTGATCCCAGCGTTCAGAGCTCACACTGGACACTGGCCGAGGAGTAGGGTTGATCCCAGCGTTCAGAGCTCACACTGGACACTGGCCGAGGAGTAGGGTTGATCCCAGCGTTCAGAGCTCACACTGGACACTGGCCGAGGAGTAGGGTTGATCCCAGCGTTCAGAGCTCACACTGGACACTCTGGCCGAGGAGTAGGGTTGATCCCAGCGTTCAGATCTCACACTGGACACTCTGGCTGAGGAGTAGGGTTGATCCCAGCGTTCAGAGCTCACACTACACTCTGGCCGAGGAGTAGGGTTGATCCCAGCGTTCAGAGCTCACACTGGACACTGGCTGAGGAGTAGGGTTGATCCCAGCGTTAGGAGCTCACACTGGTTGAGCCGAGCGTTCTGACATAACAACAGCAATCAAGCACTCAACATAAGTGGTAACGTTGGCTAGCTTGCTAGCTACTTCCAGACACAAATGAGAGAACAGCTCACTCTGACCATTTTACTCTCCCTAGCAGAGCTGGTTAGGCTGTTTTTAGGTTATCCAGAGCGTTGGTGACTGCAACTTGGCTGCTGGCAACAATTTAATTATGCTTTTTATGTCAACATTTACTGACACCGGCCACTTTCAATGGTTGTTGAGCGTTGTAAATGTGTCAGTTATTCTGCGCTCGGGCAGACTCAGACGAAATCTGAAATCGGAGTAGATTGAGCAAATTTACCAGCTACGTCTATCGACATTTGTTGCATTGACATCATGAATATTCTATTGAAATGTTTACTTGCATAGTGGAGTCTTTTGTTTAGACATGTAGCTAGCTAACTAGCTAAACAATGAAACATAATCCCAACTCATAACGTTACTACCCTGCATGAATCTGCAGGTAGCTAACCAACCAGGTTCAATGGTAGCTAGCTAACATTAGACTATAACTAGCAATGCAAATTGCTCTGCATATTTGCAATCAAACACCAGAATTTTCTCCATCTCCTTAGCTATTATACTCTAATTCCACTGATTTCAAAACTCGGTCCTCCAGAAAGTGGAGAGCAACACTTATGCAGTTCTACTACGTGATGTCTTTCAAAAAGAAAAAAAAGGAAAGGATTACCTGCACATACTGACCAGCTCATGTTATAGACAGAAGCAAGCTACATGGCGGACCAATCCGACCTCATCTCTCGGCATGTCCAGCCTCCTCATTATCTCAGCCAATCATGGCTAGCGGGAAGGTTGCTGACTTTTTCCATGACTAAACCAAATTCCCTGTTTTAGGTCAGTTAGGATCACCACTTTATTTTAAGGATGTGAAATGCCAGAATAATAGTAGAGAGAATGATTTATTTCAAGTTTTATTTCTTTCATCACATTCCCAGTGGGTCAGAAGTTTACATACACTCAATTAGTATTTGGTAGCATTGCCTTTAAATTGTTTAACCTGGGTCAAACATTTCGGGTAGCCTTCCACAAGCTTCCCACAATACGTTGGGTGAATTTTGGCCCATTCCTCCTGACAGAGCTGGTGTAACTGAGTCAAGTTTGTAGGCCTTCTTGCTCGCACACACTTTTTCAGTTCTGCCCACAGATTTTCTATGGGATTGAGGTCTTGGCTTTGTGATGGCCACTCCAATACATTGACTTTGTTGTCCTTAAGCCATTTTGCCACAACTTTGGAAGTATGCTTGGGGTCATTGTCCATTTGGAAGACCCAAGCTTTAACTTCTTGACTGATGTCTTGAGATGTTGCTTCAGTATATCCACATAATTTTCCAGCTTCTTGATGACATCTATTTTGTGAAGTGCACCAGTCCCTCCTGCAGCAAAGCACCCCCACAACATGATGCTGCCACCCCTGTGCTTCACGGTTGGGATGGTGTTCTTCGGCTTGCAAGCCTCCCCCTTTTTCCTCCAAACATAACAATGGTCATTATGGCCAAACAGTTCTATTTTTGTTTCATCAGACCAAAAAGTACACTCTTTGTCCCATGTGCAGTTGCACACTGTAGTCTGGCTTTTTTATGGCAGTTTTGGAGCAGTGGCTTCTTCCTTTCTGATTATGTCAATATAGGACTTGTTTACTGTGGATTTAGATACTTTTGTACCTGTTTCCTCCAGCATCTTCTCAAGGTTCTTTGCTGTTGTTCTGGGATTGATTTGCACTTTTTGCACCAAAATACGTTAATCTCTAGGAGACAGAACGCATCTCCTTCCAGAGCGGTATGATGGCTGCGTGGTCCAATGGTGTTTATACTTGCGTACTATTGTTTGTACAGATGAACGTGGTACCTTCAGTCGTTTGGAAATGGCTCCCAAGGATGAACCAGACTTGTGGAGATCTACAATGTTTTTTCTTTGCTGATTTCTTTTGATTGTCCCATGATGTCAAGCAAAGAGTCACTGAGTTTGAAGGTAGGCCTTCAAATACATCCACAGGTACACCTCCAATTGACTCAAATGATGTCAATTAGCCTATCAGAAGCTTCTAAAGCCATGATATTGTTTTCTGGAATTATCCAAGCTGTTTAAAGGCACAGTCAACTTAGTGTATGTAAACTTCTGACCCACTGGAATTGTGATACGGTGAATTATAAGTGAAATAATCTCTGTCAACAATTGTTGGAAAAAATACTTCTGTCATGCAAGTAGATGTCCTAACCAACTTGCCCAAACTATAGTTTGTTAACAAGAAATGTGTGGAGTGGTTGAAAAACAAGTTTTAATGACTCCAACCTAAGTGTATGTAAACTTCCGACTTCAACTGTATGTAGAGCGTAATGACAGTGCATCCACTATATATTTACTGCAGCTGTCTGGTCCTGTCATGTCCCAGGAGAGAGATAAAGCAGGGGGTTTTGTAGGCAGAGGCAGAGCTGTGGAGGGAGAGTCTGAGAGGAGGCAAAGGGCAGGGGTTTGGAGGGAGGAGGGTAGGAGCTTGGAGGGAGGAGAGCAGGGGTTTGGAGGGAGGAGACCAGGGGTTTGGAGGGAGGAGGGCAGGGGTTTGGAGGGAGGAGACCAGGGGTTTGGAGGGAGGAGAGCGTTGGTTTGAAGGTAGGAGGAATGGAGGAGGGTAGAGGTTTGGAGGGAGGAGAGCAGGGATTTGGAGGTAGGAGGGCAGGGGTTTGGAGGGCGGAGGGCAGGGGTTTGGAGGGAGTAGGGTAGGAGCTTGGAGGGAGGAGAGCAGGGGTTTGGAGGGAGGAGACCAGGGGATTGGAGGGAGGAGGGCAGGGGTTTGGAGGGAGGAGACCAGGGGTTTGGAGGGAGGAGAGCAGAGGTTTGGAGGAAGGAGAGCAGAGGTTTGGAGGGAGGAGAGCAGAGGTTTGTAGGGAGGAGAGCAGAGGTTTGGAGGGAGGAGAGCAGAGGTTTGGAGGGGGGAGAGCAGGGGTTTGGAGGGAGGAGAGCAGAGGTTTGGAGGGAGGAGAGCAGAGGTTTGGAGGGAGGAGAGCAGAGGTTTGGAGGGAGGAGAGCAGGGGTTTGGAGGGAGGAGAGCAGAGGTTTGGAGGGAGGAGAGCAGGGGTTTGGAGGGAGGAGGTAGGGAGTAGGGTAGGAGCTTGGAGGGAGGAGAGCAGGGATTTGGAGTGAGATGGAATGGAGGAAGGCAGAGGTTTGGAGGGAGGAGTGCAGGGGTTTGGAGGGAGGAGGGATGGAGGAGGATAGGGATTTCTGAGGGGAGAGCAGATGTTTTGGAGCCCATCGACTAGGATCAGCGCCTCTGACAGGAATTATGATTCGTTGTAATGAGATAAATAAAGTCCATAGACCAGGCGTGCACTGAGCTGGGTCAGAGAAGAGTATGACTTGGCCAGAGAGGAGAGAGACCTGCAGTAGGCCAGAGAGGAGAGAGACCTGCAGTAGGCCAGAGAGGAGAGAGACCTGCAGTAGGCCAGAGAGGAGAGAGACCTGCAGTAGGCCAGAGAGGAGAGAGACCTGCAGTAGGCCAGATAGGACCTTTCTTCGTCCAATAGTCTCAGCCCGGTGAATCATGCCCACCACCCAGCACAGTCCACACAGTTACATCCACAGAGCCAGTCAGCCTGATAAACTAACAGTCAGGAAGATTCAGCTTAAACCACTTGATAAATGGCACTGGCTGCTGGTCACATGCTCATAGAAAGAGAAAGCTCTGGGTGCCAGGATAAAATAGCTACTGTAGTCGGATCCTGAGACTCAGCCTGCTGGAGGCTAAATTAACTGTACATGGTTTCATTTTCCTGGAAGAATAGAGACAAATTGCAGTCAGAGAAGGTTTAGGAAGAGAAGACGCCTTGGAGAGTTAAATAAACAAATTAAGTTTACATGTGTAATGGGAATCTATTATAGATTGAATGTTGTTTCATGTTAAATCTCATTGAATGTTGTTTAAATGTTATATCTCATTGAATGTTGTTTCATCTTATATCTCATTGAATGTTGTTTAAATGTTATATCTCATTGGATGTTGTTTCATGTTATATCTCATTGGATGTTGTTTCATGTTATATCTCATTGGATGTTGTTTCATGTTATATCTCATTGGATGTTGTTTCATCTTATATCTCATTGGATGTTGTTTCATGTTATATCTCATTGGATGTTGCCTTGATAAAACATCAGCAGTTGTATGAAGCAGTGAGGCCCGAGGGGGTGTGGCATACAGTACATACCACGGCTAAGGGTTGTTCTTACGCACGGCGCAACACGGAGTACCTGGATACAGCCCTTAGCTACGGTATACAGGCCATATACCACAAACCCCTGCTGTGCTTTATTGCTTTTACAAACCAGTTGCCAAGACAGCAAGGCAAGGAACGACACATCTAAATGGAAAACGTTGCAGGGGGTACCGGCACAGAGTCAATGTGGAGGCTATATACAGGGGGTACCGGCACAGAGTCAATGTGGAGGCTATATACAGGGGGTACCGGTACAGAGTCAATGTGGAGGCTATATACAGGGGGTACTGGTACAGAGTCAATGTGGAGGCTATATACAGGGGGTACCGGTACAGAGTCAATGTGGAGGCTATATACAGGGGGTACCGGCACAGAGTCAATGTGGAGGCTATATACAGGGGGTACCGGTACAGAGTCAATGTGGAGGCTATATACAGGGGGTACCGGTACAGAGTCAATGTGGAGGCTATATACAGGGCGTACTGGTACAGAGTCAATGTGGAGGCTATATACAGGGGGTACCGGTACAGAGTCAATGTGGAGGCTATATACAGGGGGTACTGGTACAGAGTCAATGTGGAGGCTATATACAGGGGGTACCGGTACAGAGTCAATGTGGAGGTTATATACAGGGGGTACCGGTACAGAGTCAATGTGGAGGCTATATACAGGGGGTACTGGTACAGAGTCAATGTGGAGGCTATATACAGGGGGTACCGGCACAGAGTCAATGTGGAGGCTATATACAGGGGGTACCGGTACAGAGTCAATGTGGAGGCTATATACAGGAGGTACCGGTACAGAGTCAATGTGGAGGCTATATACAGGGGGTACCGGTACAGAATCAATGTGGAGGCTATATACAGATTGTAGTCTATATACAGTATAGCTGGTGTTTATAGTGAGTTGACCCAGAGACTGTAGTCTATATACAGTATAGCTGGTGTTTATAGTGAGTTGACCCAGAGACTGTAGTCTTTATACAGTATAGCTGGTGTTTATAGTGAGTTGACCCATAGACTGTAGTCTATATACAGTATAGCTGGTGTTTATAGTGAGTTGACCCAGAGACTGTAGTCTACATACAGTATAGCTGGTGTTTATAGTGAGTTGACCCAGAGACTGTAGTCTTTATAGTGAGTTGACCCATAGACTGTAGTCTATATACAGTATAGCTCGTGTTTATAGTAGGTTGACCCAGAGACTGTAGTCTATATACAGTATAGCTGGTGTTTATAGTGAGTTGACCCATAGACTGTAGTCTATATACAGTATAGCTGGTGTTTATAGTGAGTTGACCCAGAGACTGTAGTCTATATACAGTATAGCTGGTGTTTATAGTGAGTTGACCCAGAGACTGTAGTCTTTATACAGTATAGCTGGTGTTTATAGTGAGTTGACCCAGAGACTGTAGTCTATATACAGTATAGCTGGTGTTTATAGTGAGTTGACCCAGAGACTGTAGTCTATATACAGTATAGCTGGTGTTTATAGTGAGTTGACCCAGAGACTGTAGTCTTTATACAGTATAGCTGGTGTTTATAGTGAGTTGACCCAGAGACTGTAGTCTATATACAGTATAGCTGGTGTTCCATCACCCTGAAAGGAACACAGTGCACAGTGCTAGGACAGAACTCTGCCAACACACTACTTTACATCACTTATTAATGCTGATGATTTCCTCATGGACTTTCAGTGGAGTATAATGTACAAGTCTACAGATGTCATATTGATTGCTATTATGGAGGAGATGCTGTGTGTCCCTGTTTGCAGACCTCTCTGCCCTACCCTCTTCCTAAAGCAAATACCACTTGAAAATAGTTGCTGGTGAAGAGGAGGTTGAATAGACCTGTTGTTTGTTTGTTTATTTTGTTTCTGGGATTTGACATCTCTGTTCTGGGTGCTTTACTGTAAAGGCCCAGTGAAGTCAACATGCAGTTTTCCTGCAGGACTGCATTATCGGGGTTTTAGTCTTTTGATATTGATATGAAAACGACTGCATTGGGCCTTTGCATAACCTGCCGCCTCAGTGGTGCTGATAGCTCAGTAACTTTCGTCACTCTACAACTTCCAGTCCAACATTCAAGCCTTCTGCTTCACATCAAAAAGTTGCAGTGAATTGTGTACTGCATAGTTTCTCTAGACAGATGGGTTTCCTCTAGAGGTCGACCGATTAATCTGAATGGCCGATTAATTAGGGCCGATTTCAAGTTTTCATAACAATTGCCGATTTGTTCTTATTTTTTTTTTTTTTTTCAAATCACACGTTTGTGTAGGCGGGGCTTAGAATGCGGGTGTTTATTGCGGGAGGAAACTAGAGGTCGACCGATTATGATTTTCCAACGCCGATACCGATTATTGGAGAACCAAAAAAGCCAATACCGATTAATCGTCCGATATAATTTTTTACAATGTATTTGTAATAATGACAATTACAACAATACTGAATGAACACTTATTTTAACTTAATATAATACATCAATAAAATCAATTTAGCCTCAAGTAGATAATGAAACATGTTCAATTTGGTTTAAATAATACAAAAACAAAGTGTTGGAGAAGAAAGTAAAAGTGCAATATGTGCCATGTATGAAAGCTAACGTTTAAGTTCCTTGCTCAGAACATGAAAACATATGAAAGCTGGTGGTTCCTTTTAACATGAGGCTTCAATATTCCCAGGTAAGAAGTTTTAGGTTGTAGTTATTATAGGAATTATAGGACCATTTCCCTCTATACCATTTGTATTTCATTAACCTTTGACTATTGTATGTTCTTATAGGCACTTCAGTATTGCCAGTGTAACAGTATAGCTTCCGTCCCTCTCATCGCTCCTCCCTGGTCTCGAACCAGCAACAAAACGACAACTGTCACCATAGAAGCAGCGTTACCCATGCAGAGCAAGGGGAACAACTACTAGAAGGCTCAGAGCGAGTGACGTTTGATACGCTATTAGCGCGCGCTAACTAGCTAGCCATTTCACTTCGGTTACACCAGCCTCATCTCGGGAGTTGATAGGCTTGAAATCATAAACAGCGCAATGCTTGACGCACAACGAAGAGCTGCTGACAAAACGCAAAGAAAGTGCTGTTTGAATGAATGTTTATGCACCTGCTTCTGCCTACCACCGCTCAGTCAGATACTTACATACTTGTATGCTCAGTCAGATTATATGCAACGCAGGACACGCTAGATAATATCTAGTAATATCATCAACCATGTGTAGTTAACTATTGATTATGATTGATTTATATAAGATAAGTTTAATGCTAGCTAGCAACTTACCTTGGCTTACTGCATTCGCGTAACAGGCAGTCTCCTTGTGGAGTGCCACGAGAGAGAGGCAGGTCGTTATTGCTTTGGATTAGTTAACTGTAAGGTTGCAAGATTGGATCCCCCGAGCTGACAAGGTGAAAATCTGTCGTTCTGCCCCTGAACAAGGCAGTTAACCCACCATTCCTAGGCCGTCATTGAAAATAAGAATGTGTTCTTAACGGACTTGCCTAGTTAAATAAAGATTAAATAAAGGTATAAAAATAAAAAATAAATCGGCAAATTGGCCCAAAATAACGATTTCCAATTGTTATGAAAACTTGAAATCGGCCATTCCGATTAATCGGTCGACCTCTAGTCTAGTCAGATCCATGTTCAGTCTACAACACAGACATGGTGGACTAGTTGATCATGTTACTGGTGTCTCCTGGTGCATCCTGGTAGGAGGGTCTGGAGGCAGAATTCGTGGGGATTTAACCTGCGTTCCATTTTGGGACACAGTCATGGACAGAGGTCCATTGGTCCTGATGAGCTGTCAGCCTGGGTATGAAACAACTGAGGCTGTCCACCAAGCTACACTGCTCCTACAACCCTGTCACAACATATTGAGGCCAACAGGAGCACAGACACTCCGGGGCGACAGGATGGCTGTTCTTTCCAGAGTGAGGGAGAGAAACTGACAGTGTTCCCTACAATATCCACCCCCATCAGACCACAGCTGTGTTTTGGGGACCTCAGAGCAGCTTGGTATCAGTTGTCCTGAGCATCACCATGCTTCATTAGTATAGGTTTTGTTTAACACAACACAACTGCCTCAGTTTACCTCCGTCTTGTTGTGAGTGGCTGTATGTCTTTACTTCTATCCACCAGCAGAGGGCAGACTGGTGAGGCTCCTAACCCTTGAAACACAGAGAGAGGGTAGTACAACAGCTTTATTTCATTCAAACAGTAGAGTCAAACCATCACCTAATAACACAACATCATGTGATGAGTCTCGGCTGTGTCCCAAATGCATTCTATAGTGTAGTGGACTACTTGACCACAGCCTTATGGCGCTCTGTCAGGGTGGTCCTCTCTGTCTGTCCGTCTGGTCAAGCAGGGCCACAGCAAGCAGGGCAGGCAGGCAGGCAGGCAGGCAGGCAGGCAGGCAGGCAGGCAGGCAGGGCAGGCAGGCAGGCAGGCAGGCAGGCAGGCAGGCAGGCAGGCAGGCAGGCAGGCAGGCAGGCAGGCAGGCAGGCAGGCAGGCAGGCAGGCAGGCAGGCAGGCAGGCAGGCAGGCAGGCAGGCAGGCAGGCAGGCAGGCAGGCAGGCAGGCAGGCAGGCAGGCAGGCAGGCAGGCAGGCAGGCAGGCAGGCAGGCAGGCAGGCAGGCAGGCAGGCGGCAGGGCAGGCAGGCAGGCAGGCAGGCAGGCAGGCAGGCAGGCAGGCAGGCAGGCAGGCAGGCAGGCAGGCAGGCAGGCAGGCAGGCAGGCAGGCAGGCAGGCAGGCAGGCAGGCAGGCAGGCAGGCAGGCAGGCAGGCAGGCAGGCAGGGCAGGCAGGCAGGCAGGCAGGCAGGCAGGCAGGCAGGCAGGCAGGCAGGCAGGCAGGCAGGCGCGTGCCTGATTCTGGAAAACATGATGCTATGGCCATATCTACCATTCACTAGTAAAGACCTCGCATATCTACCATTCACTAGTAAAGACCTCTCAGCTATCTACCATTCACTAGTAAAGACCTCCCATACCTACCATTCACTAGTAAAGACCTCTCAGCTATCTACCATTCACTAGTAAAGACCTCTCAGCTATCTACCATTCACTAGTAAATACCTCTCACATCTACCATTCACTAGTAAAGACCTCTCAGCTATCTACCATTCACTAGTAAAGACCTCTCAGCTATCTACCATTCACTAGTAAATACCTCTCACATCTACCATTCACTAGTAAAGACCTCTCAGCTATCTACCATTCACTAGTAAAGACCTCTCAGCTATCTACCATTCACTAGTAAAGACCTCTCATATCTACCATTCACTAGTAAAGACCTCTCATACCATTCACTAGTAAAGACCTCTCATACCTACCATTCACTAGTAAAGACCTCTCAGCTATCTACCATTCACTAGTAAAGACCTCTCATATCTACCATTCACTAGTAAAGACCTCTCAGCTATCTACCATTCACTAGTAAAGACCTCTCATATCTACCATTCACTAGTAAAGACCTCTCAGCTATCTACCATTCACTAGTAAAGACCTCTCATACCATTCACTAGTAAAGACCTCTCATATCTACCATTCACTAGTAAAGACCTCTCAGCTATCTACCATTCACTAGTAAAGACCTCTCATTCCATTCACTAGTAAAGACCTCTCAGCTATCTACCATTCACTAGTAAAGACCTCTCATACCATTCACTAGTAAATACCTCTCATATCTACCATTCACTAGTAAAGACCTCTCATACCATTCACTTTTCTCTGTCACTCTTTGTCTGTGGATGTATTTCACTCTCTCTCTCTATCACCCTTATTGTGCCTCACAATCTCCTTCTCACCCCTCCCTCTCTATCTCTCTCTCTCTCTCTTTCCCTCCATATCTTGCTCTCCCTCTCTCTCTCTCTCTCTCTGTCTCTCTCTCTCTCTCTCTGCCTCCCTTCAGCTGAGAGAGAAAGCGATCTTCCATCAGTACCATTTAGACTGTGAGGCTCAGAGCGACAGAGTAGGTCTATAGACAGACAGAGTGGAGCAACAGAGTATGTCTATAGACAGACAGAGTGGAGCAACAGAGTAGGTCTATAGACAGACAGAGTGGAGCAACAGAGTATGTCTATAGACAGACAAAGTGGAGCAACAGAGTATGTCTATAGACAGACAGAGTGGAGCAACAGAGTAGGTCTATAGACATACAGAGTGGAGAAATAGAGTAGGTCAATAGACATACAGTGTGGAGCAACAGAGTATGTCTATAGACAGACAGAGTGGAGTAACAGAGTAGGTCTATAGACAGACAGTGTGGAGCAACAATGTAAGTCTATACAGGTGTGGGCTGGAAGGCAACAGCGGCCAACAGCCAACCAACCACCACGCTGAGAGAGATACTGAGCCCACGGATTATTGATTCTCAGGAATATTAATTTATTTGATTCTCCTGCCTGTTGCTGCTCTGACACTCTAACTTGTGGAGTGTGTGGGAGAAAGAGGGATGCAGAGCGAGAACAGAGGAAGTGGAGCTGAGAGAGAGAGTTGTTTTGTATGAGTGAGTGATTGAGAGAGAGAAAGAGAGCTAGAGAGAGCTCCTCAACCTCTTAATCAACCAGCTGGCTACCTCTCCTCTCTGAATGGACCAGTCTGACAGTAGCCCTGCTCTAGTCTTCATGCTGGATTAATTAGCAGAGGAGCGCAGACAGCGACATGAGTGAGGAAGCCAAGGAGAAGGACTCTGGGAAGACGGCTGCTCACCGTAAGAAGAAAGGAAAGAAGGTAAAGACATGTTATCTCTAGGGCAGCAGTAAACAGAGACTAGTCTGTAGGAGTAAAGACATGTTCTCTCTAGGGCAGCAGTAAACAGAGACTAGTCTGTAGGAGTAAAGACATGTTCTCTAGGGCAGCAGTAAACAGAGACTAGTCTGTAGGAATAAAGACATGTTCTCTCTAGGGCAGCAGTAAACAGAGACTAGTCTGTAGGAATAAAGACATGTTCTCTCTAGGCCAGCAGTAAACAGGGACTAGTCTGTAGGAATAAAGACATGTTCTCTCTAGGGCAGCAGTAAACAGAGACTAGTCTGTAGGAATAAAGACATGTTCTCTCTAGGCCAGCAGTAAACAGAGACTAGTCTGTAGGAGTAAAGACATGTTCTCTCTAGGCCAGCAGTAAACAGTAAGACTAGTCTGTAGGAATAAAGACATGTTCTCTCTAGGCCAGCAGTAAACAGTAAGACTAGTCTGTAGGAATAAAGACATGTTATCTCTAGGGCAGCAGTAAACAGAGACTAGTCTGTAGGAATAAAGACATGTTCTCTCTAGGGCAGCAGTAAACAGAGACTAGTCTGTAGGAATAAAGACATGTTCTCTCTAGGCCAGCAGTAAACAGACTAGTCTGTAGGAATAAAGACATGTTCTCTCTAGGGCAGCAGTAAACAGAGACTAGTCTGTAGGAGTAAAGACATGTTCTCTCTAGGGCAGCAGTAAACAGTAAGACTAGTCTGTAGGAGTAAAGACATGTTCTCTCTAGGCCAGCAGTAAACAGAGACTAGTCTGTAGGAGTAAAGACATGTTATCTCTAGGGCAGCAGTAAACAGACTAGTCTGTAGGAATAAAGACATGTTCTCTCTAGGGCAGCAGTAAACAGAGACTAGTCTGTAGGAGTAAAGACATGTTCTCTCTAGGCCAGCAGTAAACAGTGAGACTGGTGTGTTGGAGTTGAGATAGAAGAGAGCCTGGTGTCAATGCGTTGGGGCGCTGCCTGAGAGAGATGGCTACTTGCTATTCAGTACTAATGCTGAGTTGTTGTTAGTTATGTAGTGATCTGAGCAGAGGAGGGAATACCGGCTGTGTTCTTTGTGATGTAGTTTGCGTTGAGACTCCACATTGAGATATCATGAGGAGAGTTGCAGACCGCTGTAGGGGGAACTAGTGGTGCTAACGGTTCCTGGTGTTTACATGTTTATTCCTCTGGGTCCACTTGTTGCTTCATCATATGGCTGTTTGCCTTCTGCTCCACATTGTGGGGTTCCAGGGACTCAGCAGAAGCAGAGGGAACAGTCTATGATCTGGGTGGCTGCAGTCTTTAATGATTTAATGGGGTTCCAGGGACTCAGCAGAGGGAACAGTCTTATGATCTGGGTGGCTGGAGTCTTTAATGATTTAATGGGGTTCCAGAGACTCAGCAGAAGCAGAGAGAACAGTCTATGATCTGGGTGGCTGCAGTCTTTAATGATTTAATGGGGTTCCAGGGACTCAGCAGAAGCAGAGGGAACAGTCTATGATCTGGGTGGCTGCAGTCTTTAATGATTTAATGGGGTTCCAGGGACTCAGCAGAAGCAGAGGGAACAGTCTATGATCTGGGTGGCTGCAGTCTTTAATGATTTAATGGGGTTCCAGGGACTCAGCAGAAGCCCCGATGAAGTGCAGCAGGTGCTACCCCATGCTGGGGTGTCTGCAGACCTCCATGTGATAGCTGTTGACCTGCTGTGTGGATAATAACAGCTTCTAATAAGAGCTGTTAGAGAAGACTTGTTGTGTGTTAGTCAGGTCACAATTATAATAGTTAATAAGAGGCTATTATAAGAGTTAATAAGAGGTTATTATAAGAGTTAATAAGAGGTTATTATAAGAGTTAATAAGAACTGTTGTTGTGATTAATATGAGGTTATTACAAGAGTTAAGAGGTTATTATAAGAGTTAATAAGAACTGTTGTTGTGATTAGTACATTTCAACACAGAGGAAAGAGGGGTATGAGACTGGTAGAAACCCTGTCCTTATGAGGCCTTTATACCAGTCTCAGTACAGTAAGGAACTGTGTTATAAAGACTGGTAGAAACCCTGTCCTTATGAGGCCTTTATACCAGTCTCAGTACAATAAGGAACTGTGTTATAAAGACTGGTAGAAACCCTGTCCTTATGAGGCCTTTATACCAGTCTCAGTACAGTAAGGAACTGCGTTATAAAGACTGGTAGAAACCCTGTCCTTATGAGGCCTTTATACCAGTCTCAGTACAGTAAGGAACTGTGTTATAAAGACTGGTAGAAACCCAGTCCTTATGAGGCCTTTATACCAGTCTCAGTACAGTAAGGAACTGTGTTATCTAGACTGGTAGAAACCCTGTCCTTATGAGGCCTTTATACCAGTCTCAGTACAATAAGGAACTGTGTTATAAAGACTGGTAGAAACCCTGTCCTTATGAGGCCTTTATACCAGTCTCAGTACAGTAAGGAACTGTGTTATAAAGACTGGTAGAAACCCTGTCCTTATGAGGCCTTTATACCAGTCTCAGTACAATAAGGAACTGTGTTATAAAGACTGGTAGAAACCCTGTCCTTATGAGGCCTTTATACCAGTCTCAGTACAGTAAGGAACTGTGTTATAAAGACTGGTAGAAACCCTGTCCTTATGAGGCCTTTATACCAGTCTCAGTACAGTAAGGAACTGTGTTATCTAGACTGGTAGAAACACTCTCTTTATGAGACTTTATACCAGTCTCAGTACAGTAAGGAACTGTGTTATCTAGACTGGTAGAAACCCTCTCTTTATGAGAATTTATACCAGTCTCAGTACAATAAGGATCTGTGTTAGCTAGACTGGTAGAAACCCTCTCCTTATGAGACTTTATACCAGTCTCAGTACAATAAGGAACTGTGTTAGCTAGTTGCCCTAGTTCACTGGAGAACAGTTTAACAGAATGCCTGGTGAGTTACCAGCCCCTGGCGTTGTGTTGCTGTGTGTACTTGGTTGTTTTCAGCACAATGAGATCGCCTTCCCTCTTCTTCCTCTGTGTTCTCCTGCCACTATGTCAGTGGCCCAAATGGCAAACTATTCCCTATGGGTCTATTTAGGGAATAGGACTGTAGTATTAAGTAGTGCCCTATTTAGGGAATAGGGAGCCCGTTGGAAAGCACTCTGTCAATCTGTACAGTTGATTTAACCTAATGACGATGGGTCATGTTCTGGAAGGAAATGCCCTCTTCTCCTTCTCCTGCATTTCAGTAATATCACAGTCAGTACTCAGTTCCCTCTCTGACTAGGTTAGGTTGATGACAGTAGTCAGTTCCCTCTTTATTTTTTTATTTCACCTTTATTTAACCAGGTAGGCTAGTTGAGAACACCTTTATTTAACCAGGTAGGCTAGTTGAGAACACCTTTATTTAACCAGGTAGGCTAGTTGAGAACAAGTTCTCATTTGCAACTGCGACCTGGCCAAGATAAAGCATAGCAGTGTGAGCAGACAACAAAGAGTTACACATGGAGTAAACAATTAACAAGTCAATAACACAGTAGAAACCAAAGGGGGAGTCTATATACAATGTGTGCAAAAGGCAAGAGGTAGGCAAATAATTACAATTTTGCAGATTAACACTGGAGTGATGAATGATCAGATGGTCATGTACAGGTAGATATATTGGTGTGCAAAAGAGCAGAAAAGTAAATAAATAAAAACAGTATGGGGATGAGGTAGGTGAGAAAGGGTGGGCTATATACCAATAGACTATGTACAGCTGCAGCGATCGGTTAGCTGCTCAGATAGCTGATGTTTGAAGTTGGTGAGGGAGATAAAAGTCTCCAACTTCAGCGATTTTTGCAATTCGTTCCAGTCACAGGCAGCAGAGTACTGGAATGAAAGGCGGCCAAATGAGGTGTTGGCTTTAGGGATGATCGGTGAGATACACCTGCTGGAGCGCGTGCTACGGATGGGTGTTGCCATCGTGACCAGTGAGCTGAGATAAGGCGGAGCTTTACCTAGCATGGACTTGTAGATGACCTGGAGCCAGTGGGTCTGGCGACGAATATGTAGCGAGGGCCAGCCGACTAGAGCATACAAGTCGCAGTGGTGGGTGGTATAAGGTGCTTTAGTGACGAAACGGATGGCACTGTGATAGACTGCATCCAGTTTGCTGAGTAGAGTGTTGGAAGCCATTTTGTAGATGACATCGCCGAAGTCGAGGATCGGTAGGATAGTCAGTTTTACTAGGGTAAGCTTGGCGGCGTGAGTGAAGGAGGCTTTGTTGCGGAATAGAAAGCCGACTCTTGATTTGATTTTCGATTGGAGATGTTTGATATGAGTCTGGAAGGAGAGTTTGCAGTCTAGCCAGACACCTAGGTACTTATAGACGTCCACATATTCTAGGTCGGAACCATCCAGGGTGGTGATGCTAGTCGGGCATGCGGGTGCAGGCAGCGACCGGTTGAAAAGCATGCATTTGGTTTTACTAGCGTTTAAGAGCAGTTGGAGGCCACGGAAGGAGTGTTGTATGGCATTGAAGCTTGTTTGGAGGTTAGATAGCACAGTGTCCAGAGACTCTGACTAGGTTAGGTTTATGACAGTAGTCAGTTCCCTCTCTGACTAGGTTAGGTTTATGACAGTAGTCAGTTCCCTCTCTGACTAGGTTAGGTTTATGACAGTAGTCAGTTCCCTCTCTGACTAGGTTAGGTTTATGACAGTCAGTTCCCTCTCTGACTAGGTTAGGTTTATGACAGTCAATTCCCTCTCTGACTAGGTTAGGTTTATGACAGTACTCAGTTCCCTCTCTGACTAGGTTAGGTTGATGACAGTCAGTAGTCAGTTCCCTCTCTGACTAGGTTAGGTTTATGACAGTCAGTAGTCAGTTCCCTCTCTGACTAGGTTAGGTTGATGTCAGTAGTCAGTTCCCTCTCTGACTAGGTTAGGTTTATGACAGTCAGTTCCCTCTCTGACTAGTTTAGGTTGATGTCAGTAGTCAGTTCCCTCTCTGACTAGGTTAGGTTTATAACAGTCAGTAGTCAGTTCCCTCTCTGACTAGGTTAGGTTTATAACAGTCAGTAGTCAGTTCCCTCTCTGACTAGGTTAGGTTGATGTCAGTAGTCAGTTCCCTCTCTGACTAGGTTAGGTTGATGTCAGTAGTCAGTTCCCTCTCTGACTAGGTTAGGTTTATGACAGTCAGTTCCCTCTCTGACTAGGTTAGGTTGATGTCAGTAGTCAGTTCCCTCTCTGACTAGCTTAGGTTTATAACAGTCAGTAGTCAGTTCCCTCTCTGACTAGGTTAGGTTTATAACAGTCAGTAGTCAGTTCCCTCTCTGACTAGGTTAGGTTTATAACAGTCAGTAGTCAGTTCCCTCTCTGACTAGGTTAGGTTTATGACAGTACTCAGTTCCCTCTCTGACTAGGTTAGGTTTATGACAGTCAGTAGTCAGTTCCCTCTATGACTAGGTTAGGTTGATGTCAGTAGTCAGTTCCCTCTCTGACTAGGTTAGGTTGATGTCAGTAGTCAGTTCCCTCTCTGACTAGGTTAGGTTTATGACAGTCAGTTCCCTCTCTGACTAGGTTAGGTTGATGTCAGTAGTCAGTTCCCTCTCTGACTAGCTTAGGTTTATAACAGTCAGTAGTCAGTTCCCTCTCTGACTAGGTTAGGTTTATAACAGTCAGTAGTCAGTTCCCTCTCTGACTAGGTTAGGTTTATAACAGTCAGTAGTCAGTTCCCTCTCTGACTAGGTTAGGTTTATGTCAATACTCAGTTCCCTCTCTGACTAGGTTAGGTTTATGACAGTCAGTACTCAATTCCCTCTCTGACTAGGTTAGGTTTATGACAGTCAGTACTCAGTTCCCTCTCTGATTAGGTTAGGTTTATGAGAGTAGTCAGTTCCCTCTCTGACTAGGTTAGGTTTATGTCAGTACTCAGTTCCCTCTCTGACTAGGTTAGGTTTATGACAGTCAGTAGTCAGTTCCCTCTATGACTAGGTTAGGTTTATGAGAGTAGTCAGTTCCCTCTCTGACTAGGTTAGGTTTATGTCAGTACTCAGTTCCCTCTCTGACTAGGTTAGGTTTATGACAGTCAGTAGTCAGTTCCCTCTATGACTAGGTTAGGTTTATGACAGTCAGTACTCAGTCCCCTCTCTGACTAGGTGAGGTTTATGACAGTCAGTTCCCTCTCTGACTAGGTTAGGTTGATGACAGTCGTCAGTTTCCTCTCTGACTAGGTTAGGTTTATGTCAGTACTCAGTTCCCTCTCTGACTAGGTTAGGTTTATGACAGTAGTCAGTTCCCTCTCTGACTAGGTTAGGTTTATAACAGTCAGTAGTCAGTTCCCTCTCTGACTAGGTTAGGTTTATGACAGTAGTCAGTTCCCTCTCTGACTAGGTTAGGTTGATGACAGTCAGTAGTCAGTTCCCTCTCTGACTAGGTTAGGTTTATGACAGTTGTCAGTTCCCTCTCTGACTAGGTTAGGTTGATGACACTACGTTCCCTCTCTGACTAGGTTAGGTTTATGACAGTCAGTAGTCAGTTCCCTCTCTGACTAGGTTAGGTTTATGACAGTCGTCAGTTCCCTCTCTGACTAGGTTAGGTTTATGACAGTCGTCAGTTCCCTCTCTGACTAGGTTAGGTTTATGACAGTCGTCAGTTCCCTCTCTGACTAGGTTAGGTTTATGACAGTCGTCAGTTCCCTCTCTGACTAGGTTAGGTTGATGACAGTAGTCAGTTACCGCTCTGACTGAAAAAGATGTCTGGACTAAAATGTGGTGTCCCTAAATGGAGTTGAGAAGTCCCCTCTGGTTGAAGATCTTGTCCTCCTGGTATTGTCCTTGCAATATGTCACAAACTGCATTCTCCTGTATCGATCTGGAGAACTGGCACTTTAACATGGATTAAAAACATGCATGACTTGATGCAGTTGAAGAGGAAAACAGCAAACAATAGTTGGTACATTTATGATCACATCATAGAGGATCACATCACATGTTAAGGTTTTCTTCCGTCGAAGGAGAGGAGGGCCAAAATGCAGCATGGTTATTTCGATACATCTTTAATCAAAGATAAACACGAACAATAAACGTAACGCGAAAACCTAAACAGCTTTATCTGGTGCAAACAAACACTGAGACAGGAACAATCACCCACGAAACACTCAAAGAATATGGCTGCCTAAATATGGTTCCCAATCAGAGACAACGATAAACACCTGCCTCTGATTGAGAACCACTCCAGGCAACCATAGACTTTTCTAGACAACCCCACTAACCACAATCCCAAGACTTACGAAACAAACCCCTAGACAAAACACACCACATAAATAACCCATGTCACACCCTGGCCTGACCAAAATAATAAAGAAAACACAAAATACTAAGACCAGGGCGTGACATCATAGAGGTTCACATCATAGAGTATCACATCACATCATGGATCACATCACATCATAGAGGATCACATCACATCATAGAGGATCACATCACATCATAGAGGTTCACATCACATCATAGAGGATCACATCACATCATAGAGGATCACATCATAGAGGATCACATCACATCATAGAGGATCACATCACATCATAGAATATCACATCATAGAGGATCACATCATAGATGATCACATCATAGAGGATCACATCACATCATAGAGGATCACATCACATCATGGATCACATCACATCATAGAGGATCACATCATAGAGGATCACATCACATCATAGAGGATCACATCATAGAGGATCACATCACATCATAGAGGATCACATCACATCATAGAATATCACATCATAGAGGATCACATCATAGATGATCACATCATAGAGGATCACATCACATCATAGAGGATCACATCATAGATGATCACATCATAGATGATCACATCATAGATGATCACATCAGAGGATCACATCACATCATAGAGGCTCACATCACATCATAGAGGATCACATCATAGAGGCTCACATCACATCATAGAGGATCACATCATAGAGGATCACATCACATCATAGAGGATCACATCATAGAGGATCACATCATAGAGGATCACATCATAGATGATCACATCATAGAGGATCACATCATAGAGGCTCACATCACATCATAGAGGATCACATCATAGATGATCACATCACATCATAGAGGATCACATCACATCATAGAGGGTCACATCATAGAGGATCACATCATAGAGGATCACATCACATCATAGAGGATCACATCATAGAGGATCACATCACATCATAGAGGATCACATCACATCATAGAATATCACATCATAGAGGATCACATCATAGATGATCACATCATAGAGGATCATATCACATCATAGAGGATCACATCATAGATGATCACATCATAGATGATCACATCATAGATGATCACATCAGAGGATCACATCACATCATAGAGGATCACATCACATCATAGAGGATCACATCACAGAGGATCACATCACATCATAGAGGATCACATCATAGAGGCTCACATCACATCATAGAGGATCACATCATAGAGGCTCACATCACATCATAGAGGATCACATCATAGAGGATCACATCACATCATAGAGGATCACATCATAGAGGATCACATCATAGAGGATCACATCATAGATGATCACATCATAGAGGATCACATCATAGAGGCTCACATCACATCATAGAGGATCACATCATAGAGGATCACATCATAGAGGATCACATCATAGATGATCACATCACATCATAGAGGATCACATCACATCATAGAGGGTCACATCATAGAGGATCACATCACATCATAGAGGATCACATCATAGAGGATCACATCACATCATAGAGGATCACATCACATCATAGAGGATCACATCATAGATGATCACATCATAGAGGATCACATCACATCATAGAGGATCACATCATAGAGGATCACATCATAGAGGATCACCTCATAGAGGATCACATCATAGAGGATCACATCATAGAGGATCACATCATAGAGGATCACATCACATCATAGAGGATCACATCATAGAGGATCACATCACATCATAGAGGATCACATCACATCATAGAGGATCACATCATAGAGGATCACATCACATCATAGAGGATCACATCATAGATGATCACATCACATCATAGAGGATCACATCATAGAGGATCACATCACATCATAGAGGCTCACATCACATCATAGAGGATCACATCATAGATGATCACGTCACATCATAGAGGATCACATCATAGAGGATCACATCATAGAGGTGGTCACATACCTGCTCCAACAGTACAGTAATATCTATTGGTTACATACCTGCTCCAACAGTAATATCTATTGGTCACATACCTGCTCCAGCAGTAATATCTATTGGGCAAATACCTGCTCCAACAGTACAGTAATATCTATTGGGCACATACCTGCTCCAACAGTACAGTAATATCTATTGGGCACATACCTGCTCCAACAGTACAGTAATATCTATTGGTTACATACCTGCTCCAACAGTACAGTAATATCTATTGGGCACATACCTGCTCCAACAGTACAGTAATATCTATTGGGCACATACCTGCTCCAACAGTACAGTAATATCTATTGGTCACATACCTGCTCCAACAGTACAGTAATATCTATTGGTCACATACCTGCTCCAACAGTACAGTAATATCTATTGGGCACATACCTGCTCCAACAGTAATATCTATTGGTCACATACCTGCTCCAGCAGTAATATCTATTGGTTACATACCTGCTCCAACAGTACAGTAATATCTATTGGGCACATACCTGCTCCAACAGTACAGTAATATCTATTGGGCACATACCTGCTCCAACAGTACAGTAATATCTATTGGGCACATACCTGCTCCAACAGTACAGTAATATCTATTGGTTACATACCTGCTCCAACAGTACAGTAATATCTATTGGGCACATACCTGCTCCAACAGTACAGTAATATCTATTGGGCACATACCTGCTCCAACAGTACAGTAATATCTATTGGGCACATACCTGCTCCAGCAGTAATATCTATTGGGCACATACCTGCTCCAACAGTACAGTAATATCTATTGGGCACATACCTGCTCCAACAGTACAGTAATATCTATTGGGCACATACCTGCTCCAACAGTACAGTAATATCTATTGGTCACATACCTGCTCCAACAGTACAGTAATATCTATTGGGCACATACCTGCTCCAACAGTAATATCTATTGGGCACATACCTGCTCCAACAGTACAGTAATATCTATTGGGCACATACCTGCTCCAGCAGTAATATCTATTGGGCACATACCTGCTCCAACAGTAATATCTATTGGGCACATACCTGCTCCAACAGTACAGTAATATCTATTGGGCACATACCTGCTCCAGCAGTAATATCTATTGGGCACATACCTGCTCCAACAGTACAGTAATATCTATTGGTCACATACCTGCTCCAACAGTACAGTAATATCTATTGGGCACATACCTGCTCCAACAGTACAGTAATATCTATTGGGCACATACCTGCTCCAACAGTACAGTAATATCTATTGGTTACATACCTGCTCCAACAGTACAGTAATATCTATTGGGCACATACCTGCTCCAACAGTACAGTAATATCTATTGGGCACATACCTGCTCCAACAGTACAGTAATATCTATTGGTCACATACCTGCTCCAACAGTACAGTAATATCTATTGGGCACATACCTGCTCCAACAGTACAGTAATATCTATTGGTTACATACCTGCTCCAACAGTACAGTAATATCTATTGGGCACATACCTGCTCCAACAGTACAGTAATATCTATTGGGCACATACCTGCTCCAACAGTACAGTAATATCTATTGGGCACATACCTGCTCCAACAGTACAGTAATATCTATTGGGCACATACCTGCTCCAACAGTACAGTAATATCTATTGGGCACATACCTGCTCCAACAGTACAGTAATATCTATTGGTTACATACCTGCTCCAGCAGTAATATCTATTGGGCACATACCTGCTCCAACAGTACAGTAATATCTATTGGTTACATACCTGCTCCAACAGTACAGTAATATCTATTGGGCACATACCTGCTCCAACAGTACAGTAATATCTATTGGTTACATACCTGCTCCAACAGTACAGTAATATCTATTGGGCACATACCTGCTCCAACAGTACAGTAATATCTATTGGGCACATACCTGCTCCAACAGTACAGTAATATCTATTGGGCACATACCTGCTCCAACAGTACAGTAATATCTATTGGGCACATACCTGCTCCAACAGTACAGTAATATCTATTGGGCACATACCTGCTCCAACAGTACAGTAATATCTATTGGGCACATACCTGCTCCAACAGTACAGTAATATCTATTGGGCACATACCTGCTCCAACAGTACAGTAATATCTATTGGGCACATACCTGCTCCAACAGTACAGTAATATCAGTCAGAGCGGCATAGACTAAGATACAGTAGAATAGAATACAGTATATACATATGAGATGAGTAATGCATAGACTAAGATACAGTAGAATAGAATACAGTATATACATATGAGATGAGTAATGCATAGACTAAGATACAGTAGAATAGTATAGAATACAGTATATACAGTGCCTTGCGAAAGTATTCGGCCCCCTTGAACTTTGCGACCTTTTGCCACATTTCAGGCTTCAAACATAAAGATATAAAACTGTATTTTTTTGTGAAGAATCAGTCTCTCGATGTGCAAAACTGATAGAGACATACCCCAAGCAACTTACAGCTGTAATCGCAGCAAAAGGTGGCGCTACAAAGTATTAACTTAAGGGGGCTGAATAATTTTGCACGCCCAATTTTTCAGTTTTTGATTTGTTAAAAAAGTTTGAAATATCCAATAAATGTCGTTCCACCTCATGATTGTGTCCCACTTGTTGTTGATTCTTCACAAACAAATACAGTTTTATATCTTTATGTTTGAAGCCTGAAATGTGGCAAAAGGTCGCAAAGTTCAAGGGGGCCGAATACTTTCGCAAGGCACTGTATCTCTCCATCTACTGACCTGTATTCATTGTGAAGGTAGCTAGAGTTTCATTAGACTGACATGTTCATATTGGAGACAGAACTAGAGTTTCATTAGACTGACATGTTCACAACGGAGACAGAACAGATATTGAGTGGGTGTTGTGTTGGTTACTGCTGAGAAGTGGCTGATGTTTCCATCTCAGTGGATGGATGGATGGATAGATAGACATATCCCCGCCTCACCCCTCCTCCCCCCCTCTCCCCCTCACCCCCCCAACCCCACCCCCCCTCCCCGCCTCGTCTCGCCTCACCCCCCCTCCCCGCCTCGTCCCGCCTCACCCTCCCACCCCGCCTCACACCCCGCCTCACCCCCCTCCCCGCCTCACCCCGCTCCCCGCCTCACACCCCCTCCCCGCCTCACGCCCCTCCCCGCCTCACCCCCCCTCCCCACCCCATCCCCCCTCTGAAGGAAGGACTTTAGAAGGCCGTCATGTTGATGAATGAGTGATGATGTAATGTGTTAGGTGTGGCGGATGTGGACCGGTCTCTGTGTTATTGCCAGGCGTTATCTGTCACGGTGGAAGGATCTGAGTGTGTAGGTCTGGTGTGGCACGGTGCGGCGTAGGGATTCAGTGTGGTGGTGTTCTATTTGTGGCTCATGTCAGTTGCCTAGGAGATAGCTGGGTGAATACCAGCAGGGGACTGGAGCTGACCTCGCACAAACAGACAGACCCCTCCCTCCCTCCATCCATCTATCCATCCTTCTAACCTCGCCCAAACAGACAGACTCCTCTCCTCCTCCTCCTTCTCTCCATCCCTCCCTCTGCCTCGCCCAAACAGGCTGTCAGACTGGCTTCCTTGGTGCCTCTCCTCCACATTTACTCCATCCATCCACCCCTCCATCCTTGGTGGTTATGAAGTATGACAGCAGCCATATCTATCCACCATGTTGTTACCCTCCCTGTCCTGTCACACTAGATGTTCTCTGATAGGACAGCAGCCGTATCTATCCACCATGTTGTTACCCTCCCTGTCCTGTCACACTAGATGTTCTCTGATAGGACAGCAGCCATATCTATCCACCATGTTGTTACCCTCCCTGTCCTGTCACACTAGATGTTCTCTGATAGGACAGCAGCCGTATCTATCCACCATGTTGTTACCCTCCCTGTCCTGTCACACTAGATGTTCTCTGATAGGACAGCAGCCATATCTATCCACCATGTTGTTACCCTCCCTGTCCTGTCACACTAGATGTTCTCTGATGTGAATTAGCCATCTAGCAGGTAACTGGGAATTCTCAACTTCAGAAGCAATATCACCAACCACTCAGATACTTCACCAAAACCTTCACCAATATCATTTTGATATTTTAATGGTCATAGATGTAGCCCAAGCCGAAAATACCTTCATTAGGACAGCCAGCCAGCCAGCCAGCCAGCCATGATGTGATGGCCCAATAACAGACCAGGGTGGTGTCTGAGTGTTTAGGACATCGGTACTGCCAGGGTGTTAGATGAGGACTGGGACAAAAATGACAGGCTGGTCAAGTGGAGATGATGTATCCAACCCTGCACTAGATCTGCACCTTAAACTATACAACAGGTGTCGACCTTAAACTATACAACAGGTGTCGACCTTAAACTATACAACAGGTGTCGACCTTAAACTATACAACAGGTGTCGACCTTAAACTATACAACAGGTGTCGACCTTAAACTATACAACAGGTGTCGACCTTAAACTATACAACAGGTGTACCGGTACAGAGTCAATGTGGAGGCTATATACAGGGGGTACCGGTACAGAGTCAATGTGGAGGCTATATACAGGGGGTACCGGTACAGAGTCAATGTGGAGGCTATATACAGGGGGTACCGGTACAGAGTCAATGTGGAGGCTATATACAGGGGGGTACCGGTACAGAGTCAATGTGGAGACTATTTACAGGGGGTACCGGTACAGAATCATTGTGGAGGCTATATACAGGGGGTGCTGGTACAGAGTCAATGTGGAGGCTATATACAGGGGTACCGGTACAGAGTCAATGTGGAGACTATATACAGGGGGTACCGGTACAGAGTCAATGTGGAATCTATATACAGGGTGTACCGGTACAGAGTCAATGTGGAGACTATATACAGGGGGTACCGGTACAGAGTCAATGTGGAGACTATATACAGGGGGTACCGGTACAGAGTCAATGTGGAGACTATATACAGGGGATACTGGTACAGAGTCAATGTGGAGGCTATATACAGGGGGTACCGGTACAGAGTCAATGTGGAGACTATATACAGGGGGTACCGGTACAGAGTCAATGTGGAGGCTATATACAGGGGGTACCGGTACAGAGTCAATGTGGAGACTATATACAGGGGGTACCGGTACAGAGTCAATGTGGAGACTATATACAGGGGGTACTGGTACAGAGTCAATGTGGAGACTATATACAGGGGGTACCGGTACAGAGTCAATGTGGAGACTATATACAGGGGGTACCAGTAGAGTCAATGTGGAGACTATATACAGGGGGTACCGGTACAGAGTCAATGTGGAATCTATATACAGGGGGTACCGGTACAGAGTCAATGTGGAGACTATATACAGGAGGTACCGGTACAGAGTCAATGTTGAGGCTATATACAGGGGGTACCGGTACAGAGTCAATGTGGAATCTATATACAGGGGGTACCGGTACAGAGTCAATGTGGAGACTATATACAGGAGGTACCGGTACAGAGTCAATGTGGAGGCTATATACAGGGGGTACCGGTACAGAGTCAATGTGGAGGCTATATACAGGGTATTACGGTACAGAGTCAATGTGCGGGGCTATATACAGGGGGTACAGGTACAGAGTCAATGTGCGGGGCTATATACAGGAGGTACCGGTACAGAGTCAATGTGGAGGCTATATACAGGGTATTACGGTACAGAGTCAATGTGCGGGGCTATATACAGGGGGTACTGGTACAGAGTCAATGTGCGGGGCTATATACAGGGGGTACTGGTACAGAGTCAATGTGGAGGCTATATACAGGGGGTACCGGTACAGAGTCAATGTGGAGGCTATATACAGGGGGTACTGGTACAGAGTCAATGTGGAGGCTATATACAGGGGGTACTGGTACAGAGTCAATGTGCGGGGCTATATACAGGGGGTACTGGTACAGAGTCAATGTGGAGGCTATATACAGGGGGTACTGGTACAGAGTCAATGTGCGGGGCTATATACAGGGGGTACTGGTACAGAGTCAATGTGGAGGCTATATACAGGGGGTACTGGTACAGAGTCAATGTGGAGGCTATATACAGGGGGTACTGGTACAGAGTCAATGTGGAGGCTATATACAGGGGGTACTGGTACAGAGTCAATGTGGAGGCTATATACAGGAGGTACCGGTACAGAGACAATGTGGAGGCTATATACAGGGGGGTACTGGTACAGAGTCAATGTGGAGGCTATATACAGGGGGTACTGGTACAGAGTCAATGTGGAGGCTATCTACAGGGGGTACCGGTACAGAGTCAATGTGCGGGGCTATATACAGGGGGTACTGGTACAGAGTCAATGTGGAGGCTATCTACAGGGGGTACCGGTACAGAGTCAATGTGGAGACTATATACGGGGGTACCGGTACAGAGTCAATGTGGAGACTATATACAGGGGGTACCGGTACAGAGTCAATGTGGAGACTATATACAGGGGGTACCGGTACAGAGTCAATGTGGAGACTATATACAGGGGATACTGGTACAGAGTCAATGTGGAGGCTATATACAGGGGGTACCGGTACAGAGTCAATGTGGAGACTATATACAGGGGGTACCGGTACAGAGTCAATGTGGAGGCTATATACAGGGGGTACCGGTACAGAGTCAATGTGGAGACTATATACAGGGGGTACCGGTACAGAGTCAATGTGGAGACTATATACAGGGGGTACTGGTACAGAGTCAATGTGGAGACTATATACAGGGGGTACCGGTACAGAGTCAATGTGGAGACTATATACAGGGGGTACCAGTAGAGTCAATGTGGAGACTATATACAGGGGGTACCGGTACAGAGTCAATGTGGAATCTATATACAGGGGGTACCGGTACAGAGTCAATGTGGAGACTATATACAGGAGGTACCGGTACAGAGTCAATGTTGAGGCTATATACAGGGGGTACCGGTACAGAGTCAATGTGGAATCTATATACAGGGGGTACCGGTACAGAGTCAATGTGGAGACTATATACAGGAGGTACCGGTACAGAGTCAATGTGGAGGCTATATACAGGGGGTACCGGTACAGAGTCAATGTGGAGGCTATATACAGGGTATTACGGTACAGAGTCAATGTGCGGGGCTATATACAGGGGGTACAGGTACAGAGTCAATGTGCGGGGCTATATACAGGAGGTACCGGTACAGAGTCAATGTGGAGGCTATATACAGGGTATTACGGTACAGAGTCAATGTGCGGGGCTATATACAGGGGGTACTGGTACAGAGTCAATGTGCGGGGCTATATACAGGGGGTACTGGTACAGAGTCAATGTGGAGGCTATATACAGGGGGTACCGGTACAGAGTCAATGTGGAGGCTATATACAGGGGGTACTGGTACAGAGTCAATGTGGAGGCTATATACAGGGGGTACTGGTACAGAGTCAATGTGCGGGGCTATATACAGGGGGTACTGGTACAGAGTCAATGTGGAGGCTATATACAGGGGGTACTGGTACAGAGTCAATGTGCGGGGCTATATACAGGGGGTACTGGTACAGAGTCAATGTGGAGGCTATATACAGGGGGTACTGGTACAGAGTCAATGTGGAGGCTATATACAGGGGGTACTGGTACAGAGTCAATGTGGAGGCTATATACAGGGGGTACTGGTACAGAGTCAATGTGGAGGCTATATACAGGAGGTACCGGTACAGAGACAATGTGGAGGCTATATACAGGGGGGTACTGGTACAGAGTCAATGTGGAGGCTATATACAGGGGGTACTGGTACAGAGTCAATGTGGAGGCTATCTACAGGGGGTACCGGTACAGAGTCAATGTGCGGGGCTATATACAGGGGGTACTGGTACAGAGTCAATGTGGAGGCTATCTACAGGGGGTACCGGTACAGAGTCAATGTGGAGACTATATACGGGGGTACCGGTACAGAGTCAATGTGCGGGGCTATATACAGGGGGTACCGGTACAGAGTCAATGTGCGGGGTACAGGTTAGTCGAGGTAATTGAGGTAATATTTAAAACATTATTTAAACATTATTAAAGTGACTAGTGTTCCATTATTAAAGTAGCCAATGATTCCAAGCCTATGTATATGGGGCAGCAGCCTCTTAGGTGCAGGGTTGAGAGTGACTAGTGTTCCATTATTAAAGTAGCCAGTGATTCCAAGCCTATGTATATGGGGCAGCAGCCTCTTAGGTGCAGGGTTGCGTAACCGGGTGGAAGCTGGCTAGTGATGGCTATTTAACAGACATCAGCAATCTGCTCGCCCACATGACGCCATACACGTGGTCATCTGGACACACTGCCACATTCTCTAAAACAACGTTAGAGGCGGCTTATGATAGAGAAATGAACATTCAATTCTCTGGCAACAGCTCTGTTGGATATTCCTGCAGTCAGCATGCCAATTGCACGCTAACTCAAAACTTGAGACATCTGTGGCATTGTGTTGTGTGACAAAACTACACATTTTAGAGTTGTTTTTAATGTTCACAGCACAATGTGCAGCTGTGTAATGATCATGCTGTTTAATCAGCTTCTTGATATGCCACACCTGTCAGATATGAGCTTCTTGTGTGTATGGAACATTTCTGGGATTTTTTATTTCAGCTCATGAAACATGGGACCAACACTTTACATGCTGCATTTATATTTTTGTTCAGTTTATATGGCTGGCAAATATTAGTAGTGACTTGATCACCTCTCTTAAGTGGGGCTGCAGGAGTGATTCACCTCTCTTAAGTGGTGCTGCAGGAGAGATTCACCTCTCTTAAGTGGGGCTGCAGGAGAGATTCACCTCTCTTAAGTGGGGCTGCAGGAGTGATTCACCTCTCTTAAGTGGTGCTGCAGGAGTGATTCACCTCTCTTAAGTGGTGCTGCAGGAGTGATTCACCTCTCTTAAGTGGGGCTGCAGGAGTGATTCACCTCTCTTAAGTGGTGCTGCAGGAGTGATTCACCTCTCTTAAGTGGTGCTGCAGGAGTGATTCACCTCTCTTAAGTGGTGCTGCAGGAGTGATTCACCTCTCTTAAGTGGGACTGCAGGAGTGATTCACCTCTCTTAAGTGGTGCTGCAGGAGTGATTCACCTCTCTTAAGTGGGGCTGCAGGAGTGATTCACCTCTCTTAAGTGGTGCTGCAGGAGTGATTCACCTCTCTTAAGTGGTGCTGCAGGAGTGATTCACCTCTCTTAAGTGGGGCTGCAGGAGAGATTCACCTCTCTTAAGTGGTGCTGCAGGAGTGATTCACCTCTCTTAAGTGGGGCTGCAGGAGTGATTCACCTCTCTTAAGTGGTGCTGCAGGAGTGATTCACCTCTCTTAAGTGGTGCTGCAGGAGTGATTCACCTCTCTTAAGTGGTGCTGCAGGAGTGATTCACCTCTCTTAAGTGGTGCTGCAGGAGTGATTCACCTCTCTTAAGTGGTGCTGCAGGAGTGATTCACCTCTCTTAAGTGGTGCTGCAGGAGTGATTCACCTCTCTTAAGTGGTGCTGCAGGAGTGATTCACCTCTCTTAAGTGGGGCTGCAGGAGTGATTCACCTCTCTTAAGTGGTGCTGCAGGAGTGATTCACCTCTCTTAAGTGGGGCTGCAGGAGTGATTCACCTCTCTTAAGTGGTGCTGCAGGAGTGATTCACCTCTCTTAAGTGGTGCTGCAGGAGTGATTCACCTCTCTTAAGTGGGACTGCAGGAGTGATTCACCTCTCTTAAGTGGTGCTGCAGGAGTGATTCACCTCTCTTAAGTGGGGCTGCAGGAGTGATTCACCTCTCTTAAGTGGTGCTGCAGGAGTGATTCACCTCTCTTAAGTGGTGCTGCAGGAGTGATTCACCTCTCTTAAGTGGGGCTGCAGGAGAGATTCACCTCTCTTAAGTGGTGCTGCAGGAGTGATTCACCTCTCTTAAGTGGGGCTGCAGGAGTGATTCACCTCTCTTAAGTGGTGCTGCAGGAGTGATTCACCTCTCTTAAGTGGTGCTGCAGGAGTGATTCACCTCTCTTAAGTGGTGCTGCAGGAGTGATTCACCTCTCTTAAGTGGTGCTGCAGGAGTGATTCACCTCTCTTAAGTGGTGCTGCAGGAGTGATTCACCTCTCTTAAGTGGTGCTGCAGGAGTGATTCACCTCTCTTAAGTGGTGCTGCAGGAGTGATTCACCTCTCTTAAGTGGGGCTGCAGGAGTGATTCACCTCTCTTAAGTGGTGCTGCAGGAGTGATTCACCTCTCTTAAGTGGGGCTGCAGGAGTGATTCACCTCTCTTAAGTGGGGCTGCAGGAGTGATTCACCTCTCTTAAGTGGTGCTGCAGGAGTGATTCACCTCTCTTAAGTGGTGCTGCAGGAGTGATTCACGTCTCTTAAGTGGGGCTGCAGGAGAGATTCACCTCTCTTAAGTGGGGCTGCAGGAGAGATTCACCTCTCTTAAGTGGGGCTGCAGGAGTGATTCACCTCTCTTAAGTGGTGCTGCAGGAGTGATTCACCTCTCTTAAGTGGGGCTGCAGGAGAGATTCACCTCTCTTACACAGCTCCTATTTGGCTCGTTGTGCATCTTTGTAAACAAACACAGGTGACTGGTTCAATCTGCTGTTTTAGATAACTAGTACTGGTAAGCTTCGTAATGTAAAATGATCTACCAGGTGAAATGTTGAATGCAATATGCTTTATCTATTACCTAGAGCACAACTTACTGCAGGTATTTATTTAACAAAAACGAATGTTAATGTTTATATCAACAAAAACAGCATTGATGGTATTGTAAAATCATACTGGTGGTATTTTGAAATACCCTGAGATATGGTACACTGTATACAGTATACCACCCAACCCTATTAGAAATGAACTTTGACTTTACACAGACAGTGTAAAGTCAAAGTTATTGTCTACTTCATAGTTGTGTTCTTTCCATAGAGTCCGCAGCATTTGGCTAGTTGGTGGTACTACATAACGTTGGATGGATGTGTTCTGTGACTGTTCTGCTTCCATGGTAACGGTCCGTAGCACTGCTCTGTGCTCTTGTATGGGTATTGTATTACCTTGTATTCCCCTGGAGCACAGGGCAGAGTGGAGACTGAGGCTGTTCCTCCAGGCGGCTCCTTATCACAAATATAGAGTCCTCCATTAGACTCCTCAAAACAATGACAATGACTTTTCTTCTCCATTTCTGTGAATGCTTTCTTTCCAAATCAAGGTCATCTGCTCTGCTCTGGCTACTGAACCCTGCTCTGCTCTGCTCTGTAGTGGCTACTGAACCCTGCTCTGGCTACTGAACCCTGCTCTGCTCTGTAGTGGCTACTGAACCCTGCTCTGGCTACTGAACCCTGCTCTGCTCTGCTCTGGCTACTGAACCCTGCTCTGCTCTGCTCTGTAGTGGCTACTGAACCCTGCTCTGCTCTGCTCTGCTCTGGCTACTGAACCCTGCTCTGCTCTGTAGTGCCTACTGAACCCTGCTCTGCTCTGCTCTGCTCTGGCTACTGAACCCTGCTCTGCTCTGCTCTGCTCTGCTCTGGCTACTGAACCCTGCTCTGCTCTGTAGTGGCTACTGAACCCTGCTCTGCTCTGCTCTGCTCTGCTCTGGCTGCTGAACCCTTCTCTGGCTACTGAACCCTGCTCTGCTCTGTAGTGGCTACTGAACCCTGCTCTGCTCTGTAGTGGCTACTGAACCCTGCTCTGCTCTGTAGTGGCTACTGAACCCTGCTCTGTAGTGGCTACTGAACCCTGCTCTGCTCTGCTCTGTAGTGGCTACTGAACCCTGCTCTGGCTACTGAACCCTGCTCTGCTCTGCTCTGCTCTGCTCTGCTCTGGCTACTGAACCCTTCTCTGGCTACTGAACCCTGCTCTGCTCTGTAGTGGCTACTGAACCCTGCTCTGCTCTGTAGTGGCTACTGAACCCTGCTCTGCTCTGTAGTGGCTACTGAACCCTGCTCTGTAGTGGCTACTGAACCCTGCTCTGCTCTGCTCTGGCTACTGAACCCTGCTCTGCTCTGCTCTGGCTACTGAACCCTGCTCTGCTCTGCTCTGGCTACTGAACCCTGCTCTGCTCTGCTCTGGCTACTGAACCCTGCTCTGCTCTGCTCTGGCTACTGAACCCTGCTCTGGCTACTGAACCCTGCTCTGCTCTGCTCTGGCTACTGAACCCTGCTCTGCTCTGCTCTGGCTACTAAACCCTGCTCTGCTCTGCTCTGGCTACTGAACCCTGCTCTGCTCTGCTCTGCTCTGGCTACTGAACCCTGCTCTGCTCTGCTCTGGCTACTGAACCCTGCTCTGCTCTGCTCTGGCTACTGAATCCTGCTCTGCTCTGTAGTGGCTACTGAACCCTGCTCTGCTCTGCTCTGGCTACTGAACCCTGCTCTGCTCTGCTCTGGCTACTGAACCCTGCTCTGCTCTGCTCTGGCTACTGAACCCTGCTCTGCTCTGCTCTGGCTACTGAACCCTGCTCTGGCTACTGAACCCTGCTCTGCTCTGCTCTGCTCTGCTCTGGCTACTGAACCCTGCTCTGCTCTGCTCTGGCTACTAAACCCTGCTCTGCTCTGCTCTGGCTACTGAACCCTGCTCTGCTCTGCTCTGGCTACTGAACCCTGCTCTGCTCTGCTCTGGCTACTGAACCCTGCTCTGCTCTGCTCTGGCTACTGAACCCTGCTCTGGCTACTGAACCCTGCTCTGCTCTGGCTACTGAACCCTGCTCTGCTCTGCTCTGGCTACTGAACCCTGCTCTGGCTACTGAACCCTGCTCTGCTCTGCTCTGGCTACTGAACCCTGCTCTGCTCTGGCTACTGAACCCTGCTCTGGCTACTGAACCCTGCTCTGCTCTGGCTACTGAACCCTGCTCTGCTCTGCTCTGGCTACTGAGCCCTGCTCTGCTCTGCTCTGGCTACTGAACCCTGCTCTGGCTACTGAACCCTGCTCTGCTCTGTAGTGGCTACTGAACCCTGCTCTGGCTACTGAACCCTGCTCTGTAGTGGCTATTGAACCCTGCTCTGCTCTGGCTACTGAACCCTGCTCTGTAGTGGGTACTGAACCCTGCTCTGCTCTGCTCTGGCTACTGAACCCTGCTCTGTAGTGGGTACTGAACCCTGCTCTATACTGGCTACTGAACCCTGCTCTGGGTACTGAACCCTGCTCTGCTCTGGCTACTGAACCCTGCTCTGCTCTGGCTACTGAACCCTGCTCTGTAGTGGGTACTGAACCCTGCTCTATACTGGGTACTGAACCCTGCTCTGCTCTGCTCTGGCTACTGAACCCTGCTCTGCTCTGGCTACTGAACCCTGCTCTGCTCTGCTCTGGCTACTGAACCCTGCGCTGTAGTGGGTACTGAACCCTGCTCTATACTGGGTACTGAACCCTGCTCTATACTGGCTACTGAACCCTGCTCTGTAGTGGTTACTGAACCCTGCTCTGGGTACTGAACCCTGCTCTGCAGTGAGTACTGAACCCTGCTCTGTAGTGGGTACTCAACCCTGCTCTGTAGTGGGTACTGAACCCTGCTCTGTACTGTGTACTGAACTCTGCTCTGCAGTGGGTACTGAACCCTGTTCTGTACTGGGTACTGAACCCTGCTCTGCAGTGGGTACTGAACCCTGCTCTGCAGTGGGTACTGAACCCTGTTCTGTACTGGGTACTGAACCCTGCTCTGCAGTGGGTACTGAACCCTGGTCTGTACTGGGTACTGAACCCTGCTCTGCAGTGGGTACTGAACCCTGTTCTGTACTGGGTACTGAACCCTACTCTATACTGGCTACTGAACCCTGCTCTGTAGTGGTTACTGAACCCTGCTCTGGGTACTGTACCCTGATCTGCAGTGAGTACTGAACCCTGCTCTGCAGTGAGTACTGAACCCTGCTCTGTAGTGGGTACTGAACCCTGCTCTGCAGTGGGTACTGAACCCTGCTCTGTAGTGGCTACTGAACCCTGCTCTGTACTGGGTACTGAACCCTGCTCTATACTGGCTACTGAACCCTGCTCTGTAGTGGGTACTGAACCCTGCTCTGCAGTGGGTACTGAACCCTGCTCTGTACTGGGTACTGAACCCTGATCTGTACTGGGTACTGAACCCTGCTCTATACTGGCTACTGAACCCTGATCTGTACTGGGTACTGAACCCTGCTCTATACTGGCTACTGAACCCTGATCTGTACTGGGTACTGAACCCTGCTCTATACTGGCTACTGAACCCTGTTCTGTAGTGGGTACTGAACCCTGTTCTGTAGTGGGTACTGAACCCTGCTCTGCAGTGGGTACTGAACCCTGCTCTGCAGTGGGTACTGAACCCTGCTCTGCAGTGGGTACTGAACCCTGCTCTGCAGTGGGTACTGAACCCTGCTCTGCAGTGGGTACTGAACCCTGCTCTGCAGTGGGTACTGAACCCTGCTCTGCAGTGGGTACTGAACCCTGCTCTGCAGTGGGTACTGAACCCTGCTCTGCAGTGGGTACTGAACCCTGCTCTGCAGTGGGTACTGAACCCTGCTCTGCAGTGGGTACTGAATTATTTTATTTGATATTTTTTATATAATTTTTATATTTATTTTCCTTGCTGCCTCACAACATTACATTACTCTATTTCTCTTTGACCCCAGATTATTTCCAATATTTTGAAAGGTTAGTGGAGAGAACAGACATTCCTCTGAATCTGAAGGTTTCTGTGTGTTTGACATGACAATACCTGGAGGGCTGTGTGATGCCGTGCTCAGTGGCAGTCTCTCAGTGGAGGTTTGTTTGTTGCTTTACTGCCTGCACCTGTGTTTGTAAACAAGTGTCTGAGATGACAAGGCTGTTGTAAAGATAGACCCTCTAACGTGTCCAGAGACAAGGCTGTTGTAAAGATAGACCCTCTAACGTGTCCATAGACAAGGCTGTTGTAAAGATAGACCCTCTAACGTGTCCATAGACAAGGCTGTTGTAAAGATAGACCCTCTAACGTGTCCATAGACAAGGCTGTTGTAAAGATAGACCCTCTAACGTGTCCATAGACAAGGCTGTTGTAAAGATAGACCCTCTAACGTGTCCATAGACAAGGCTGTTGTAAAGATAGACCCTCTAACGTGTCCATAGACAAGGCTGTTGTAAAGATAGACCCTCTAACGTGTCCATAGACAAGGCTGTTGTAAAGATAGACCCTCTAACGTGTCTGTAAACAAGGCTGTTGTAAAGATAGACCCTCTAACGTGTCCATAGACAAGGCTGTTGTAAAGATAGACCCTCTAACGTGTCCATAGACAAGGCTGTTGTAAAGATAGACCCTCTAACGTGTCCGTAGACAAGGCTGTTGTAAAGATAGACCCTCTAACGTGTCCATAGACAAGGCTGTTGTAAAGATAGACCCTCTAACGTGTCTGTAAACAAGGCTGTTGTAAAGATAGACCCTCTAACGTGTCCATAGACAAGGCTGTTGTAAAGATAGACCCTCTAACGTGTCCGTAGACAAGGAACGACACAAGGATGAGCGGCGAGACGGGCTGCTTTGATGTGAATGACCTTTTAGTTTTAGCTTTTAGAACAGGCCCTTTAGTCTGTCTGTAGTAACAGGATCTACAGTCTGCCTGTAGTAACAACAGGATCTACAGTCTGTCTGTAGTAACAACAGGATCTACAGTCTGTCTGTAGTAACAGGATCTACAGTCTGCCTGTAGTAACAACAGGATCTACAGTCTGTCTGTAGTAACAGGATCTACAGTCTGTCTGTAGTAACAACAGGATCTACAGTCTGTCTGTAGTAACAACAGGATCTACAGTCTGTCTGTAGTAACAACAGGATCTACAGTCTGTCTGTAGTAACAGGATCTAGTCTGTCTGTAGTAACAACAGGATCTACAGTCTGTCTGTAGTAACAGGATCTACAGTCTGCCTGTAGTAACAACAGGATCTACAGTCTGCCTGTAAGACTGTCAGTCTGTCTGTAGTAACAACAGGATCTACAGTCTGTCTGTAAGACTGTCAGTCTGTCTGTAGTAACAACAGGATCTACAGTCTGCCTGTAAGACTGTCCGTCTGTCTGTAGTAACAACATGATCTACAGTCTGTCTGTAGTAACAACAGGATCTACAGTCTGTCTGTAGTAACAGGATCTACAGTCTGCCTGTAAGACTGTCAGTATGTCTGTAGTAACAACAGGATCTACAGTCTGTCTGTAAGACAGTCAGTCTGTCTGTAGTAACAACAGGATCTACAGTCTGCCTGTAAGACTGTCAGTCTGTCTGTAGTAACAACAGGATCTACAGTCTGTCTGTAGTAACAGGATGACCTGGTGTTGTCGTTTGGTTGTTAGGAGATTCAGGCAAAGAAATCAAGGAGTCTGTCAATTTAGGTTCATCCCAGGCTATCTCTGCCTACAGCCCTGCAGCCTCAGAGAACAGGTTTGATGCTGAGGAAGATTGACATGCCCAGTCTCACTTCTCATCACATCTGCTTCAAGCCACCTGAACAAAACATAAACATGTAAAGGAAGCCTACATGTTGTGAGATGCTGAACATACGGCCTAAGATATTGCCTGTTTGAAACAACACATTCAACTGGATTCGCCTGAAAGTCAGAAGGTTGTTTTAACGTCAGTGTGAAATACACTGCAGAGTCCCAGCTCTATAGTGGAGTTACTGTTGTCTTTTAGCAACAAACCAACAAGTCAATCAGTAACTGGCTGTAGTGCTGGGGTCACAATATGAAACCTCATTAGAATGAACACAGAGCTCATCTCTGCTCTCCTCTCCTCTGCTGGTTATGGCAGCTGTCTTTGTCCCAGGCCAGGGTGGTGGGGAAGGGGGAATGGGCTTAGAGACAGGATGGGTTGGGGTGGGTGGGTGGTGGGGAAGGGGGAATGGGCTTAGAGACAGGATGGGTTGGGGTGGGTGGGTGGTGGGAAGGGGGAATGGGCTTAGAGACAGGATGGGTTGGGGTGGGTGGTGGGGAAGGGGGAATGGGCTTAGAGACAGGATGGGGTGGGGTGGGTGGTGGGGAAGGGGGAATGGGCTTAGAGACAGGATGGGTTGGGGTGGGTGGTGGGGAAGGGGGAATGGGCTTAGAGACAGGATGGGTTGGGGTGGGTGGTGGGGAAGGTGGAATGGGCTTAGAGACAGGATGGGGTGGGGTGGGTGGTGGGGAAGGGGGAATGGGCTTAGAGACAGGATGGGTTGGGGTGGGTGGTGGGGAAGGGGAATGGGCTTAGAGACAGGATGGGTGGGTGGTGGGGAAGGTGGAATGGGCTTAGAGACAAGATGGGTTGGGAAATGTATGAGCCCCTCATTTTGCCATCACATGGATACAAAACCCTGTGCTGCCTCGGTGTGCTGGGCCTTATCCCTGCTGTCTCGGTGTGCTGGGCCTTATCCATGCTGCCTCGGTGTGCTGGGCCTTATCCCTGCTGTCTCTGTGTGCTGGGCCTTATCCCTGCTGCCTCGGTGTGCTGGGCCTTATCCCTGCTGCCTCAGTGTGCTGGGCCTTATCCCTGCTGCCTCGGTGTGCTGGGCCTTATCCCTGCTGCCTCGGTGTGCTGGGCCTTATCCATGCTGCCTCGGTGTGCTGGGCCTTATCCATGCTGCCTCAGTGTACTGGGCCTTATCCATGCTGCCTTGGTGTGCTGGGCCAGATCCATGCTGCCTCGGTGTGCTGGGCCTTATCCCTGCTGCCTCGGTGTGCTGGGCCTTATCCCTGCTGCCTCGGTGTGCTGGGCCTTATCCATGCTGCCTCGGTGTGCTGGGCCTTATCCCTGCTGCCCTGCAAGACCGACAAGACCGACACACACACCATCCCCTCCCCACAACCCTTTGTTAATGCCTCAGCCCACTAGCCCCTGTGCTTCTCTCTCCTCATTGGTCCAGCCACACAGCCCATTAGCCCCTATAATCCTTTCTCCTCATTGGTCCAGCCACACAGCCCATTAGCCCCTGTTATCCTCTCTCCTCATTGGTCCAGCTACACAGCCCACTAGCCCCTGCTATCCTCTCTCCTCATTGGTCCAGCCACACAGCGAAACCCCCTCAATAGAACCCTGTTCCCCATCCCATTCCCCCTTCTCCTGGAGTTCTGCTTCTGACCCTCCGACCCCTTTCTCTTTACACAATGAGCTGAAATTATTGCCCTTTTGTTGCCATGTTGATTTTTCCAACAATGAGAGCTGAGTGATTCCAACGACCCCCAAGCTCATTCAGTTGATTGGCTGATTGCTGCATTATGAACAGTACACACTGTCTGGTGGTAAATGTTCTCCAGCTGGGTGACATAACTGATACCCGTTGCTGTATGCATCACCAGTAGACCAGTTGGACAGGGGGAAGTCCAGTGTGTCCTACAGTATCAGGCCTCTGAGGTAAACATCACAATGGCAGTAAGGCTGTTTGAACTAGATAAGGTAGGCAGGACTACAGATGGCAGCGTCACACCTTTATAGCTGTCCAGTGTCCATAAACCAAGGTGTTTTACATATAGTTTCTCCAGGTGGCTTTGGGCAATGAGAACATGCAGACAGGGGATTAGAGCATGGAGGAGGAAGGTGGGACCATTCCTACCTAGCTAAACATACATATACATACCAGCTGTACCTACCAGCTAAATATACCGGCTATACATACCAGCTATACCTACCAGCTAAATATACCGGCTATACCTACCAGCTAAATATACCGGCTATACATACCAGCTGTACATACCAGCTATACCTACCAGCTATACATACATATACATACCAGCTATACCTACCAGCTAAATATACCAGCTATACCTACCAGCTAAATATACCAGCTATACCTACCAGCTGTACCTACCAGCTATACCTACCAGCTGTACCTACCAGCTAAATATACCAGCTATACATACCAGCTGTACCTACCAGCTATACCTACCAGCTGTACCTACCAGCTAAATATACCGGCTATACATACCAGCTGTACATACCAGCTATACCTACCAGCTATACCTACCAGCTAAATATACCGGCTATACATACCAGCTGTACATACCAGCTATACATACCGGCTATACATACCAGCTAAATATACCGGCTATACATACCAGCTATACCTACCAGCTAAATATACCGGCTATACATACCAGCTAAATATACCGGCTATACATACCAGCTATACCTACCAGCTAAATATACCGGCTATACATACCAGCTATACATACCAGCTATACATACCAGCTAAATATACCAGCTATACATACCAGCTATACATACCAGCTATACATACCAGCTATACATACCAGCTATACATACCAGCTATACATACCAGCTAAATATACCGGCTATACATACCAGCTATACATACCAGCTGTACATACCAGCTGTACATACCAGCTATACATACCGGCTATACATACCAGCTATACCTACCAGCTATACATACCAGCTATACATACCAGCTAAATATACCGGCTATACATACCAGCTATACATACCAGCTGTACATACCAGCTGTACATACCAGCTATACATACCAGCTGTACATACCAGCTGTACATACCAGCTATACATACCAGCTATATCTACTCAGCTATACATACCAGCTATACATACCAGCTATATCTACCCAGCTATACATACCAGCTATACATACCAGCTACATCTACCCAGCTATACATACCAGCTATACATACCAGCTGTACATACCAGCTGTACATACCAGCTAAACATACCAGCTATACATACCAGCTATATCTACCCAGCTATACATACCAGCTATACATACCAGCTATATCTACCCAGCTATACATACCAGCTATACATACCAGCTAAACATACCAGCTGTACATACCAGCTACATCTACCCAGCTATACATACCAGCTATACATACCAGCTGTACATACCAGCTGTACATACCAGCTAAACATACCAGCTATACATACCAGCTATATCTACCCAGCTATACATACCAGCTATACATACCAGCTATACATACCAGCTACATCTACCCAGCTATACATACCAGCTATACATACCAGCTGTACATACCAGCTATACATACCAGCTATACATACCAGCTATACATACCAGCTGTACATACCAGCTAAACATACCAGCTATACATACCAGCTATACATACCAGCTATATCTACCCAGCTATACATACCAGCTATACATACCAGCTATACATACCAGCTATACATACCAGCTATACATACCAGCTATATCTACCTAGCTATACATACCAGCTATACATACCAGCTATATCTACCTAGCTATACATATATAGCTATACCTACCTAGCTATACCTAGCTATACATACATTGCTATACATACATACAGTGCCTTGCGAAAGTATTCGGTCCCCTTGAACTTTGCGACCTTTTGCCACATTTCAGGCTTCAACCATAAAGATATAAAACTGTATTTTTTGTGACGAATCAACAACAAGTGGGACACAATCATGAAGTGGAACGACATTTATTGGATATTTCAAACTTTTTTAACAAATCAAAAACTGAAAAATTGGGCGTGCAAAATTATTCAGCCACCTTAAGTTAATACTTTGTAGTGCCACCTTTTGCTGCGATTACAGCTGTAAGTCGCTTGGGGTATGTCTCTATCAGTTTTGCACATCGAGAGACTGACATTTTTTCCCATTCCTCCTTGCAAAACAGCTCGAGCTCAGTGAGGTTGGATGGAGAGCATTTGTGAACAGCAAATGCATATACATACCAGCTATACTCAGCACGCTCAGGGTTAGGGGTTAAGGTTAGGGTTAGGGGTTAGGGTTAGGGTTAGGGTTAGGGTTAGGGTTAGGGCTAGGGTTAGGGGTTAGGGTTAGGGGTTAGGGTTATGGGTTAGGGGTTAGGGGTTAGGGGTTAGGGTTAGGGGTTATGGGTTAGGGTTAGGGTTAGGGTTAGGGGTTAGGGTTAGGGGTTAGGGGTTAGGGTTAGGGTTAGGGGTTAGGGGTTAGGGTTAGGGTTAGGGATTAGGGTTAGGGTTAGGGGTTAGGGTTAGGGTTATGTCTGTGACATCCAGGAAAATGAAAGTGATCTAGTTGGTTGAAACGGTTTGAATTATTTGAAACTGTTGCTTTGATTGCCGTATTGCCCAACTTTGCAAACATGAATAGTCTTGTTTGTTGATTGCAGGAACTGTGCCCTGCACTGTTCATGTTCTGTGTGTGTGTGTGTGTGTGCGTGTGTGCGCGTGTGCGCGTGTGTGTGTGTGTGCTCCTCACCAACACAGTAGTTCTGGAATGATCCATCTTCCTCTCAGCACACTGATGCCACCTAGTGGAGAAGACATGAAATGCACTTTGATCCCATTTCTCTCTGATAGACCTCAACAAGACAGAAGGAAGCAAACTGTGTCCCAAATGACACAAATGACATCCTTCCTGTTTGGCCCTGTCCGGGGGTGTCCTCGGATGGGGCCACAGTGTCTCCTGACCCCTCCTGTCTCAGCCTCCAGTATTTATGCTGCAGTAGTTTATGTGTCGGGGGGCTGGGGTCAGTTTGTTATATCTGGAGTACTTCTCCTGTCCTATTCGGTGTCCTGTGTGAATCTAAGTGTGCGTTCTCTAATTCTCTCCTTCTCTCTTTCTTTCTCTCTCTCGGAGGACCTGAGCCCTAGGACCATGCCCCAGGACTACCTGACATGATGACTCCTTGCTGTCCCCAGTCCACCTGGCCATGCTGCTGTTCCAGTTTCAACTGACCTGAGCCCTAGGACCATGCCCCAGGACTACCTGACATGATGACTCCTTGCTGTCCCCAGTCTACCTGGCCATGCTGCTGCTCCAGTTTCAACTTCCACCTGACTGTGCTGCTGCTCTAGTTTCAACTGTTCTGCCTTATTATTATTCGACCATGCTGGTCATTTATGAACATTGAACATCTTGACCATGTTCTGTTATAATCTCCACCCGGCACAGCCAGAAGAGGACTGGCCACCCCACATAGCCTGGTTCCTCTCTAGGTTTCTTCCTAGGTATTGGCCTTTCTAGGGAGTTTTTCCTAGCCACTGTGCTTCTCCACCTGCATTGCTTGCTGTTTGGGGTTTTAGGCTGGGTTTCTGTACAGCACTTTGAGATATCAGCTGATGTACGAAGGGCTATATAAATAAATTTGATTTGATTTGATTTGATTTGATATTCCCTACATAGTGCACTACTTTTGACCAAAACCTTATGGGCCCTGACCAAACGTAGTGCGCTGTACAGGAGATAGGGTGTCATCTGGGACGCTGTCAATACTTCCCATTATTGGATTAGATTTCAGTCCACTGCAGCTCTGCAAGGATCCAGCTCCACACAGAGAGGAGATGGTGTCTGAGACTCCAGTGTGTAGTGAAGGAGAGGGGATATCTATCCACCTAATGTTATAGTCCTGTAACCTATCTCGTATAACCCTCTCTCCTATATCTATCCACCTAATGTTATAGTCCTGTAACCTATCTCATATAACCCTCTCTCTCCTATATCTATCCACCTAATGTTATAGCCCTGTAACCTATCTCATATAACCCTCTCTCTCCTATATCTATCCACCTAATGTTATAGCCCTGTAACCTATCTCATATAACCCTCTCTCTGCTATATCTATCCACCTAATGTTATAGTCCTGAAACCTATCTCGTATAACCCTCTCTCTGCTATATCTATCCACCTAATGTTATAGCCCTGAAACCTATCTCATATAACCCTCTCTCTCCTATATCTATCCACCTAATGTTATAGCCCTGTAACCTATCTCATATAACCCTCTCTCTCCTATATCTATCCACCTAATGTTATAGCCCTGTAACCTATCTCATATAACCCTCTCTCTGCTATATCTATCCACCTAATGTTATAGTCCTGAAACCTATCTCGTATAACCCTCTCTCTGCTATATCTATCCACCTAATGTTATAGCCCTGAAACCTATCTCGTATAACCCTCTATCTCCTACTCAGAACATATGAGTACCCATGAGGTTACCAGTCACAGTGCCATGGTCAGAGGTTGTAATCCCGTTGTTATGATGCACTCAACCCACAGACCTGATCCTAGAACGTTCAGTAGCAGGGTGCAGGTTCTCTGGGCGGCCACTAGAGGGACCCAGAGATCAACATTACAGTCATGTGGGTAACCGTTGTTGAAGAGTACGTTCTCTCTGAGAACTGTCTTACAAAACATACAACTACAATTCAAATGTCAATGTTATATTTAACCTTTTTTAACTACGCAAGTCAGTTAAGAACACATTCTTCTTTACTTACTTATTTCTATTAAGACTATAGCTAAGGAACCAACAGCTTTTGCCAAGGTAGGGACCTTTCAACCCTCAGTTGATGTCTGATCAGACACAGTGTTAAAACTGGACATCAGGACTGTTTATCAGTTGATGTACTCACTATGACTGTGATATGTGGTTGTCTCACCTAGCTATCTGAATATACCAACTACTGTGATATGTGGTTGTCCCACCTAGATATCTGAATATACTAACTACTGTGATATGTGGTTGTCTCACCTAGCTATCTGAATATACTAACTACTGTGATATGTGGTGTTCTGTTGGATCAGAGGCCTGTCCCTATACTCTACCTCTGACCAGGGCCCATAGAGGTTTCTGTTGGATCAGAGGCCTATCCCTATACTCTACCTCTGACCAGGGCCCATAGGCTGTGTGTAGAGAGGTTTCTGTTGGATCAGAGGCCTGTCCCTATACTCTACCTCTGACCAGGGCCCATAGAGGTTTCTGTTGGATCAGAGGCCTGTCCCTATACTCTACCTCTGACCAGGGCCCATAGGCTGTGTGATATGTGGTGTTCTGTTGGATCAGAGTGTTTAGTATTATAACCTCCAGTACAGTAACATTATAATACAGTGATTATCCATCCTGGGGCCACATCATCTCAGTGTAATCTGCTGCTGCCAGAGGAAGCTCATTAAACACATAGGACCTGACAGAGCTGAGATCACAAAGCTTCCCCACGACTCTCTTTGATGTTAGAAAACTGTACTGTCTTTCTTTCACATCCAGAAATACCCGGCAGTCCTGTAATGCTGGGGATCCCAGTGCATGGTGGTGAGAGACAGCAGGGATGAGCTTCTCTTTAGGTCTCCCTCTCCCCTGGTCTGTGACTTTAATGTTACCTTCTAATCCTCTGTAGTAGCATTAGTAAGAGAAGCCCTTGTTTCTCTGAGGATCAGACAGCAGGCTCAGAGCTACTGGGATTTCTCTCTCTGGTTTTAACATCTCTGTTTCTCTGAGGATCAGACAGCAGGCTCAGAGCTACTGGGGTTTCTCTCTCTGGTTTTAACATCTCTGTTTCTCTGAGGGTCAGACAGCAGGCTCAGAGCTACTGGGGTTTCTCTCTGGTTTTAACATATCTGTTTCTCTGAGGATCAGACAGCAGGCTCAGAGCTACTGGGGTTTCTCTCTCTGGTTTTAACATCTCTGTTTCTCTGAGGATCAGACAGCAGGCTCAGAGCTACTGGGGTTTCTCGCTTTGGTTTTAACATCTCTGTTTCTCTGAGGATCAGACAGCAGGCTCAGAGCTAATGGTGTTTATCTTGTCAGTAGGTATTTTTGTCAGTAGGTAGGAACTAGGCTTGGGCAGAATGCCGTTTATATACTGTATACCGGGGTATTTTGAGATTCCCACGGTATGATATTCAATACAGTCATTACCCCCCAAAAATATATTTAGGGGTTCACAACGAAGCTGTCAAACCCATTGTTATTGTCTGAATTCATATTTTTATGTTTTCCTTTACATGGCCAAATAACTCAAGCAGAGATTGCTAACTTTTTTTCTAATTTGGCACATGAATAACTTGATAACAAACAGGAACTAGAGTCCATGAGTAACTTGATAACAAACAGGAACTAGATTCCATGAATAACTTGATAACAAACAGGAACTAGAGTCCATGAATAACTTGATAACAAATAATGGTCCTGACTGCCTATAGGGGGCAGTGTTGTAAGCAGTCTAACTTAAACCCTCATATTGAACACATTTGCCTCGAAGACCCATAATGTCCGTCAGGAAAGATTTTCCTCCATCTTGGACATTTTGGAAAACCTTTTAAAAACTTATTCTGATGAACCATAACTCCAAATAACACCAAGTTCTGTGTGTAGGCCCAAAGCTACGGGATTAGATGAACCATAACTCCAAATAACACCAAGTTCTGTGTGTAGGCCCAAAGCTACGGGACTAGATGAACCATAACTCCAAATAACACCAAGTTCTGTGTGTAGGCCCAAAGCTACGGGACTAGATGAACCATAACTCCAAATAACACCAAGTTCTGTGTGTAGGCCCAAAGCTACGGGACTAGATGAACCATAACTCCAAATAACACCAAGTTCTCTGTGTAGGCCCAAAGCTACGGGATTAGATGAACCATAACTCCAAATAACACCAAGTTCTGTGTGTAGGCCCAAAGCTACGGGATTAGATGAACCATAACTCCAAATAACACCAAGTTCTGTGTGTAGGCCCAAAACTACGGGATTAGATGAACCATAACTCCAAATAACACCAAGTTCTGTGTGTAGGCCCAAAACTACGGGACTAGATGGCTTAGTTATTGATATGTCAGAAAATCAGATTTTACGTTTCCATTTAAATCAGCGCCTTCAGAAAGTATTCACACCTTCTGTCTTTTTCCACATTTTGTTTTGTTACAAACTGAATTTATAATGGATTCAATTGAGTTGTTTTGTCACTGGTCTACACACAATACCCCATCATGTCAAAGTGAAACTTTGTTTTTAGACCTTTGTACAAAAAGTGAAAGCTGAAATGTTTTGAGTCAATAAGTATTCAGCCACTTTGTGGCCTAAATAAGTTCAGGAATAAAAATGTACTTAACAAGTCACATAATAAGTTGCATGGACATGATTTTTGAATGACTACCTCATCTCTGTACCCCACACATACAATTATCTGTAATGTCCCTCAGTCGAGCAGTGTATTTCAAACAGATTTATCCACAAAGACCAGTGAGGTTTTCCAATGCCTCGCAAAAAAGGACGCCTATTGGTAGATGGGTAAAAAAAAAGCAGACATTGAATGTCCCTTTGAACATGGTGAGGTTATGAATTACACTTTGGATGGTGTATCAATACACCCAGTCACTACAATGATACACGCTTCCTTCTTTTCACCCTGTCAATTAGGTTAGTATTGTGGAGTAACCACGATGTTGTTGATCCATCCTCAGTTTCCTCTTCTCACAGCCAATTCAACTCTGTAACTGTTTTAAACTCACCATTGGCCTCATGGTGAAATCCCTGAGCGGTTTCCTTCCTCTCCGGCAACTGAGTTAGGAACGACGCCTCTACAGAATACAAATATTCTAAAACATGCTTCCTGTTTGCAATAAGGCACTAAAGTAATACTGGAAAAAATGTGGCAAAGCAATTAACTTTTTGTCCTGAATACAAAGCATTATGTTTGGGGCAAATACAATACATCACTAAGTAAAACTCTTCATATTTTCAGTCATAGTTGTGGCTGCATCATGTTATGGGTATGCTTGTAATCGTTATGGAGTTTTTTAGGATACAAAATAAATGGAATGGAGCTCAGCACAGGCAAAATCCTAGAGGGAAAACCTGGTTCAGTCTGTTTTCAACCAGACACTGGGAGATGAATGTTCCTTTCAGCTGGACAATAACCTAAAACACAAGGAGGTACTTACCAAGAAGACAGTGAATGTTCCTCAGAGGCAGAGTTACAGTTTTGACTTAAATCTGCTTGAAAATCTATGGTAAGACTTGAAAATGGCTGTCTTGCAAAAAACAACAACCAATTTGACAGAGCTTGAAGAATTTTTAAAATAATAATAAGCAAATATTGTACAATCCAGGTGTGCAAAGCTCTTAGAGACTTACCCAGAAAGACTCACAGCTATAATCACTCCTAGAGACTTACCCAGAAAGACTCACAGCTGTAATCACTCCTAGAGACTTACCCAGAAAGACTCACAGCTATAATCACTCTTAGAGACTTACCCAGAAAGACTCACAGCTATAATCACTCTTAGAGACCTACCCAGAAAGACTCACAGCTGTAATCACTCCTAGAGACTTACCCAGAAAGACTCACAGCTGTAATCACTCCTAGAGACTTACCTAGAAAGATTCACAGCTGTAATCACTCTTAGAGACTTACCCAGAAAGACTCACAGCTATAATCACTCTTAGAGACTTACCCAGAAAGACTCACAGCTATAATCACTCTTAGAGACTTACCCAGAAAGACTCACAGCTATAATCACTCTTAGAGACTTACCCAGAAAGACTCACAGCTATAATCACTCTTAGAGACTTACCCAGAAAGACTCACAGCTGTAATCACTCCTAGAGACTTACCCAGAAAGACTCACAGCTGTAATCACTCCTAGAGACTTACCCAGAAAGACTCACAGCTGTAATCACTCCTAGAGACTTACCTAGAAAGATTCACAGCTGTAATCACTCTTAGAGACTTACCCAGAAAGACTCACAGCTATAATCACTCTTGGAGACTTACCCAGAAAGACTCACAGCTGTAATCACTCCTAGAGACTTACCTAGAAAGATTCACAGCTGTAATCACTCTTAGAGACTTACCCCGAAAGACTCACAGCTATAATCACTCTTAGAGACTTACCCCGAAAGACTCACAGCTATAATCACTCTTAGAGACTTACCCAGAAAGACTCACAGCTATAATCACTCTTAGAGACTTACCCCGAAAGACTCACAGCTGTAATCACTCTTAGAGACTTACCCAGAAAGACTCACAGCTGTAATCACTCTTAGAAACTTACCCAGAAAGACTCACAGCTGTAATCACTGCCAAATGTGATTCTAATATGTATTGACTCTGTCTGTCCTTGCAATTCATTTACAGTGCCTTGCGAAAGTATTCGGCCCCCTTGAACTTTGCGACCTTTTGCCACATTTCAGGCTTCAAACATAAAGATATTAAACTGTATTTTTTTGTGAAGAATCAACAACAAGTGGGACACAATCATGAAGTGGAACGACATTTATTGGATATTTCAAACTTTTTTAATAAATCAAAAACTGAAAAATTGGGCGTGCAAAATTATTCAGCCCCCTTAAGTTAATTCTTTGTAGCGCCACCTTTTGCTGCGATTACAGCTGTAAGTCGCTTGGGGTATGTCTCTATCAGTTTTGCACATCGAGAGACTGAATTTTTTTCCCATTCCTCCTTGCAAAACAGCTCGAGCTCAGTGAGGTTGGATGGAGAGCATTTGTGAACAGCAGTTTTCAGTTCTTTCCACAGATTCTCAATTGGATTCAGGTCTGGACTTTGACTTGGCCATTCTAACACCTGGATATGTTTATTTTTGAACCATTCCATTGTAGATTTTGCTTTATGTTTTGGATCATTGTCTTGTTGGAAGACAAATCTCCGTCCCAGTCTCAGGTCTTTTGCAGACTCCATCAGGTTTTCTTCCAGAACGGTCCTGTATTTGGCTCCATCCATCTTCCCATCAATTTTAACCATCTTCCCTGTCCCTGCTGAAGAAAAGCATTGCCAAAAAGTTCAATTTTGGTTTCATCTGACCAGAGCACCTTCTTCCACATGTTTGGTGTGTGTGTCTCCCAGGTGGCTTGTGGCAAACTTTAAACGACACTTTTTATGGATATCTTTAAGAAATGGCTTACAGCTGTAATCGCAGCAAAAGGTGGCGCTACAAAGTATTAACTTAAGGGGGCTGAATAATTTTGCACGCCCAATTTTTCAGTTTTTGATTTGTTAAAAAAGGCCAGATTTGTGCAATATACGACTGATTGTTGTCCTATGGACAGTCTCCCACCTCAGCTGTAGATCTCTGCAGTTCATCCAGAGTGATCATGGGCCTCTTGGCTGCATCTCTGATCAGTCTTCTCTTTGTATGAGCTGAAAGTTTAGAGGGACGGCCAGGTCTTGGTAGATTTGCAGTGGTCTGATACTCCTTCCATTTCAATATTATCGCTTGCACAGTGCTCCTTGGGATGCTTGGGAAATCTTTTTGTATCCAAATCCGGCTTTAAACTTCTTCACAACAGTAACTCGGACCTGCCTGGTGTGTTCCTTGTTCTTCATGATGCTCTCTGCGCTTTTAACGGACCTCTGAGACTATCACAGTGCAGGTGCATTTATACGGAGACTTGATTACACACAGGTGGATTGTATTTATCATCATTAGTCATTTAGGTCACCATTGGATCATTCAGAGATCCTCACTGTACTTCTGGAGAGAGTTTGCTGCACTGGAAGTAAAGGGGCTGAATAATTTTGCACGCCCAATTTTTAAGTTTTTGATTTGTTAAAAAAGTTTGAAATATCCAATAAATGTCGTTCCACTTCATGATTGTGTCCCACTTGTTGTTGATTCTTCCCAAAAAAATACAGTTTTATATCTTTATGTTTGAAGCCTGAAATGTGTCAAAAGGTCGCAAAGTTCAAGGGGGCCGAATACTTTCGCAAGGCACTGTATGTTGCCTTGCGCCTGTTAGCATTTAGCTAGTGTCCGCTATTTAGAATTCACGCTGTGTAAATGTAGATACTGTCTAGTGACAACAGTAGGATCTGTAATGTACTGTCTCACTGTCTGTAATACTGTATACTCCTGCAGGTCTCTGGTAAAGGAACGGTATGAAGCTGTGTAAATGTAGATACTGTCTAGTGACAACAGTAGGATCTGTAATGTGACTGACTCACTGTCTGTCTTACTGTGTAGAAACCATCTGGTGCTGCCACTTCTCCTCCAACTCTACCCCACTCACAGTTACATCCCAGCCAGGTAGCCAATGACAGCCTCGTTCTCTATGTTTCCAGCCAATCACAGCCTCCTCCTGGTCCTTTTAGACATGGCACAGCCCGTGAGAGAGCCTCAGCCCCGCCTCCTCCTCATCATTAAATATTCAACCACTGCAGTCCCTTCCTCACTCTCTCAGTCTCTCCGTCTCAGCCTCTGTCTCTACCAGGGCCCATAGAGAATACGTACAGCACTGCATGTGATGGCTGAGGATGACAACAATACATTGTTGAGAACCAGTAATCTACCTATCCCCCTCCTCTGTCCCTGTCTGTAGAACCATTAATCTACCTTTCCCCCTCCTCTGTCTGTAGAACCAGTAATCTACCTATCCCCCTCCTCCGTACCTGTCTGTAGAACCAGTAATCTACCTATCCCCCTCCTCCGTACCTGTCTGTAGAACCATTAATCTACCTATCCCCCTCCTCTGTCTGTAGAACCAGTAATCTACCTATCCCCCTCCTCTGTCCCTGTCTGTAGAACCAGTAATATACCTATCCCCCTTCTCTGTCTGTAGAACCAGTAAACTACCTATCCCCCTCCTCTGTCTCTGTCTGGAGAACCAGTAATCTACCTATCCCCCTCCTCTGTCTGTAGAACCAGTAATCTACCTATCCCCCTCCTCTGTCTGTAGAACCAGTAATCTACCTATCCCCCTCCTCTGTCTGTAGAACCAGTAAACTACCTATCCCCCTCCTCTGTCTCTGTCTGGAGAACCAGTAATCTACCTATCCCCCTCCTCTGTCCCTGTCTGTAGAACCAGTAATCTACCTACCCCCTCCTCTGTCCCTGTCTGTAGAACCAGTAATCTACCTATCCCCCTCCTCTGTCCCTGTCTGTAGAACCAGTAATCTATCTATCCCCTCCTCTGTACCTGTCTGTAGAACCAGTAATCTACCTATCCCCCTCCTCCATACCTGTCTGTAGAACCAGTAATCTACCTATCCCCTCCTCTGTCCCTGTCTGTAGAACCAGTAATCTACCTATCCCCCTCCTCTGTACCTGTCTGTAGAACCAGTAATCTACCTATCCCCTCCTCTGTCCCTGTCTGTAGAACCAGTAATCTACCTATCCCCTCCTCTGTACCTGTCTGTAGAACCAGTAATCTACCTATCCCCCTCCTCTGTCCCTGTCTGTAGAACCAGTAATCTACCTATCCCCTCCTCTGTCCCTGTTTGTAGAACCAGTAATCTATCTATCCCCCTCCTCTGTCTGTAGAACCAGTAATCTACCTATCCCCCTCCCCTGTCTGTAGAACCAGTAATCTACCTATCCCCCTCCTCTGTACCTGTCTGTAGAACCAGTAATCTACCTATCCCCCTCCTCTGTACCTGTCTGTAGAACCAGTAATCTATCTATCCCCCTCCTCTGTACCTGTCTGTAGAACCAGTAATCTACCTATCCCCCTCCTCTGTCTGTAGAACCAGTAATCTACCTATCCCTTCCTCCCCTTCCCTCTCCTCTCCTTCACTTCCCTCTCCTCCCCTCCTCCTCTCCTTCCCTCCCCTCTCCTTCCCTCCCCTCTCCTCCCCTCCTCCTCTCCTTCCCTCTCCTCCCCTCTCCTTCCCTCCCCTCCTCCTCTCCTTCCCCCCCTCTCCTCCCCTCCTCCTCTCCTCTCCTTCCCTCTCCTCCCCTCCCCTCTCCTCTCCTCTCCTTCCCTCCCCTCCTCTTCTCCTTCCCTCCCCTCCCCACTCCTCCCCTCCTCCTCTCCTCTCCTTCCCTCTCCTCTCCTCCCTTTCACTCAGGCACTTCCAGTTGGTGGTGTAACACTGCCTCCCAGTCTCAGCTGCCTCTCTCTCTCTCTCCTTCTTACTCGATCTCTCTCTCTCTCTCTCTCTCTCTCTCTCTCTCTCTCCTTCCTACTCAATCTCTCGCTGCCCTACCTACTTTCCTTCCTCTCATTACATTGCCTGTCCTGTCTGAGGGATGCTGTGTTGGGAGAAGGGAATGTGATGGGTAGTGGTTCAGGTAGGGCCACGAGCCACATGAAGACGTCAGCAAGCGAGAGGAGAGAGAGAGCTGGTTCTGTTTCTCTAGAGACGGATCCGTCCTGGCCGTCTGTCTGCTGCCAGACTCCATCTTCCTCCTGGATACTACAACACTGGATCACACCACTCAGGGAGGAGCAGCTTGGTCTGTTTTATTTTCCCTGCTACCTAGCTAGCTAGCTAACGTTACTACCTCTGCTGCTGTCCTGAGAGAGAGCATCATCATCACACCATCACCACCCAGCCCTCCTCCCTGATACTACAGAGAGGAGCTGTTTCCAGACCTGGTAGGATACTATACTACAGAGAGGAGCTGTTTCCAGACCTGATAGGATACTATACTACAGAGAGGAGCTGTTTCCAGACCTGGTAGGATACTATACTACAGAGAGGAGCTGTTTCCAGACCTGGTAGGATACTATACTACAGAGAGGAGCTGTTTCCAGACCTGGTAGGATACTATACTACAGAGAGGAGCTGTTTCCAACCTGGTAGGATACTATACTACAGAGAGGAGCTGTTTCCAACCTGGTAGGACTTCCTCCTGCTATCCTGCTCTATAAGGATATCAGCCAGCTCCATCGCAGCTCCCCAGCACCATGGCTCAGGCTGCATCTCAGATCAAGAAGAGAGCGATTGTGGACACCTCTGTTGAGGACGAGAAGCTTAAGAAGAGGAAGATCAGACAAGCCCAACGGCAACTGAAGAAAAAGGTACAGGAGAAGGAGAGGAGAGGACAGAGAGAGGAAGAGGAGGAGAGGGGGAGAGGAGGAGGAGGGGCTGAGTTAAGCTCAGTGTCTCCCGGTGCTCTCATTCCTTTGTCCTGGTTCCTTTCCTCCACAGAGCTCGGCAGCTTCACACCACACCGTGTGGGTGGGCTCTTAGTGGGGAGTGGGACAGGCACGGGGGAGAAGCACGGGGATGAGGAGAGGCACAAGGGAGGAGGAGAGGCACAGGGGAGGAGGAGAGGCACAGGGGAGGAGGAGAGACAGGGGAGGAGGAGGAGAGACAGGGGAGAGGAGAAGAGACACGGGGGAGGAGGAGAGGCACAAGGGAGGAGGAGAGGCACAGGGGAGGAGGAGAGGCACAGGGGAGGAGAAGAGACACGGGGGAGGAGAAGAGACACGGGGGAGAAGAAGAGACACGGGGGAGGAGGAGAGACAGGGGAGGAGCAGAAACACAGAGGAAGAGGAGAGACACAGGGGGAGAGGAGAGACACAGGGGAGGAGGAGAGACAGGGGAGGAGGAGAGACACGGGGGAGGAGGAGAGACACAGGGGGAGAGGAGAGACATGGGGGGAGAGGAGAGACATGGGGGAGGAGGAGAGACGGGAGGAGGAGAGACACGGGGGAGGAGGAGAGACAGGGGAGGAGCAGAAACACAGAGGAAGAGGAGAGACACAGGGGGAGAGGAGAGGCACAGAGGAGAAGGAGAGACAGGAGAGGAGGAGAGACAAGGGAGGAGGAGAGGCACAGGGGAGGAGGAGAGGCACAGGGGAGGAGGAGAGGCACAGGGGAGGAGAAGAGACACGGGGGAGGAGGAGAGACAGGGGAGGAGAGACACAGAGGAAGAGGAGAGACAGGGGAGGAGGAGAGAGACAGGGGAGGAGGAGAGGCACAGGGGAGGAGGAGAGACACAGAGGAAGAGGAGAGGCACAGGGGAGGAGGAGAGAGACAGGGGAGGAGAAGAGACCCGGGGGAGGAGGAGTGACACAGGGGAGGAGGAGAGACATGGGGGAGGAGGAGAGGCACAGGGGAGGAGGAGAGGCACAGGGGAAGAGGAGAGGCACAGGGGAGGAGGAGAGACACAGAGGAAGAGGAGAGGCACAGGGGAGGAGGAGTGACACAGGGGAGGAGGAGAGACATGGGGGAGGAGGAGAGACAGGGGAGGAGGAGAGGCACAGGGGAGGAGGAGAGACACAGGGGAGGAGGAGAGACACAGGGGAGGAGGAGAGACACGGGGGTAGAGAGACATAGGCCATTAGGACAGAGTTAGCAGGTGAAGAGAGACATGGGACAGTAGAGGGGACTGTGGTCTCTCAGCCTCTTTCAGCTTCTCTCAGCCTCTCTGTTGCTCCGTGTGGCATGGTGCTGCTTGTTTCCGTGGTATCAGCCTGAGGAATCCTCACCTGTTTATCAAAAGGTTTAGCGTGGTGCTGTGCTGTGTTGTAGTGTGGTGGATGGACTGCAGTAATGCTGGTTAGTAATATAGACTTGGCTCTCTGCCAGTAATACAGTAGCGCAGGCATGTCTGCAGCCTGCAGGCTAACTAACAGGAGAGAGAGTTAAACAGGGCTGGTGGGTACGGCACAAGACATAGTGTCTTCTTCTAACTCCAGGGTGTTCCACGTCTGTGTTCTTCTACCTCCAGGGTGTTCCATGTCTGTGTTCTTCTTCATGTTCACATTGTAATTTCCTCTTTGTCATATAGCTAGTGTGTGGTGTAAACAGACTCTTTGTTGCTTTGCTGTTCCTGAAGCTGAAGCTACAGATCAGCGTCTTCCTACCGTTGTTTCTCTGGACTGGTTCAGAGTCTATGTGGATCAGTTCTCTGGTGGAATGTAGAAACACATTTCATATTGTTGTTACAGTTCAGATACTGTATGTCAGATGTACCTTCCCTTCTGTGGAACGTTCTGCTCTGTACTGAATGGGATTTTCCATTACAGGAGATGATAACAGACAGTCGACCTATTGGCTATTCAGCAACATTCCCAGCATGGTCCTGTGTTCTTCTTCTGTCTGTGCTGAGTCTCTGTCCTCCCTCCCTCCTCTTAGCCCTGTTTATTCCACCACGGTTACCTTCCCTTTCATCTGACAGCCAAAACCATAATGACGTCACCAGAACCATGACCAATGGAGATTGGTTTGGTCATGGTCCTATAGGATTCCTAGTCGGGCTCTGTCAAAACAGCTTTCCCACACATATCTAATCTGTCTGCATGTGGAGTGAAGGGGAGGGGTGGTGGTCCCGTGTCAGAGGGTGGTGGTCCCGTGTCAGAGGGTGGTGGTCCCGTGTCAGAGGGTGGTGGTCCCGTGTCAGAGAGGGTGGTGGTCCCGTGTCAGAGGGTGGTGGTCCCGTGTCAGAGAGGGAGGGGTGGTGGTCCCGTGTCAGAGAGGGTGGTGGTCCCGTGTCAGAGAGGGAGGTGGTCCCGTGTCAGAGGGTGGTGGTCCCGTGTCAGAGAGGGAGGTGGTCCCGTGTCAGAGAGGGTGGTGGTCCCGTGTCAGAGAGGGAGGGGTGGTGGTCCCGTGTCAGAGAGGGAGGGGTGGTGGTCCCGTGTCAGAGAGGGTGGTGGTCCCGTGTCAGAGAGGGATGGGTGGTGGTCCCGTGTCAGAGAGGGAGGGGTGGTGGTCCCGTGTCAGAGAGGGAGGGGTGGTGGTCCCGTGTCAGAGAGGGAGGGGTGGTGGTCCCGTGTCAGAGAGGGAGGGGTGGTGGTCCCGTGTCAGAGAGGGTGGTGGTCCTGTGTCAGAGAGGGTGGTGGTCCCGTGTCAGAGAGGGAGGTGGTCCCGTGTCAGAGAGGGAGGTGGTCCCGTGTCAGAGAGGGAGGGGTGGTGGTCCCGTGTCAGAGAGGGTGGTGGTCCCGTGTCAGAGAGGGTGGTGGTCCCGTGTCAGAGAGGGTGGTGGTCCCGTGTCAGAGAGGGAGGGGTGGTGGTCCCGTGTCAGAGAGGGAGGGGTGGTGGTCCCGTGTCAGAGAGGGTGGTGGTCCCGTGTCAGAGAGGGATGGGTGGTGATCCCATGTCAGAGAGGGAGGGGTGGTGGTCCCGTGTCAGAGAGGGAGGGGTGGTGGTCCCGTGTCAGAGAGGGAGGGGTGGTGGTCCCATGTCAGAGAGGGAGGGGTAGTGGTCCCGTGTCAGAGAGGGTGGTGGTCCTGTGTCAGAGAGGGTGGTGGTCCCATGTCAGAGAGGGAGGTGGTCCCGTGTCAGAGAGGGAGGGGTGGTGGTCCCGTGTCAGAGAGGGTGGTGGTCCCGTGTCAGAGAGGGAGGTGGTCCCGTGTCAGAGAGGGAGGGGTGGTGGTCCCGTGTCAGAGAGGGAGGTGGTCCCGTGTCAGAGAGGGAAGGGTGGTGGTCCCGTGTCAGAGTGGGAGGTGGTCCCGTGTCAGAGAGGAAGGGGTGGTGGTCCCGTGTCAGAGAGGGAGGTGGTCCCGTGTCAGAGAGGGAGGGGTGGTGGTCCCGTGTCAGAGAGGGAGGGGAGGTGGTCCCGTGTCAGAGAGGGAGGTGGTCCCGTGTCAGAGAGGGTGGTGGTCCCGTGTCAGAGAGGGAGGTGGTCCCGTGTCAGAGGGTGGTGGTCCCGTGTCAGAGAGGGAGGTGGTCCCGTGTCAGAGAGGGTGGTGGTCCCGTGTCAGAGAGGGAGGTGGTCCCGTGTCAGAGAGGGAGGGGTTGTGGTCCTGTGTCAGAGAGGGAGGGGTGGTGGTCCCGTGTCAGAGAGGGTGGTGGTCCCGTGTCAGAGAGGGAGGTGGTCCCGTGTCAGAGAGGGAGGGGTGGTGGTCCTGTGTCAGAGAGGGTGGTGGTCCCGTGTCAGAGAGGGTGGTGGTCCCGTGTCAGAGAGGGTGGTGGTCCCGTGTCAGAGAGGGAGGGGTGGTGGTCCCGTGTCAGAGAGGGTGGTGGTCCCGTGTCAGAGAGGGTGGTGGTCCCATGTCAGAGAGGGTGGGGCGCTCCCGTGGGGTGTGGGGGGTTAGGAAGGGGTGTTGACCGACCCTCATCAGTCCAGGGTCACTACCATCAGTAATGGGTCTCTACCATCAGTCCGGGGTCACTACCATCAGTAATGGGTCTCTACCATCAGTAATGGGTCTCTACCATCAGTAATGGGTCTCTACCATCAGTCCAGGGTCACTACCATCAGTAATGGGTCTCTACCATCAGTCCAGGGTCTCTACCATCAGTAATGTGTCTCTACCATCAGTAATGTGTCTCTACCATCAGTAATGGGTCACTACCCTCAGTAACGGGTCTCTACCATCAGTAATGTGTCACTACCATCAGTAATGGGTCTCTACCATCAGTCCAGGGTCACTAGACACCATGCCAGCAGGAAGCAGTGTAGCTGGCTTGGCTGAGGGATGTGAGGGAGAGAATGAAGGAGACGAAGCCTGCAGTGTCAGAGTCCTCAGCAGGGTCGTCAACAAACTAATGTTCCTGTTTTCAGGGGAAATGAAAGAGAGAGTCTGTAACGTGACTTCAGCTTTTGGACGTTAACAAGTTGACACTCCATCTCCTCCTCCACATTTACTCCCCAGCAGTGTTGTTTCTTCTCTTCCAGACCAGAATGTGCTCTAGTTTACGGTATTTTACACCTGCTACGTTAGGTTAGTGGTGGAGTGGTCAAAGACAAATGCTGCTGATTGTATTGATTGTAGGCCAGTCTGCACTGTCACTTGTAACTGACCGACTGTATTGGTTTAGATATGAGTGATCTGTGACTATGGTGCTGACCGACTGTATTGGTTTAGATATGAGTGATCTGTGACTGTGGTGCTGACTGACTGTATTGGTTTAGATATGAGTGATCTGTGACTGTGGTGCTGACCACCTGTATTGGTTTAGATATGAGTGATCTGTGACTGTGGTGCTGACCACCTGTATTGGTTTAGATATGAGTGATCTGTGACTGTGGTGCTGACCACCTGTATTGGTTTAGATATGAGTGATCTGTGACTGTGGAATCTTACCCTAGAACAACCATGTATGTAGAAGTGCAGTATGGGAAATCTTACCCTAGAGCAACCATGTATGTAGAAGTGCAGTTGTGTCATGTGGAACAGTGAGACAAAGGGACAGAGATACCCCCTCTTCACTCCTCTGTTCTGACACTCTGTCTCAGTGAGACAAAGGGACAGAGATACACCCTCTTCACTCCTCTGTTCTGACTCTCTGTCTCAGTGAGACAAAGGGACAGAGATACCCCCTCTTCACTCCTCTGTTCTGACACTCTGTCTCAGTGAGACAAAGGGACAGAGATACCCCCTCTTCACTCCTCTGTTCTGACACTCTGTCTCAGTGAGACAAAGGGACAAAGGGACAGAGATACCCCCTCTTCACTCCTCTGTTCTGACACTCTGTCTCAGTGAGACAAAGGGACAGAGAGACAGAGATACCCCCTCTTCACTCTGTTCTGACACTCTGTCTCAGTGAGACAAAGGGACAGAGGGACAGAGATACCCCCTCTTCACTCTGTTCTGACACTCTGTCTCAGTGAGACAAAGGGACAGAGATACCCCCTCTTCACTCTGTTCTGACACTCTGTCTCAGTGAGACAAAGGGACAGAGATACCCCCTCTTCACTCTGTTCTGACACTCTGTCACAGTGAGACAAAGGGACAAAGGGACAGAGATACCCCCTCTTCACTCTGTTCTGACACTCTGTCACAGTGAGACAAAGGGACAAAGGGACAGAGATACCCCCTCTTCACTCTGTTCTGACACTCTGTCTCAGTGAGACAAAGGGACAGAGATACCCCCTCTTCACTCTGTTCTGACACTCTGTCACAGTGAGACAAAGGGACAAAGGGACAGAGATACCCCCTCTTCACTCTGTTCTGACACTCTGTCACAGTGAGACAAAGGGACAGAGGGACAGAGATACCCCCTCTTCACTCCTCTGTTCTGACACTCTGTCTCAGTGAGACAAGGGGACAGAGGGACAGAGATACCCCCTCTTCACTCTGTTCTGACACTCTGTCACAGTGAGACAAAGGGACAGAGGGACAGAGATACCCCCTCTTCACTCTGTTCTGACACTCTGTCACAGTGAGACAAAGGGACAGAGGGCAGAGATACCCCCTCTTCACTCTGTTCTGACACTCTGTCACAGTGAGACAAAGGGACAGAGATACCCCCTCTTCACTCTGTTCTGACACTCTGTCTCAGTGAGACAAAGGGACAGAGGGACAGAGATACCCCCTCTTCACTCTGTTCTGACACTCTGTCACAGTGAGACAAAGGGACAGAGGGACAGAGATACCCCCTCTTCACTCTGTTCTGACACTCTGTCACAGTGAGACAAAGGGACAGAGGGACAGAGATACCCCCTCTTCACTCTGCTCTGACACTCTGTCTCAGTGAGACAAAGGGACAGAGGGACAGAGATACCCCCTCTTCACTCTGTTCTGACACTCTGTCACAGTGAGACAAAGGGACAGAGGGACAGAGATACCCCCTCTTCACTCCTCTGTTCTGACACTCTGTCACAGTGAGACAAAGGGACAGAGGGACAGAGATACCCCCTCTTCACTCTGTTCTGACACTCTGTCACAGTGAGACAAAGGGACAGAGATACCCCCTCTTCACTCTGTTCTGACACTCTGTCTCAGTGAGACAAAGGGACAGAGGGACAGAGATACCCCCTCTTCACTCTGTTCTGACACTCTGTCTCAGTGAGACAAAGGGACAGAGATACCCCCTCTTCACTCTGTTCTGACACTCTGTCTCAGTGAGACAAAGGGACAGAGATACCCCCTCTTCACTCTGTTCTGACACTCTGTCACAGTGAGACAAAGGGACAGAGATACCCCCTCTTCACTCTGTTCTGACACTCTGTCACAGTGAGACAAAGGGACAGAGGGACAGAGATACCCCCTCTTCACTCTGTTCTGACACTCTGTCACAGTGAGACAAAGGGACAAAGGGACAGAGATACCCCCTCTTCACTCTGTTCTGACACTCTGTCTCAATGAGACAAAGGGACAGAGAGACAGAGATACCCCCTCTTCACTCTGTTCTGACACTCTGTCACAGTGAGACAAAGGGACAGAGGGACAGAGATACCCCCTCTTCACTCTGTTCTGACACTCTGTCACAGTGAGACAAAGGGACAGAGATACCCCCTCTTCACTCTGTTCTGACACTCTGTCACAGTGAGACAAAGGGACAGAGGGACAGAGATACCCCCTCTTCACTCTGTTCTGACACTCTGTCACAGTGAGACAAAGGGACAGAGGGACAGAGATACCCCCTCTTCACTCTGTTCTGACACTCTGTCACAGTGAGACAGAGGGACAGAGATACCCCCTCTTCACTCCTCTGTTCTGACACTCTGTCACAGTGAGACAAAGGGACAGAGATACCCCCTCTTCACTCTGTTCTGACACTCTGTCACAGTGAGACAAAGGGACAGAGGGACAGAGATACCCCCTCTTCACTCTGTTCTGACACTCTGTCACAGTGAGACAAAGGGACAGAGATACCCCCTCTTCACTCTGTTCTGACACTCTGTCACAGTGAGACAAAGGGACAGAGATACCCCCTCTTCACTCCTCTGTTCTGACACTCTGTCTCAGTGAGACAAAGGGACAGAGGGACAGAGATACCCCCTCTTCACTCTGTTCTGACACTCTGTCACAGTGAGACAGAGGGACAGAGATACCCCCTCTTCACTCTGTTCTGACACTCTGTCACAGTGAGACAAAGGGACAGAGATACCCCCTCTTCACTCTGTTCTGACACTCTGTCACAGTGAGACAAAGGGACAGAGGGACAGAGATACCCCCTCTTCACTCTGTTCTGACACTCTGTCACAGTGAGACAAAGGGACAGAGGGACAGAGATACCCCCTCTTCACTCTGTTCTGACACTCTGTCACAGTGAGACAAAGGGACAGAGGGACAGAGATACCCCCTCTTCACTCTGTTCTGACACTCTGTCACAGTGAGACAAAGGGACAGAGATACCCCCTCTTCACTCTGTTCTGACACTCTGTCACAGTGAGACAAAGGGACAGAGGGACAGAGATACCCCCTCTTCACTCTGTTCTGACACTCTGTCACAGTGAGACAAAGGGACAGAGATACCCCCTCTTCACTCTGTTCTGACACTCTGTCTCAGTGAGACAAAGGGACAGAGGGACAGAGATACCCCCTCTTCACTCTGTTCTGACACTCTGTCACAGTGAGACAAAGGGACAGAGATACCCCCTCTTCACTCTGTTCTGACACTCTGTCTCAGTGAGACAAAGGGACAGAGATACCCCCTCTTCACTCTGTTCTGACACTCTGTCACAGTGAGACAAAGGGACAGAGATACCCCCTCTTCACTCTGTTCTGACACTCTGTCACAGTGAGACAAAGGGACAGAGGGACAGAGGGACAGAGATACCCCCTCTTCACTCTGTTCTGACACTCTGTCTCAGTGAGACAAAGGGACAGAGGGACAGAGATACCCCCTCTTCACTCCTCTGTTCTGACACTCTGTCACAGTGAGACAAAGGGACAGAGATACCCCCTCTTCACTCTGTTCTGACACTCTGTCTCAGTGAGACAAAGGGACAGAGATACCCCCTCTTCACTCTGTTCTGACACTCTGTCACAGTGAGACAAAGGGACAGAGGGACAGAGATACCCCCTCTTCACTCTGTCTCAGTGAGACAAAGGGACAGAGGGACAGAGGGACAGAGATACCCCCTCTTCACTCTGTCTCAGTGAGACAGTGAGAACATTAATTTGTCTCTAACAACACATAATAAAGCAATGAATAAAAGTCCTATGATGACTGCCCATTGCTGCTCATCACTAATTAACCATCATTTATTCACTTTACTTGAATAACCTATTCCAGGTGTTGTTTAATTTGATGCCTTTATTATTTAATTTCATAAAGTCATCATCTCATCTCTGCTCAGGCAGTAACCAGACAACCATCTAAAGTTCTCTGTGCTCCCCAACGAGCCAAGCTCCCCTGCCTTGGCCAGCGGATAGGGTGTCCCATGATCATTGGGTTGCTACAGCTGCCCACGCTGCAGAGCTGTCTGACCAAATCACTGTTTTAGTAGTTCTTCAAAGTAGATAAGTCATACTTTCAAGACTTACTACTATCAATCGAGTAGAGCTTCCTCACAAACTCTACCCCTCTCCGTCTCGTTTCCTCGCTGCGTTGTGTAGGCTGCATTCCTCTCTCATGCCTTCTGTGTGTGGTGCTGGGAAGAAAAGGTGCAATGGTTTCTGGCCATTGTAGTTCATTACCACTTTTCTGCATTTAAACATAAATATGGGTTGTATTTACAATGGTGTTTGTTCTTCACTGGTTGCCCTTTTCTTGTGGCAACAGGTCACAAATCTTGCTGCTGTGATTCCACACTGTGGTATTTCACCCAATAGAGAGTTCATGGGAGTTTATCAAAATTGGATTTGTTTTCAGATTCTTGATGGCATAGAATCTTTCTGACCAGTAGAGAGGTTTGGAGGTTGGACCATGCAGGACACTCTCTCTCTCTCTCTCTCTAAAACAGAAGGACTGAGTGGAGGAAGATACACTCTTAACACTATGACTGTCATGAATTATAGAACTGAACCCATCAGAGGAAATGAGTGGAGAGGAGGGGAGGAAGGAGAGAGGAGGGCGATGAGAGGAAAGGAGTGGACAGGAGGGGAGGAGAGAGGAGGAGAGGAGGGAGAGGAGAGGAGAGAGGAGGCGAGGAGAGAGAGGAGAGGAGGGGAGGAGAGGAAAGGAGTGGAGGGGAGGAAGGAGAGGAGAGAGGAGGAGAGGAAGAGGAAAGGAGTGGACAGGAGGGGAGGAGAGGAGAGGAGAGGAGAGAGGAGGGCGATGAGAGGAAAGGAGTGGAGGGGAGGAAGGAGAGATGAGGGTGATGAGGGGAAAGGAGTGGACAGGAGGGGAGGAAGGAGAGAGGAGGGTGATGAGGGGAAAGGAGTGGACAGGAGGGGAGGAGAGGAGGGAGGAGGAGAGGAAGAGGAAAGGAGTGGACAGGAGGGGAGGAGAGGAGAGAGGAGGAGAGGAAGAAGAAAGGAGTGGACAGGAGGGGAGGAAGGAGAGATGAGGGTGATGAGGGGAAAGGAGTGGAGAGGAGGGGAGGAAGGAGAGGAGGGTGATGAGAGGAAAGGAGTGGACAGGAGGGGAGGAGAGGAGAGGAGAGAGGAGGCGAGGAAGGAGAGAGGAGGGGAGGAAGGGGAGAGGGAGGAGAGGAGGAGAGGAAAGGAGTGGACAGGAGGGGAGGAGAGGAGAGGAAGAGGAGTGGACAGGAGGAGAGGAGAGGAGAGGAGAGAGGAGGGCGATGATAGGAAAGGAGGGGAGGGGAGGAGAGGAGAGAGGAGGAGAGGAAGAGGAACAGCCCCAACCTCAGTGCTCCAGCACAACTCTCCACCATGCAGTGGAAACAAGGCTCTGTGATTGGTGCAGGGCCTGGTGGGGGGTAGAGAGGTATTCCACGCCCACGCACAGTAACACAGGGAGGGAGAGGGAGAAGAGGAAAGAGGGGGACAGAAGTGAGAAATGAGCTAGAGAAAGAAAGAGAGAGAGAGAGAGAGAGAGAGAGTGGGAAAGAGGAGGACAGAAGAGAGAAATGAGAGAGTGAGAGTGGGAAAGAGGAGAGCAGAAGAGAGAAATGAGCTAGAGAAAGAGAGCGATAGAGGAGTGTGCGGTAAACAAGGTGCTGGTATTTTAGGGGAAACTGAATGTGAAGTCTTTAATCCTGCTGCAGGGTTTTCTCTTTACTGCATCAACACAGAGAGAATAGAACTAACTAGGACAGCTTCAGCATTTACATAGAGGGGGTTCATTATGATTACACTGTGTCACTATGAAACACACTGAGGGTTCTGGAGTCTTCATAATGAGTTATTTACACACTGTTTCACGTTCTGAGGGTCCTGGAGTCTTCATAATGGGTTGATTACACACTGTGTCACATGTTCTGAGGGTTCTGGAGTCTTCATAATGGGTAGATTACACACTGTTTCATGTTCTGAGGGTTCTGGAGTCTTCATAATGGGTTGATTACACACTGTGTCACGGGTTCTGGAGTCTTCATAATGGGTAGATTACACACTGTTTCATGTTCTGAGGGTTCTGGAGTCTTCATAATGGGTTGGTTACACACTGTGTCACATGTTCAGAGGGTTCTACCAGATCTTCAGTTTCTTGGTAATTTCTCACATGGAATAGCCTTCATTTCTCAGAACAAGAACAGACTGATGAGTTTCTGAAGAAAGTACTTTCTGGCCATTTTGAGCCTGTAATCGAACCCACAAATGCTGATGCTCCAGATACTCAACTAGTCTAAAGATGGCCAAGTTTATTGCTTCTTTAATCAGGACAGCAGTTTTCAGCTGTGCTAACATATTTGATCAATTAGCCTTTTAAAATGATCAACTTGGATTAGCTAAGTAAAGTATTAGTAAACAACCAAAGATTTCAAGACTAAAAGTTTTTCCTTGGGTGTCTGAGCTGTGTGCTAGTCGTTTAAACAGACAGCTTGGTGCTTTCAAAATATCAATACCTCTCACAAATACATGTAGTGATGAAGACAATCTCTCCTCCACTTTGAGCCAGAAGAGATTGACATGCATCTTATTGTTTGCTCTCTGTGTGTATCCAAGGACCAGCCGTGCTACCCTGTTTTGAGTGAATTGCAATTTTTCTAAGTCCCTCTTTGTCACCTGACCACATGACTGAACAGTAGTCCAGGTGAGACAAAACTAGAGCCTGTAGGACCTGCCTTGTTGATAGTGTTGTTAAAAAGGCAGAGTAGCACTTTATTACAGACTTCTGCAGTCATTTTAGTAGCTGCAGTAGCTGACCTGTATAGTGTTGAGTCATCCGCATACATAGACACAATGGCTTTACTCAAAGCCAGTAGCATGTAAGAGGCCTAGACAGTTGCCCTGGGGAATTCCTGATTCTACCAGGATTATGTTGTAGAGGCTTCCATTAAAGAACACCCTCTGTGTTCTGTTAGACAGGTAACTCTTTATCCACATTATAGCAGGGGGTGTAAAACCATAACACATACGTTTTTCCTGCAGTAGATAATGGGAGAAGCTGCACTGAAGTCTAACAAAACAGCCCCCCACAATCTTTTTATCATCAATTTATCTCAGCCAATCATCAGTCATTTGTGTAAGTGATGTGCATGTTGAGTGTCCTTCCCAATAAGCGTGTTGAAAGTCTGTTGTCAATTGTGACCCATTTCAGGAAACTAGGCGTGTGTCGCAAGTCACAACTTCACAGGAGAGCCATTTAATAAAAATATGTTTTCATCAAAATGCGTTTTTTGGCAGAAATGCCTTCTGGAACATGTGAACTTTCATGTGCCTTATTAATGTGCCAAGTTAAAGTGTACTGTTAGCTAGCTAGCTAACTTTAGCTGACTGGCTCACTAGCTAACGTTACGAGTATGGCGTTATTATTCGTATCCCAGAGCCGTTGGCTTTGCTAGTTTGAGCCTAATGTTAGCTAGCTAACATTGAACATGGTTGTTTATCTCCCAGCAGATTGTTGAGCAGATTCATGCAAGATAGTAACAACATGATTTGGCACTATATTCATTGTTGTTTAACTAGCTAACATTAGCTGGCTGGCTTGTTAGCTAACATTACGTGACGTGTGTGATCTTACATGTTGTTTACCTAGCTAGGTTCATTGTTTACCTAGCTAAGTTCATTGTTTACCTAGCTAGCTAACATTGAACCTGGTTGGTTAGCTCCCAGCATATTCATACAGTGACACCTTAGGGAAGCCACAGAAAAATGTATCTGGCTGATATCCCTTTAAATGATATCCCTTTAAACAACATGATTTGGCACTATGTTCATTGTTGTTTAACTAGCTATTGTTAGCTGGCTGGCTTGTTAGCTAACGTTACGTGACGTTGTTTACCTAGCTAGGTTCATTGTTTACCTAGCTAGCTAGCTACATGTCTTAACTTGTTGAGTGTAGGGGGCAGAATTTCCTTTTTTGGCTAAAAAACGTACCCATTTGAAACAGCCTTTTTCACAGCCCCAGAAACTAGAATATGCATATAATTGTCAGATTAGGATAGACAACACTCTAAAGTTTCCAAAACTGTAAAAATATTGTCTGTGAGTACAACAGAACTGATATTGCAGGTGAAAGCCTGAGGAAAATCCAATCAGGAAGTGCCTCTTATTTTGAAACCTCTGTGTTCCTATGCATGCCTATCCTCCATTTAAAGGGATATCAGCCAGATTTTTCTGTGGCTTCCCTAAGGTGTCAAAAGTCTTTCAACATAGTTTCAGGCTTTTATTTAGGAAAATGAGCGTGAAGGATCACATTGCGCAAGTGGAGAGGTGGGGGCTCTCAGAGTGAGTTTGTGCGCAATTGAGTAAAGCCGGCATTGTTCCTCCCGCTGTTATGGAAAAAGCTACACACTGATATATTATTGAATATATATTTTAAAAACTACCTGAAGATTGATTATAAAAAAACATTTGACATGTTTCTGTGGACTATAGATATTATTTGGAATATACGTCTGCATTGTGGTGACAGCTCTTTCCTGTGGATTTCTGAACATAACACGACAAACAAACGTCGGTATTTTGGGTATAAAAATAATCTCTATGGAACAAAAGGAACATTTGTTATGTAACTGCGAGTCTCGTGAGTGAAAAAATCCGAAGATCATCATAGGTAAACATTTTATTTTATTGCTTTTCTGATTTTTGTGACCAAGCTACTTAATGCTTAGTGTACATAATGCTATGCTGTGCTATCGATAAACTTACACAAATGCTTGGATTGCTTTCGCTGTAAAGCATAATTTCAAAATCTGAGATGACAGGTGGATTAACAAAAGGCTAAGCTGTGTTTTCCTCTATTGCACTTGTGATTTCATGAATATGAATATTTTCTAGTAATATTATTTGACTGTGATGCTATGCTATTCAGCGGTTGCTGATGACAATTATCCCGCTACCGGAATGGGTAGCGTCAACAAATTAAGCTAAAGTGTACAACACCCGTTGAATATGGCCGCTGTCAGTAAACGTCTGAAAAAAGCGTAATGAAATTGTTGCCAGCAGAGCTGGTTAGGCTGTTTTCATGTTATCCAGAGGTAAACAAATCATCAGCCAGAGCGTCAAGTGGGCGAACTGAACGTTATATAAAATATCTCCATAGTCTAGAAAGGCATACATGTCGCTAATACTAGCCTCCTTCTGGCTTCAAAAGAAAAACAGGTCTTATTCCTAAAATAAAATCCCAACTTCAGCTTCAATTTTTTTGTAAGTTGTTGAATATACAATTTAAAAGAGAGGCCATCATCAATTAAAATTCCAAGATATTTATATGAGGTTACAACCTCAATCTCCTTGCCCTGACAGGTAGTAATAGGTTTGTATGTGACACATGTAGAAGTAGATGACAATGCATCAAACAGTGAGGCCAAAACAAAGATCTACACACATACAAGAGGCATTTCTCACTCAATTGACCTGATGTTGTGATGTATTTCTTTAAGCCACTCAATAGGTCTACCCTCATTATTGGAATCACTTCACCATCTGACCCACAAACTCAATTCAACATGGTTGGCTGAAGTCATTACACACATGTAACTATTCTAAAGTCACATAGATAATAAACTGATGCTATTTCAATATGGAGCTTAAAGTGATGTGTTTTTTAGCACGGCAACAAAGACCGTTGGTTCTAAACATTGCACAATAAACTGCGGGAGAATTCATCATTTTGCAGGTACAGTATCTGTCTTTATTTCAAGTGTTGTTGATCATAACAGACAGTGTGTTAAGGTAAGCGACAGACAGTGTGTTAAGTTAAGAGACAGACAGTGTGTTAGGGTAAGAGACAGACAGTGTGTTAAGGTAAGAGACAGACAGTGTGTTAAGGTAAGAGACAGACAGTGTGTTAAGGTAAGAGACAGACAGTGTGTTAAGGTAAGAGACAGACAGTGTGTTAAGGTAAGAGACAGACAGTGTGTTAAGGTAAGAGACAGAGATAGTTAAATGATGGGTCAGAGTCATATAATCCCCACTGCAGTCAGGGTTATGTTGCTATGGCAACACCGCACTTCAGAGTAGATCTGAGATCTTCTGTATCCTGCTGCACCTTCTAATCTCTGAAGACCCAAACACAAACCCTACTTTAAAAAAAGACCCCCCCTCTCCCTTATAAATGGAATATGTGCATGTGCTGGAAATGCTTGTATGGCAATAATTGTTATTGAAAAATCTGATTTTACAATTTTGTTAGAAATTATAGACTTCTATGCTTGGGCTGGTCTGATCTTCATGGTGATGGCTTTCAGGGAGTATGTATAGCCTTTCCATGTTTTCCAGTTGATGCCAATACCAAAGGTAGATTCACCCCATGCATATATCCCATTGGGGTTAGTAAAATGGCAGTCGTTGTTCCAAAATCCTCCGTAGTACACCTGGGCACAGTTGGCGGCGTTAAGGTCCTGGTCTTTATCTAACGTTGTAAATTTCTGACCATTGTGAAAAACCAGAGAATCTCCTGAGGAAACAGAGGAGATAAATAAGGACTCTAGGTAACTTAATGATAATACTTCCACCAGCTTTAGGTATGAACTAGTGATGCACCGATATGACATGTCTGGCCTATACCGATATCCAATATGTTCCTTGCCCAAAAAAACCTGATACCGATGCAGATAACCGATATAAAACATGTGTGCAGCCTTTTACGCATTCTAGTAGTTAAATAGTTAACACACACATATGGGCGCAGCGGTCTAAGGCACTGCATCTCAGTGCAAGAGGCGTCACTACAGTCCCTGGTTCAAATCCAGGCTGTATCACATCCGGCTGTGATTGAGAGTCCCATAGGGCGGAGCACAATTGTCCCAGCATCGTCCGGGTTTGGCCGGGGTAGGCCGTCATTGTAGATAAGAATTTGTTCTTAACTGACTTGCCTAGTGAAATAAAGGTTACACACAAACACCACACTGACCAAAAAGTTTTTTGGGGGGCATTTACGTATGTCCCCATTACCAGAAAAACATCATCACAACCTATTTCTTTCACTTACTTGCTGTGCTGTTTCGTTGTTCATTTGTTCCGTCATTTCATTCTCAACCAGGATTTCTATGGAACGCCGTTTGGGTCTTTGCGTGTCAAAAGATATACTATTTAACACAATTTGACGTGTCAATTAAGCTTGTTGACCAATCAGGACCTGAATATGACTGCACGTCACATAATAATTTAAGGCGTTCATATTTTTTTTATTTCGTATTTCATGTTACAAAGATTCATCAATACGTATGCTATGATGCTGGTAAAGTTGTCTCTCACATCTACAGTCCTGGTCATAAAAAAGCTAGCTAGTTGATGGATGCAAACAATATTCTTCCCCAAAAACACGACATAATCTGTTTCAGTAGCTATAGTTAGCTAGCTAACATCTATTTAAGTAGCTATAGTTAGCTAGCTAACATCTATTTCAGTAGCTATAGTTCGCTAGCTAACATCTATTTAAGTAGCTATAGTTAGCTAACATCTATTTCAGTAGCTATAGTTCGCTAGCTAACATCTATTTCAGTAGCTATATTTTGCTACCTAACATCTATTTCAGTAGCTATAGTTAGCTAGCTAACATCTATTTAAGTAGCTATAGTTAGCCAGCTGACATCTGTTTCAGTAGCTATAGTTCGCTAGCAAACATCTATTTCAGTAGCTTTAGTTAGCTAGCTAACTATATAGCTAGGTGTCATCATCTAAAATAACCCTAATTTGTAAGACAGATCTTATTTTATTATTCATCGGACCCATCTATGTGAAGCTAGCCACAATAAGAATGCTTTGATCCAAGATGGCGTAGCAGTCAGACGTCTTGTCGTGTCGTGTCCCTTGTATATATCGTTTTTTTTAAACATATTTTTCTTCGCATATCTTTTAAAACATTTTGCTAAACCTCAACTTCTAAATACTCTCCTGTAACCCGCCTCACCCAATGTAGCGCGGATCTGCTTTTTTTTCTAAAGTATTTATATTTACTTCGGATCCGGAACCCCTCAACTGAAGCTAGCCAGGTAACTACCAGCTAACAGTCAGCAAACCATTGCTAGCGGTCTTCAGCTAACGGAAAGCTCTCGCCAGTTCGAACAACGCGACTCAAACCAGAGCATAACGGACCTATTATTTTTTTATCCCCCGGATTCCCACCGGATTCCCACTGCAAACGGAACATTTTCAGCTGGATCTTCACAACTAGCTAACTAGCTAACCGCAACACCGGATGATTACTCCTGGCTAGCGTTTCCACCCACTTAGCTTGAAGCTAGCCCGGCCAGAGCTCCTGTGCTACCACCGAAGCATACTCCTGGGCTACAATATCCGGACCCACGACCGGTCTATCGATGTCACCGCATGAAGAGGCATAAACAGACTCACCCCATCGCGACGTCCCCCAAAGGCTAACTTTCTAGCCCTTGCTATCTCCTTGCTTGCTAATTCGGCCTGCTAACTGCTAGCTTGTTTAACCCCGGTCCGCTAACTGCTACCTTGCTTAGCCCCGGCCTACTAACTGTTAGCTTGTTAGCACAGGCCTGCTAACCGTCTGAATCGCCGCGTCCCAACCATTCACTGGACCCATATTTACTTTCAATCTCTTTTCGATTTTTAATTTGTTTATACCTCCCGGTAACCTGCCTCACCCAATGTGATATGGAATCGCTATTATTTTTTATTTTTAGAACACACTCAAGAACCCCCAGAAGCTAACCAGCTAACTAGCTACAAGCTATTTAGTCATTGTTAGCCACTGCTAGCGGCTTTTACCTTTTACCTTCTGCACAGCCAGCCAGTTTTTTTAACCTGGATAATACTCGCCAGTCTAGCTTCCCAGCCCCATCCACCGCTGCCCCCTGGACACTGATCACTTGGCTACATAGCTGATGCATGTTGGACTGTCCATTAATCACGATACTCCATTCTGCTTGTTTATGTTTTATCTGTCGGCCCCAGCCGCACTCAGGCTCTGTGTGTAGTTAATCCGACCCTCCCTGCCTAGTCAACGCCATTTTACCTGCTGTTGTTGTGCTAGCTGATTAGCTGTTGTTGTCTCACCTACTGTTTTAGCTACTGTTTTAGCTAGCTCTCCCAAATCAACACCTTTGATTACTGTATGCCTCGCTGTATGTCTCTCTCAAATGTCAACATGCCTTGTATACTGTTGTTCAGGTTAGTTATCATTGTTTTAGTTTACAATGGAGCCCCTAGTTCCACTCTTCATACCCCTGATACCTCCTTTGTCCCACCTCCCACACATGCGGTGACCTCACCCATTACAACCAGCATGTCCAGTGATACAAATCAAATCAAATCAAATCAAATTTATTTATATAGCCCTTCGTACATCAGCTGATATCTCAAAGTGCTGTACAGAAACCCAGCCTAAAACCCCAAACAGCAAGCAATGCAGGTGGAGAAGCACGGTGGCTAGGAAAAACTCCCTAGAAAGGCCAATACCTAGGAAGAAACCTAGAGAGGAACCAGGCTATGTGGGGTGGCCAGTCCTCTTCTGGCTGTGCCGGGTGGAGATTATAACAGAACATGGTCAAGATGTTCAATGTTCATAAATGACCAGCATGGTCGAATAATAATAAGGCAGAACAGTTGAAACTAGAGCAGCAGCACAGTCAGGTGGAAGTTGAAACTGGAGCAGCAGCATGGCCAGGTAGACTGGGGACAGCAAGGAGTCATCATGTCAGGTAGTCCTGGGGCATGGTCCTAGGGCTCAGGTCAGTTGAAACTGGAACAGCAGCATGGCCAGGTGGACTGGGGACAGCAAGGAGTCATCATGTCAGGTAGTCCTGGGGCATGGTCCTAGGGCTCAGGTCCTCCGAGAGAGAGAAAGAAAGAGAGAAGGAGAGAATTAGAGAACGCACACTTAGATTCACACAGGACACCGAATAGGACAGGAGAAGTACTCCAGATATAACAAACTGACCCCAGCCCCCCGACACATAAACTACTGCAGCATAAATACTGGAGGCTGAGACAGGAGGGGTCAGGAGACACTGTGGCCCCATCCGAGGACACCCCCGGACAGGGCCAAACAGGAAGGATATAACCCCACCCACTTTGCCAAAGCACAGCCCCCACACCACTAGAGGGATATCTTCAACCACCAACTTACCATCCTGAGACAAGGCTGAGTATAGCCCACAAAGATCTCCGCCACGGCACAACCCAAGGGGGGGGGGGGGGCGCCAACCCAGACAGGACGACCACAACAGTGAATCAACCCACTCAGGTGACGCACCCCCTCCAGGGACGGCATGAGAGAGCCCCAGCAAGCCAGTGACTCAGCCCCTGTAATAGGGTTAGAGGCAGAGAATCCCAGTGGAAAGAGGGGAACCGGCCAGGCAGAGACAGCAAGGGCGGTTCGTTGCTCCAGAGCCTTTCCGTTCACCTTCCCACTCCAGGGCCAGACTACACTCAATCATATGACCCACTGAAGAGATGAGTCTTCAGTAAAGACTTAAAGGTTGAGACCGAGTTTGCGTCTCTGACATGGGTAGGCAGACCGTTCCATAAAAATGGAGCTCTATAGGAGAAAGCCCTGCCTCCAGCTGTTTGCTTAGAAATTCTAGGGACAATTAGGAGGCCTGCGTCTTGTGACCGTAGCGTACGTATAGGTATGTACGGCAGGACCAAATCAGAGAGATAGGTAGGAGCAAGCCCATGTAATGCTTTGTAGGTTAGCAGTAAAACCTTGAAATCAGCCCTTGCTTTGACAGGAAGCCAGTGTAGAGAGGCTAGCACTGGAGTAATATGATCAAATTTTTTGGTTCTAGTCAGGATTCTAGCAGCCGTATTTAGCACTAACTGAAGTTTATTTAGTGCTTTATCCGGGTAGCCGGAAAATAGAGCATTGCAGTAGTCTAACCTAGAAGTGACAAAAGCATGGATTAATTTTTCTGCATCATTTTTGGACAGAAAGTTTCTGATTTTTGCAATGTTACGTAGATGGAAAAAAGCTGTCCTCGAAATAGTCTTGATATGTTCTTCAAAAGAGAGATCAGGGTCCAGAGTAACGCCGAGGTCCTTCACAGTTTTATTTGAGACGACTGTACAACCATTAAGATTAATTGTCAGATTCAACAGAAGATCTCTTTGTTTCTTGGGACCTAGAACAAGCATCTCTGTTTTGTCTGTTTACAACCTCTCTCATCATCACCCAGTACCTGGGCTTACCTCCGTTGTACCCACACCCCACCATACCCCTGTCTGCGCATTATGCCCTGAATATATTCTACCATGCCCAGAAATCTGCTCCTTTTATTCTCTGTCCCCAACGCTCTAGGCGACCAGTTTTGATAGCCTTTAGCCACACCCTCATTCTACTCCTCCTCTGTTCCGCGGGTGATGTAGAGGTAAACCCAGGCCCTGCATGTCCCCAGGCACCCTCATTTGTTGACTTCTGTGATCGAAAAAGCCTTGGTTTCATGAATGTCAACATCAGAAGCCTCCTCCCTAAGTTTGTTTTACTCACTGCTTTAGCACACTCTGCTAACCCTGATGTCCTTGCTGTGTCTGAATCCTGGCTCAGGAAGGCCACCAAAAATTCTGAGATTTCCATACCCAACTATAACATTTTCCGTCAAGATAGAACTGCCAAAGGGGGAGGAGTTGCAGTTTACTGCAGAGATAGCCTGCAAAGTAATGTCATACTTTCCAGGTCCATACCCAAACAGTTCGAACTACTAATTTAGTAAATTACTCTCTCCAGAAATAAGTCTCTCACTGTTGCCGCCTGCTACCGACCCCTCTCAGCTCCCAGCTGTGCCCTGGACACCATTTGTGAATTGATCGCCCCCCTTATAGCTTCAGAGTTTGTTCTGTTAGGTGACCTAAACTGGGATATGCTTAACACCCCGGCAGTCCTACAATCTAAGCTAGATGCCCTCAATCTCACACAAATCATCAAGGAACCCACCAGGTACAACCCTAAATCTGTAAACAAGGGCACCCTCATAGACGTCATCCTGACCAACTGGCCCTCCAAATACACCTCCGCTGTCTTCAACCAGGATCTCAGCGATCACTGCCTCATTGCCTGTATCTGCTACGGAGCCGCAGTCAAACGACCACCCCTCATCACTGTCAAACGCTCCCTAAAACACTTCTGTGAGCAGGCCTTTCTAATCGACCTGGCCCGGGTATCCTGGAAGGACATTGACCTCATCCCGTCAGTTGAGGATGCCTGGTCATTCTTTAAAAGTAACTTCCTCGCCATTTTAGATAAGCATGCTCCGTTCAAAAAATGCAGAACTAAGAACAGATATAGCCCTTGGTTCACTCCAGACCTGACTGCCCTCGACCAGCACAAAAACATCCTGTGGCGGACTGCAATAGCATCGAATAGTCCCCGCGATATGCAACTGTTCAGGGAAGTCAGGAACCAATACACGCAGTCAGTCAGGAAAGCTAAGGCCAGCTTCTTCAGGCAGAAATTTGCATCCTGTAGCTCCAACTCCAAAAAGTTCTGGGACACTGTGAAGTCCATGGAGAACAAGAGCACCTCCTCCCAGCTGCCCACTGCACTGAGGCTAGGTAACACGGTCACCAACGATAAATCCATGATTATCGAAAACTTCAACAAGCATTTCTCAACGGCTGGCCATGCCTTCTGCCTGGCTACTCCAACCTCGGCCAACAGCTCCGCCCCCCCCCCCGCAGCTACTCGCCCAAGCCTCTCCAGGTTCTCCTTTAAACAAATCCAGATAGCAGATGTTCTGAAAGAGCTGCAAAACCTGGACCCGTACAAATCAGCTGGGCTTGACAATCTGGACCCTCTATTTCTGAAACTATCCGCCGCCATTGTCGCAACCCCTATTACCAGCCTGTTCAACCTCTCTTTCATATCGTCTGAGATCCCCAAGGATTGGAAAGCTGCCGCAGTCATCCCCCTCTTCAAAGGGGGAGACACCCTGGACCCAAACTGTTACAGACCTATATCCATCCTGCCCTGCCTATCTAAGGTCTTCGAAAGCCAAGTCAACAAACAGGTCATTGACCATCTCGATTCCCACCGTACCTTCTCCTCTGTGCAATCTGGTTTCCGAGCCGGTCACGGGTGCACCTCAGCCACGCTCAAGGTACTAAACGATATCATAACCGCCATCGATAAAAGACAGTACTGTGCAGCCGTCTTCATCGACCTTGCCAAGGCTTTCGTCTCTGTCAATCACCATATTCTTATCGGCAGACTATATTATGGTACTACAGTATATTAATGGACTATATTCTGGTACTACAGTATATTATTGGACTATATTATGGTACTACAGTATAGTAATGGACTATATTCTGGTACTACAGTATATTCTTGGACTATTTTATTATACTTTTTTTCTTGGGTTATTGTTTCTTGGACAATATAAATTGTCTCCCACCTGCTCCTCCATCTTTGAATGAGCCCAGTGTTAGCAGGTATCCTTCAGCCTCTGGTCCAACGGAGAAGGAAGAGTACTGAGCATAGACCTTATTCCCCTCAAAGTCCTCCATGTCCACCCTCAGCTCATATGTTCCTTTCATAGTCATGCGATGCATTGTCTCCAGCCCTGGAGAATGAGATCAACATAGCAGTTCACTGTGTTGTCTGAATACAATGACAAATGGCCTTGAATGAACTAGGACAAACCGGATGAAGTCAGTGGTAGAACAAGGTTCTAGGAGGAGAACTTTCTGTTGGCTAGAAGTTAAACCTACCCAGCCAGTACTCTCCAGCTGCGCTCCCAAAACCACTCTTGTACTGATCCCACTTCCTGTAGAAGTTCACTGATCCATCCTGTCGGCTCTGAATCAGCTGATTTAGAGAGAGATTGTTTAATTTACATATTAAGAGAAAGAGAATGTTTCATTGACAGATTAAGAGAGAGAGAGATTGTTTAATTGACAGATTAAGAGAAAAAAATATTTAATTGACAGATTAAGAGAGAGATATTGTTTAATTGACAGATTAAGAGAGAGAGAGATTGTTTGATAAACAGATTAAGAGAGAGAGATATTGTTTAATTAACAGATTAAGAGAGAGAGATTGTTTAATTAACAGATTAAGAGAGAGAGAGATTGTTTAATTAACAGATTAAGAGAGAGAGAGAGATTGTTTAATTGACAGATTAAGAGAGAGAGAGAGATTGTTCATGGTAAATTAGTCTTTAAGTGTATTTCAATACCACACATTGAAACTGACCGTCCACTTTCCTAGATATGCACTTTCAAACCCCATGTCACAGAAGACCTGGACAGGTGAGGTAGGTCCTGCAGGGTAGATGGTGTAGACCCCGTTTTGTCCAGAACCTGATCTATAGACCTCATCACAGTCCACTGGATGCAGGGAGGACTGCACCATCACGGGAACCAGTAGAGCCAGCAGCAAGATGGACTGCAGCACAGGGTAGATGGATACAGCAGTTTGATACAAAAACTGTCTAGTGTTGGTTCATTTGTATTTATTATGGATACATTTATTATGCCAAAGCAGCAGCTACTCTTCCTGGGGTCCAGCAAAATAAGGCAGTTTATACAGTTTTAAAAACATCACAATACATTCACAGATTTCACAACACCCTGTGTGCCCTCAGGCCCCTACTCCACCACTGCCACATATCTACAGTACTAAATCCAGTGCATATGTTATTGTGTGTGTGTGTGTGTGTGTGTGTGTGTGTGTGTGTGTGTGTGTGTGTGTGTGTGTGTGTGTGTGTGTGTGTGTGTGTGTGTGTGTGTGTGTGTGTGTGTGTGTGTGTGTGTGTGTGTGTGTGTGTGTGTGTGTGTGTGTGTGTGTGTGTGTATGCATGTGTCTGTGCCAGTGTTTGTGTTGCTCCACAATCCCCGCAGTTCCATAAGGTGTTTTTTAATCTGTTTTAAAAAAAAAATCATGTGGAATAGAGTTCCATGTAGTCATGGCTCTATGTAGTACTGTGGAATAGAGTTCCATGTAGTCATGGCTCTATGTAGTACTGTGGAATAGAGTTCCATGTAGTCATGGCTCTATGTAGTACTGTGGAATAGAGTTCCATGTAGTCATGGCTCTATGTAGTACTGTGGAATAGAGTTCCATGTAGTCCTGGCTCTATGTAGTACTGTGGAATAGAGTTCCATGTAGTCATGGCTCTATGTAGTACTGTGGAATAGAGTTCCATGTAGTCCTGGCTCTATGTAGTACTGTGGAATAGAGTTCCATGTAGTCATGGCTCTATGTAGTACTGTGGAATAGAGTTCCATGGAGTCATGGCTCTATGTAGTACTGTGGAATAGAGTTCCATGTAGTCATGGCTCTATGTAGTACTGTGGAATAGAGTTCCATGTAGTCATGGCTCTATGTAGTACTGTGGAATAGAGTTCCATGTAGTCATGGCTCTATGTAGTACTGTGGAATAGAGTTCCATGTAGTCATGGCTCTATGTAGTACTGTGGAATAGAGTTCCATGTAGTCATGGCTCTATGTAGTACTGTGGAATAGAGTTCCATGTAGTCATGGCTCTATGTAGTACTGTGGAATAGAGTTCCATGTAGTCATGGCTCTATGTAGTACTGTGGAATAGAGTTCCATGTAGTCATGGCTCTATGTAGTACTGTGGAATAGAGTTCCATGTAGTCATGGCTCTATGTAGTACTGTGGAATAGAGTTCCATGTAGTCATGGCTCTATGTAGTACTGTGGAATAGTGTTCCATGTAGTCATGGCTCTATGTAGTACTGTGGAATAGAGTTCCATGTAGTCATGGCTCTATGCAGTACTGTGGAATAGAGTTCCATGTAGTCATGGCTCTATGTAGTACTGTGGAATAGAGTTCCATGTAGTCATGGCTCTATGTAGTACTGTGGAATAGAGTTCCATGTAGTCATGGCTCTATGCAGTACTGTGGAATAGAGTTCCATGTAGTCATGGCTCTATGTAGTACTGTGGAATAGAGTTCCATGTAGTCATGGCTCTATGTAGTACTGTGGAATAGAGTTCCATGTAGTCATGCCTCTATGTAGTACTGTGCGCCTCCCATAGTCTGTTCTGGACTTGGGGACTGTGAAGAGACCTATTGTGGCATGTAGTGTGGGGTATGCATGGGTGTCTGAGCTGTGTGCCAGTAGTTTAGACAGACAGCTCGGGGCATTTAACATGTCAATACCTTTCATAAATTAAAATAGTGATGAAGTCAATCTCTCCTCCACTTTCTCCTCCACTTTCAGCCAGGAGAGATTGACATGCATATTATTAATATTAGCTCTACCGGGCCTGCCGTGCTGCCCTGTTCTGAGCCTTTTTTGTGGCACCTGACCACCCGACTGAACAGTAGTCAAGGTGCGACAAAACTAGGGCCTGTAGGACCTACCTTGTTGATAGTGTTGTTAAGAAGGCAGAGCAGCGCTTGATTATAGACAGACTTCTCTCCATTTTAGCTACTACTGCACCAATATGTTTTGACCATGACAGTTTACAATCTAGGGTTACTCCAAGCAGTTTAGTCATCTCAATTTCCACATTATTTATTACAAGATTTAGTTGAGGTTTAGGGTTTAGTGAGTGTTTTGTTCCAAATACAATACTTTTAGTTTTAGAAATATTTAGGCCTAACTTATTCCTTGCCACCCATTCTGAAACTAACTGCAGCTCTTTGTTAAGTGTGGCAGTCATTTCAGTTGCTGTAGTAGCTGACGTGTATAGTGTTGATTCATAGACACACTGGCTTTACTCAACGCCAGTAGCATGCCAGTAGCATGTCATTAGTAAAGATTGAAAAAGTAAGGGGCCTAGACAGCTACCCTGGGGAATTCCTGATTCTACCAGGATTATATTTGAGAGGCTTCCATTAAAGAACACCCTCTGTGTTCTGTTAGACAGGTAACTCTTTATCCACATTATAGCAGGGGGTGTAAAACCATAACACATAAGTTTTTCGATAATGTCAAAAGCTGCAATGAAGTCTAACAAGACAGCCCCCACAATAATTGTATCATCAATTTATCTCAGCTAATCATCAGTCATTTGTGAAAATACTGTGCTTGTTGAGTGTCCTTCTCTATAAGCATACTGAAATTATGTTGTTTACTGTGAAATAGCATTGTATCTGGTCAAACACAATTTCTTCCAGAAGTTTACGAAGTGTTGGTAACAGGCTGATTGCCAGACTTAATTGCGATAGATTTTGTCTCAACCAAACAATTTTTCAATTCCTCATCAATCCATGGGCATTTAACAGTTTTTACAGTCATTTTCTGAATGGGTGCTTATTAGTAACTGGAATAAGTAGTTTCATAAATGTGTCAAGTGCAGCATCTGGTTGCTCCTCATTACACACCACAGACCAGCAGCGTCTGGTTGCTCCTCATTACTCACCACAGACCAGCAAATATTATTTACATCAATAGCATACACTATGTTAGGCCCAGCCTGTCCTCTTATTCACTATATTAGGCCCAGCCTGTCCTCTTATTCACTATATTAGGCCCAGCCTGTCCTCTTATTCACTATATTAGGCCCAGCCTGACCTCTTATACACTATATTAGGTACGCCTGACCTCTTATACACTATATTAGGCCCAGCCTGTCCTCTTATACCCTATATTAGGCCCAGCCTGTCCTCTTATACACTATATTAGGCCCAGCCTGTCCTCTTATTCACTATATTAGGCCCAGCCTGTCCTCTTATTCACTATATTAGGCCCAGCCTGAGCTCTTATACACTATATTAGGCCCAGCCTGACCTCTTATACACTATATTAGGCCCAGCCTGTCCTCTTATACACTATATTAGGCCCAGCCTGTCCTCTTATTCACTATATTAGGCCCAGCCTGTCCTCTTATTCACTATATTAGGCCCAGCCTGTCCTCTTATTCACTATATTAGGCCCAGCCTGTCCTCTTATTCACTATATTAGGCCCAGCCTGACCTCTTATACACTATATTAGGTACGCCTGACCTCTTATACACTATATTAGGCCCAGCCTGTCCTCTTATACCCTATATTAGGCCCAGCCTGTCCTCTTATACACTATATTAGGCCCAGCCTGTCCTCTTATTCACTATATTAGGCCCAGCCTGTCCTCTTATTCACTATATTAGGCCCAGCCTGTCCTCTTATTCACTATATTAGGCCCAGCCTGAGCTCTTATACACTATATTAGGCCCAGCCTGACCTCTTATACACTATATTAGGCCCAGCCTGTCCTCTTATACACTATATTAGGCCCAGCCTGTCCTCTTATTCACTATATTAGGCCCAGCCTGTCCTCTTATTCACTATATTAGGCCCAGCCTGACCTCTTATACACTATATTAGGTACGCCTGACCTCTTATACACTATATTAGGCCCAGCCTGTCCTCTTATACCCTATATTAGGCCCAGCCTGTCCTCTTATACACTATATTAGGCCCAGCCTGTCCTCTTATTCACTATATTAGGCCCAGCCTGTCCTCTTATTCACTATATTAGGCCCAGCCTGTCCTCTTATTCACTATATTAGGCCCAGCCTGAGCTCTTATACACTATATTAGGCCCAGCCTGACCTCTTATACACTATATTAGGCCCAGCCTGTCCTCTTATACACTATATTAGGCCCAGCCTGTCCTCTTATTCACTATATTAGGCCCAGCCTGTCCTCTTATTCACTATATTAGGCCCAGCCTGAGCTCTTATACACTATATTAGGCCCAGCCTGACCTCTTATACACTATATTAGGCCCAGCCTGTCCTCTTGTACACTATATTAGGCCCATCCTATCCTTTTATACACTATATTAGGCCAAGCCTGTCCTCTTATACACTATATTAGGCCCAGCCTGTCCTCTTGTACACTATATTAGGCCCAGCCTGTCCTCTTATTCACTATATTAGGCCCAGCCTGTCCTCTTGTACACTATATTAGGCCCAGCCTGTCCTCTTATTCACTATATTAGGCCCAGCCTGTCCTCTTATACACTATATTAGGCCCAGCCTGTCCTCTTGTACACTATATTAGGCCCAGCCTGTCCTCTTGTACACTATATTAGGCCCAGCCTATCCTTTTATACACTATATTAGGCCCAGCCTGTCCTCTTATACACTATATTAGGCCCAGCCTGACCTCTTATACACTATATTATAGTGTATATAGTGTATAAGAGCCTGTCCTCTTATACACTATATTAGGCCCAGCCTGTCCTCTTATACACTATATTAGGCCCAGCCTATCCTTTTATACACTATATTAGGCCCAGCCTGTCCTCTTATACACTATATTAGGCCCAGCCTGACCTCTTATACACTATATTATAGTGTATATAGTGTATAAGAGCCTGTCCTCTTATACACTATATTAGGCCCAGCCTGTCCTCTTATACACTATATTAGGCCCAGCCTATCCTCTTATACACTATATTAGGCCCAGCCTGTCCTCTTATACACTATATTAGGCCCAGCCTGTCCTCTTATACACTATATTAGGCCCAGCCTTTGGAACGTTAGTTTTCCTAGATATGGCTGTTATATTGTGATCAATACATCCTATGGATCTGGATACTGCTTTCAAACAAATCTCTGCAGCATTAGTAAAGATATGATCAATACATGTTGGTGATTTCATTCCTGTGTTGTTTGTAAATACTTCTCTGTTGATATCACATTATCAAGCATTTCACACATATTATCCAGATACTGACTGTTAGCACTTGGTGGTCTATAGCAGCTTCCCACCAGAATGGGCTTTTCATTAGAGACACATGTCCTATATTCTCGTTAGTATCTCTGAATGCTGTTTTCTGATCATTGTAATAATGCTGTGGTTTATTAATACTTACCATCGTTGTTGTGATAGATGTCTGTTTGCCTTTGAAGGAAACTTCAGAATAGTATGTTGAATGGACGTCCTGTAAGAAAAGGGAGCTCATTTACTACAGTATTGTTCAGGTCTCCAGCTGTTGGTGAAATACTAACACTTACACAGTCACTCTGTCTCACTATGACAATTTACATTTTACTGTGTTAACAAACAGGATTCTAGTTAGGTCCTATGATGACTGAACAGATCGGACAATGTTACATTAGGCACCAGGAAATTGTTTTATTTGAAATTATTTGAAATGATTTGTGATCAGTTAAGAATAGTGAGAGACATGCATGAGCTCACCTGTATCAGTGGCAGATGTCAGTGTCTTCATGAGCTGTTTGTCCCCACTAAGATGCACACCTCTTATATAAAGGCAACCCAGAGCATGTTGCAACACTCAGTACTTTCTCTGGTCCACACCTCTTTTATAAAGGCAGCCCAGAGCATGTTGCAACACTCAGTTCTTTCTCTGGTCCATGCCTCTTTTATAAAGGCAGCCCAGAGCATGTTGCAACACTCAGTACTTTCCCTGTGTCTTCCCTGTGTTTCTCTAAGCACCGGATTTCGGCCAAATAGCCGGTAACATACTTATTTTCAGCTGGCTACTTTTCATTTAAAAGTTTTAATTCGCTAGCAGAAAACTCAGTTGAGACCTCTCCTGCTAGAATGAACGATATGCATCTTCTAGTGATCTATTGATAGGACAGGCCCATGATCTATTGATAGGACAGGCCCATGACCTATTGATAGGACAGGCCCATGATCTATTGATAGGACAGGCCCATGATCTATTGATAGGACAGGCCCATGATCTATCGATAGGACAGGCTCATGATCTATTGATAGGACAGGCCCATGATCTATTGATAGGACAGGCCCATGATCTATTGATAGGACAGGCCCATGATCTATTGATAGGACAGGCCCATGATCTATTGATAGGACAGGCCCATGATCTATTGATAGGACAGGCCCATGATCTATTGATAGGACAGGCCCATGATCTATTGATAGGACAGGCCCATGATCTATTGATAGGACAGGCCCATGATCTATTGATAGGACAGGCCCATGATCTATTGATAGGACAGGCCCATGATCTATTGATAGGACAGGCCCATGATCTATTGATAGGACAGGCCCATGATCTATTGATAGGACAGGCCCATGATCTATTGATAGGACAGGCCCATGATCTATTGATAGGACAGGCCCATGATCTATTGATAGGACAGGCCCATGATCTATTGATAGGACAGGCCCATGATCTATTGATAGGACAGGCCCATGATCTATTGATAGGACAGGCCCATGATCTATTGATAGGACAGGCCCATGATCTATTGATAGGACAGGCCCATGATCTATTGATAGGACAGGCCCATGATCTATTGATAGGACAGGCCCATGATCTATTGATAGGACAGGCCCATGATCTATTGATAGGACAGGCCCATGATCTATTGATAGGACAGGCCCATGATCTATTGATAGGACAGGCCCATGATCTATTGATAGGACAGGCCCATGATCTATTGATAGGACAGGCCCATGATCTATTGATAGGACAGGCCCATGATCTATTGATAGGACAGGCCCATGATCTATTGATAGGACAGGCCCATGATCTATTGATAGGACAGGCCCATGATCTATTGATAGGACAGGCCCATTGACCTTTACCAATAAAATGTAATTGAGTTATTACATGTATTTGATGTTTGGCTGGTTTGGTGCCTAGCATCTTGAATTAAATTGCACTGTCTCAAAGAGAGGGAGGCATTTCACTGTCTCACAGAGAGGGAGGCATTTCACTGTCTCACAGAGAGGGAGGCATTTCACTGTCTCAAAGAGAGGGAGGCATTTCACTGTCTCACAGAGAGGGAGGCATTTCACTGTCTCAAAGAGAGGGAGGCATTTCACTGTCTCACAGAGAGGGAGGCATTTCACTGTCTCACAGAGAGGGAGGCATTTCACTGTCTCACAGAGAGGGAGGCATTTCACTGTCTCACAGAGAGGGAGGCATTTCACTGTCTCACAGAGAGGGAGGCATTTCACTGTCTCAAAGAGAGGGAGGCATTTCACTGTCTCAAAGAGAGGGAGGCATTTCACTGTCTCAAAGAGAGGGAGGCATTTCACTGTCTCACAGAGAGGGAGGCATTTCACTGTCTCAAAGAGAGGGAGGCATTTCACTGTCTCACAGAGAGGGAGGCATTTCACTGTCTCACAGAGAGGGAGGCATTTCACTGTCTCACAGAGAGGGAGGCATTTCACTGTCTCACAGAGAGGGAGGCATTTCACTGTCTCACAGAGAGGGAGGCATTTCACTGTCTCAAAGAGAGGGAGGCATTTCACTGTCTCAAAGAGAGGGAGGCATTTCACTGTCTCAAAGAGAGGGAGGCATTTCACTGTCTCACAGAGAGGGAGGCATTTCACTGTCTCACAGAGAGGGAGGCATTTCACTGTCTCACAGAGAGGGAGGCATTTCACTGTCTCACAGAGAGGGAGGCATTTCACTGTCTCACAGAGAGGGAGGCATTTCACTGTCTCACAGAGAGGGAGGCATTTCACTGTCTCAAAGAGAGGGAGGCATTTCACTGTCTCACAGAGAGGGAGGCATTTCACTGTCTCACAGAGAGGGAGGCATTTCACTGTCTCACAGAGAGGGAGGCATTTCACTGTCTCACAGAGAGGGAGGCATTTCACTGTCTCACAGAGAGGGAGGCATTTCACTGTCTCAAAGAGAGGGAGGCATTTCACTGTCTCAAAGAGAGGGAGGCATTTCACTGTCTCAAAGAGAGGGAGGCATTTCACTGTCTCAAAGAGAGGGAGGCATTTCACTGTCTCAAAGAGAGGGAGGCATTTCACTGTCTCAAAGAGAGGGAGGCATTTCACTGTCTCAAAGAGAGGGAGGCATTTCACTGTCTCAAAGAGAGGGAGGCATTTCACTGTCTCAAAGAGAGGGAGGCATTTCACTGTCTCAAAGAGAGGGAGGCATTTCACTGTCTCAAAGAGAGGGAGGCATTTCACTGTCTCAAAGAAAGGGAAGCATTTCAAAATATCAGAATGAATTACTGCTGACTGCATTGATTCAATTAATTAGGCTGGCGGCTGTTGGGGAGAAGGCTGTTTATGCTGCCAGACAGTGGTTTCTACCAGCCCAGTCGTGTCCAGTCCAGCAGTGGCTTGAGGGACCAGACCAAGCGGACTGATCAGGCAGCTCTCCATAATAAGTCTTCCCTAAGCTGGACCAGTTGACTTTGTGCTCAACTTCCCGGCATGGCTGACTGGTTCTCTATAGTGGTGGGTGGCTGAGCCGGGACGAGTGGGACTCGCTGACTGACTGGCTGGCTTACTGGCTGACTGGTTGACTAACTGGCAGACTGACTGGTTGACTACACGGCTGGCTGGCTGGCTGACTGGCTGTGGACTGCATTGTATAGAGAAAAGAGCTGATTAACCATATGACAATAGGACTTGTGCAGAACAGATTCCAGACAGGGAGGCCAGCAGGGCCGGTCCAAACCAGCTGATTTTTCGCGGCTATTTTGGTCCCCCCTACGGATCATGCTGCACAGAGTGACTTGCGCCTACAAATATGGTAAGTGAGGGAGAGATCCCCAGCTCAGCTATGTAGAGGTGCTGTCTGTGGAGACAGCTGGAGGAAGGCTAGTGGTCACAGCACCGGTATTACTGTCAGGGAGCTGTGAGGCTGGGGAGCTGTGAAGCTAGATACTGTCAGGGAGCTGTGAGGCTAGGCTAGGTAGTGTCAGGGAGCTGTGAGGATGGGGAGCTGTGAAGCTAGATGCTGTGAGGCTAGGTAGTTTCAGGGAGCTGTGAGGCTAGGTAGTGTCAGGGAGCTGTGAGGCTGGGGAGCTGTGAAGCTAGATGCTGTGAGGCTAGGTAGTGTCAGGGAGCTGTGAAGCTAGGTAGTGTCAGGGAGCTGTGAGACTAGGTAGTGTCAGGGAGCTGTGAGGCTAGGTAGTGTCAGGGAGCTGTGAGGCTGGGGAGCTGTGAGGCTAGGTAGTGTCAGGGAGCTGTGAGGCTGGGGAGCTGTGAAGCTAGGTACTGTCAGGGAGCTGTGAGGCTGGGGAGCTGTGAAGCTAGATACTGTCAGGGAGCTGTGAGGCTAGGTATTGTCAGGGAGCTGTGAGACTAGGTAGTGTCAGGGAGCTGTGAGGCTAGGTAGTGTCAGGGAGCTGTGAGGCTGGGGAGCTGTGAGGCTAGGTACTGTCAGGGAGCTGTGAGGCTGGGGAGCTGTGAAGCTAGATACTGTCAGGGAGCTGTGAGGCTGGGGAGCTGTGAAGCTAGATACTGTCAGGGAGCTGTGAGGCTAGGTAGTTTCAGGGAGCTGTGAGGCTAGGTAGTTTCAGGGAGCTGTGAGGCTAGGTAGTGTCAGGGAGCTGTGAAGCTAGGGAGCTGTGAGGCTAGGTAGTGTCAGAGAGCTGTGAGGCTAAGTAGTGTCAGAGAGCTGTGAGGCTAGGTGGTGTCAGGTTGGGACCAGTGTTAGCAGGCTAGGTAGTGTCAGGTTGAGACCAGTGTTAGCAGGCTAGGTAGTATCAGGTTGGGACCAGTGTTAGCAGGCTAGGTAGTTCCATTGCTGTAGTGTCCTGGTCTCCAGAACTCGTCATGTTTCTTCCAGCCAGGTATTTTTAGCGCTGATATAATGTCTCTCTGCTTGGGCCAATCCCTGCGCTGCTAATTGACGACTCCGGTGTCACTCTCAAACAGGGAAAATGGCAGTGGAGGAGGGAGCAGAGTTGCTAGAAGCAGTAAGTGTTGACATTAAATTACTTTGTACTGTTTCTCTCTCTGCATCACTACTCATTAGTTCTGACTGTAGGAATGTGTGGTGACATTGGCTGGTGTTGTGTAGTGACTTAGGGCTGAGAGATGGACCAGTGTCAGGGTAATAGATGTTACAGTGTTTACGGGACGGGACAGAGGACAAGCATGCTGCAGCACCGTGACGCATTGTGTGGCAGGGGTTTAGATTTCAGCTAAGGACCCCGGAATGACTCAGAGATAAGGGAAAAGACTGTTTTATATTAGTGTGTTACTGTGGGGGACATGACTGTAGTAGATATGAACATTAACAGGGATGTTACTGTAGTAGATATGAACATTAACAGGGATGTTACTGTAGTAGATATGAACATTAACAGGGATGTTACTGTAGTAGATATGAACATTAACAGGGAAGGTACTGTAGTAGATATGAACAGGGATGTTACTGTAGTAGATATGAACAGGGATGTTACTGTAGTAGATATGAACAGGGATATTACTGTAGTAGATATGAACAGGGATGTTACTGTAGTAGATATGAACAGGGATGTTACTGTAGTAGATATGAACAGGGATATTACTGTAGTAGATATGAACAGGGATGTTACTGTAGTAGATATGAACAGGGATGTTACTGTAGTAGATATGAACATTAACAGGGAAGGTACTGTAGTAGATATGAACATTAACAGGGAAGGTACTGTAGTAGATATTAACAGGGATGTTACTGTAGTAGATATGAACAGGGATGTTACTGTAGTAGATATGAACAGGGATGTTACTGTAGTAGATATGAACAGGGATGTTACTGTAGTAGATATGAACAGGGATGTCACTGTAGTAGATATGAACAGGGATGTTACTGTAGTAGATATGAACAGGGATGTTACTGTAGTAGATATTAATATGTATATCACCTGACTACAGTGGGAGGGAGATTGGAGAGAGGTGTATATCACCTGACTACAGTGGGAGATTGGAGAGAGGTGTATATCACCTGACTACAGTGGGAGATTGGAGAGAGGTGTATATCACCTGACTACAGTGGGAGGGAGATTGGAGAGAGGTGTATATCACCTGACTACAGTGGGAGGGAGATTGTAGAGAGGTGTATATCACCTGACTACAGTGGGAGGGAGATTGGAGAGAGGTGTATATCACCTGACTACAGTGGGAGATTGGAGAGAGGTGTATATCACCTGACTACAGTGGGAGATTGGAGAGAGGTGTATATCACCTGACTACAGTGGGAGATTGGAGAGAGGTGTATATCACCTGACTACAGTGGGAGGGATATTGTAGAGAGGTGTATATCACCTGACTACAGTGGGAGATTGGAGAGAGGTGTATATCACCTGACTATAGTGGGAGATTGGAGAGAGGTGTATATCACCTGACTACAGTGGGAGGGAGATTGGAGAGAGGTGTATATCACCTGACTACAGTGGGAGATTGGAGAGAGGTGTATATCACCTGACTACAGTGGGAGATTGGAGAGAGGTGTATATCACCTGACTACAGTGGGAAATTGGAGGGAGATGTACCACCTGACTACAGTGGGAGATTGGAGAGAGGTGTATATCACCTGACTACAGTGGGAGATTGGAGAGAGGTGTATTTCACCTGACTACAGTGGGAGATTGGAGAGAGGTGGGCAGTGAAATAATAGTAGTTTAGTTTAGTTCCTGGTAGTTAGGGTTAGGGTAGGTCCTGGTAGTTAGAGTTAGGGTAGGTCCTGGTAGTTAGGATTAGGGTAGATCCTGGTAGTTAAGGTTAGGGTAGATCCTGGTAGTTAGAGTTAGGGTCATTCCTGGTAGTTAGGGTTAGGGTCGTTCCTGATAGTTAGGGCTAGGGTAGTTCCTGGTATATCCTGGTAGTTAGGGTTAGGGTCGTTCCTGGTAGATCCTGGTAGATCCTGGTAGTTCCTGGTAGATCCTGGTAGTTAGGGTTATGTTCGTTCCTAGTAGTTAGGGTTAGGGTAGTTCCTGGTAGTTACGGTTAGGGTCATTCCTGGTAGATCCTTGTAGTTATGGTTAGGGTCGTTCCTGGTAGATCCTGGTAGTTAGCGTTAGGGTCGTTCCTGGTAGTTAGGGTTAGGGTAGTTCCTGGTAGTTACGGTTAGGGTCATTCCTGGTAGATCCTTGTAGTTATGGTTAGGGTCGTTCCTGGTAGATCCTGGTAGTTAGCGTTAGGGTATATCCTGGTAGTTAGGGTTAGGGTCGTTCCTGGTAGTTAGGGTTAGGGTCGTTCCTGGTAGGTAGGGTTAGGGTCGTTCCTGGTAGTTAGGGTTAGGGTCGTTCCTGGTAGGTAGGGTTAGGGTCGTTCCTGGTAGTTCTCACGAACAGAACATCAGCTGACCTTCTCACAGACCCAGTCATAGTAGTTAACTTCCTGTTTTCACAGTTTGATTACCAGGCAGAATGTACGTTTCCTACATAGTGCACTATTTCTGACCAGAGTCCTATGGGTTAGTAGTGCACTACTTCTGACCAGAGTCCTATGGGTTAGTAGTGCACTACTTCTGACCAGAGTCCTATGGGTTAATAGTGCACTATAAAGGGAATAGGGTGCCATTTGGGGCTTCACTTCCCAGTCTGATGGCTGATGTCTGTTGATATGCTGACCATCTACTATATGGTATGATAACATGCTTTATGTGTTCTGATCTCATTATTCTCTAGCTACCCGCTGAAACGTTAGGGTCCATGCTTTATGTGTTCTGATCTCATTATTCTCTAGCTACCAGCTGAAACGTTAGGGTCCATGCTTTATGTGTTCTGATCTCATTATCCTCTAGCTACCCGCTGAAACGTTAGGGTCCATGCTTTATGTGGTCTGATCTCATTATTCTCTAGCTACCCGCTGAAACGTTAGGGTCCATGCTTTATGTGGTCTGATCTCATTATTCTCTAGCTACCCACTGAAACGTTAGGGTCCATGCTTTATGTGGTGTGATCTCATTATTCTCTAGCTTCCCGCTGAATCGGTAGGGTCCATGCTTTATGTGGTCTGTTCTCATTATTCTCTAGCTACCCGCTGAATCGGTAAGGTCCATGCTTTTCAGGATGAAGCTTTAGTGTTTACAGCAGTTTACCACCTTAGGCTTTTCAGACACATGTTTCCTCCATTGTATCAGTTGCGGAGAAACAGCACAGAGAGCCCCACACAGAACCCCTGTCATGATGCTGTACTGTACTGGTAACCAGGACAACACTGCCAGACCAGCTGTATGCTTGGCTCTAGTAACCGTAAAGTCCCCTCAGAGAGCCCAACCCCTGTCATGATGCTGTACTATACTGGTAACCAGGACAACACTGCCAGACCAGCTGTTTGCTTGGCTCTAGTAACTGTAAAGTCCCCTCAGAGAGCCCAACCCCTGTCATGATGCTGTACTATACTGGTAACCAGGACAACACTGCCAGACCAGCTGTATGCTTGGCTCTAGTAACTGTAAAGTCCCCTCAGAGAGCCCAACCCCTGTCATGATGCTGTACTATACTGGTAACCAGGACAACACTGCCAGACCAGCTGTATGCTTGGCTCTAGTAACTGCAAAGTCCCCTCAGAGAGCCCAACCCCTGTCATGATGCTGTACTATACTGGTAACCAGGACAACACTGCCAGACCAGCTGTATGTTTGGCTCTAGTAACTGCAAAGTCCCCTCAGAGAGCCCAACCCCTGTCATGATGCTGTACTATACTGGTAACCAGGACAACACTGCCAGACCAGCTGTTTGCTTGGGTGTCGGTATGTAATGAAGACCGTTGTCTAGAACAACCAGAGGCCACTCTGACCAGAGGCATTGCAAACAGTCATAATAGATCACATCACTCAAATGTTATTGGTCACATGCGCCGAATACAACAGGTGTAGACTTTACAGTGAAATGCTTACTTACAATCCGGTTCCCTACTGTGAAGAGTTTAAAAGTAAGACAAATATTTTCTAAATAAAAAAGGAAATAGTAACACAATAAAAACAATTATGAGGCTATATACAGGAAGTACCAGGTAATAACATGGCTATATACAGGAAGCACCAGGTAATAACATGGCTATATACAGGAAGTACCAGGGAATAACATGGCTATATACAGGAAGTACCAGGTAATAACATGGCTATATACAGGAAGTACCAGGGAATAACATGGCTATATACAGGAAGTACCAGGGAATAACATGGCTATATACAGGAAGTACCAGGTAATAACATGGTTATATACAGGAAGTACGAGGTAATAACATGGCTATATACAGGAAGTACCAGGTAATAACATGGCTATATACAGGAAGTACCAGGTAATAACATGGCTATATACAGGAAGTACCAGGTAATAACATGGCTATATACAGGAAGTACCAGGTAATAACATGGTTATATACAGGAAGTACCAGGTAATAACATGGCTATATACAGGAAGTATCAGGTAATAACATGGCTATATACAGGAAGTATCAGGTAATAACATGGCTATATACAGGAAGTATCAGGTAATAACATGGCTATATACAGGAAGTACCAGGTAATAACATGGCTATATACAGGAAGTATCAGGTAATAACATGGTTATATACAGGAAGTATCAGGTAATAACATGGTTATATACAGGAAGTACCAGGTAATAACATGGTTATATACAGGAAGTATCAGGTAATAACATGGCTATATACAGGAAGTACCAGGGAATAACATGGCTATATACAGGAAGTACCAGGTAATAACATGGCTATATACAGGAAGTACCAGGTAATAACATGGCTATATACAGGAAGTACCAGGGAATAACATGGCTATATACAGGAAGTACCAGGTAATAACATGGCTATATACAGGAAGTACCAGGTAATAACATGGCTATATACAGGAAGTACCAGGTAATAACATGGCTATATACAGGAAGTACCAGGTAATAACATGGCTATATACAGGAAGTATCAGGTAATAACATGGCTATATACAGGAAGTATCAGGTAATAACATGGTTATATACAGGAAGTATCAGGTAATAACATGGCTATATACAGGAAGTACCAGGTAATAACATGGCTATATACAGGAAGTATCAGGTAATAACATGGCTATATACAGGAAGTATCAGGTAATAACATGGCTATATACAGGAAGTATCAGGTAATAACATGGCTATATACCGGAAGTACCAGGTAATAACATGGCAATATACAGGAAATAAGAGGTAATAACATGGCTATATACAGGAAGTATCAGGTAATAACCTGGCTATATACAGGAAGTACCAGGTAATAACATGGCAATATACAGGAAGTACGAGGTAATAACATGGCTATATACAGGAAGTACCAGGTAATAACATGGCAATATACAGGAAATAAGAGGTAATAACATGGCTATATACAGGAAGTATCAGGTAATAACATGACTATATACAGGAAGTACCAGGTAATAACATGGCAATATACAGGAAGTACGAGGTAATAACATGGCTATATACAGGAAGTACCAGGGAATAACATGGCTATATACAGGAAGTACCAGTACAGAGTCAATGTGCAGGGGGACCAGGTAGTTGAGGTAATTGAGGTAATACAGTATGATCATGTGGGTCGGGGTAAAAGTGACAATCAGGATATAAAATAAACAGAGTTGCAGCAGCAGATGAAGAGTGTGGAAGTGTGTCTATCTACGAGTGGGTGTTTGTGTGGCATCAATAAGTGTGTGTGTGTGTGTGTGTGTGTGTGTGTGTGTGTGTGTGTGTGTGTGTGTGTGTGTGTGTGTGTGTGTGTGTGTGTGTGTGTGTGTGTGTGTGTGTGTGTGTGTGTGTGTGTGTGTGTGTGTGTGTGAGCCTATGTTCTGTGTGTGTGTGTGTGCATATCCGAGTGTAAAACAATATGATAAAGAAATGAATTGTAAAGGAGTCAATATGAATAGTCCAGGAAGCCATTCGATGAACTGTTCATCAGTCTGATGGCTTGGGGATAGAAGCTGTTAATCAGTCATATGGCTTGGGGGTAGAAGCTGTTCAGCAGTCTGATGGCTTGGGGGTAGAAGCTGTTCAGCAGTCTAATGGCTTGGGGATAGAAGCTGTTCATCAGTCGTATGGCTTGGGGGTAGAAGCTGTTCAGCAGTCTGATGGCTTGGGGGTAGAAGCTGTTCAGCAGTCTAATGGCTTGGGGGTAGAAGCTGTTCAGCAGTCGTATGGCTTGGGGGTAGAAGCTGTTCAGCAGTCTAATGGCTTGGGGGTAGAAGCTGTTCATCAGTCGTATGGCTTGGGGGTAGAAGCTGTTCAGCAGTCTAATGGCTTGGGGGTAGAAGCTGTTCATCAGTGGTATGGCTTGGGGGTAGAAGCTGTTCAGCAGTCTGATGGCTTGGGGTAGAAGCTGTTCAGCAGTCTAATGGCTTGGGTGTAGAAGCTGTTCATCAGTCGTATGGCTTGGGGGTAGAAGCTGTTCAGCAGTCTAATGGCTTGGGGGTAGAAGCTGTTCATCAGTCGTATGGCTTGGGGGTAGAAGCTGTTCAGCAGTCTGATGGCTTGGGGGTAGAAGCTGTTCAGCAGTCTGATGGCTTGGGGGTAGAAGCTGTTCAGCAGTCGTATGGCTAGGGGGTAGAAGCTGTTCAGCAGCCTAATGGCTTGGGGTAGAAGCTGTTCAGCAGTCTAATGGCTTGGAGCCTTTTGGTCCCAGACTTGGTGCTCCAGGACCGCTCCACATGGCAGGAGATGTTGAGCTTCATCGACTGTCTGTTTCTTGTTTGAGTATTGCATGAAAGGAACATAGTCTGTGGTAGATTGTGAAATGCGGCATCTTTTTTCTTGAGAAGTCTTTGGCGGGGAGACAGATGCTGTGGGATTATTTCTCCAGGGAGGCTCTACATATCTCCACATCACACTGTTTGTTCTAGAAAGAACAGGTGTTAAACAGATTGACCTCAGAGACAGCCCTGTGAGGAGGGAGGACCCAAGGAGAATACCATTAGACAAAGACGGGGGGGGATTACCCAAGGAGCATACATTCTACAGACAACCTCCTCTAGTGTAATATTCTACAGACAACCTCCTCAACTTTAACATTCTACAGAGACAGTAACCTCCTCTAGTTTAACATTCTACAGAGACAGTAACCTCCTCTAGTTTAACATTCTACAGAGACAGTAACCTCCTCTAGTTTAACATTCTACAGAGACAGTAACCTCCTCTAGTTTAACATTCTACAGAGACAGTAACCTCCTCTAGTTTAACATTCTACAGAGACAGTAACCTCCTCTAGTTTAACATTCTACAGAGACAGTAACCTCCTCTAGTTTAACATTCTACAGAGACAGTAACCTCCTCTAGTTTAACATTCTACAGAGACAGTAACCTCCTCTAGTTTAACATTCTACAGAGACAGTTAGCTCCTCTAGTTTAACATTCTACAGAGACAGTAACCTCCTCTAGTTTAACATTCTACAGAGACAGTAACCTCCTCTAGTTTAACATTCTACAGAGACAGTAACCTCCTCTAGTTTAACATTCTACAGAGACAGTAACCTCCTCTAGTTTAACATTCTACAGAGACAGTAACCTCCTCTAGTTTAACATTCTACAGAGACAGTAACCTCCTCTAGTTTAACATTCTACAGAGACAGTAACCTCCTCTAGTTTAACATTCTACAGAGACAGTAACCTCCTCTAGTTTAACATTCTACAGAGACAGTAACCTCCTCTAGTTTAACATTCTACAGAGACAGTAACCTCCTCTAGTTTAACATTCTACAGAGACAGTAACCTCCTCTAGTTTAACATTCTACAGAGACAGTAACCTCCTCTAGTTTAACATTCTACAGAGACAGTAAGCTCCTCTAGTTTAACATTCTACAGAGACAGTAACCTCCTCTAGTTTAACATTCTACAGAGACAGTAACCTCCTCTAGTTTAACATTCTACAGAGACAGTAACCTCCTCTAGTTTAACATTCTACAGAGACAGTAACCTCCTCTAGTTTAACATTCTACAGAGACAGTAACCTCCTCTAGTTTAACATTCTACAGAGACAGTAACCTCCTAGTTTAACATTCTACAGAGACAGTAACCTCCTCTAGTTTAACATTCTACAGAGACAGTAACCTCCTCTAGTTTAACATTCTACAGAGACAGTAACCTCCTCTAGTTTGTGCTGTGTAATCTCATGAAGCATTCTGGGGTCTCAGCTATATTTATCAGCCATCAGCTTCAGACTGCAGACGCTCAGGCAGTGGGGGGGCATGTGTGTGCAGACTGCCTGCTGCCTGTGGTGTGTGTGGTGTGTGTGTGCGTTTGTGTGACTAGGGTGTGTCAGGATCAGAAATCTTTACTACACTACGGCACTGCACCAAGATCAGATCAGAGAGACACACGTTTCAGCCCAGATATTACTGTCTGTTTACAGGCCAGATATTACTGTTTACAGCCCAGATATTACTGTCTATTTACAGCCCAGATATTACTGTTTGCAGCCCAGATATTACTGTCTGTTTACAGCCCAGATATTACTGTTTGCAGCCCAGATATTACTGTCTATTTACAGCCCAGATATTACTGTTTGCAGCCCATATATTATTGTCTGTTTACAGCCCAGATATTACTGTTTACAGCCCAGAAATTACTGTCTGTTTACAGCCCAGATATTACTGTCTGTTTATAGCCCAGATATTACTGTCTGTTTACAGCCCAGATATTACTGTTTATAGCCCAGATATTACTGTCTGTTTACAGCCCAGATATTACTGTCTGTTTACAGCCCAGATATTACTGTCTGTTTACAGCCCAGATATTACTGTCTGTTTATAGCCCAGATATTACTGTTTACAGCCCAGATATTACTGTCTGTTTACAGCCCAGATATTACTGTCTGTTTACAGCCCAGATATTACTGTCTGTTTATAGCCCAGATATTACTGTCTGTTAACAGCCCAGATATTACTGTCTGTTTATAGCCCAGATATTACTGTCTGTTTACAGCCCAGATATTACTGTCTGTTTACAGCCCAGATATTACTGTCTGTTTATAGCCCAGATATTACTGTTTACAGCCCAGATATTACTGTCTGTTTACAGCCCAGATATTACTGTCTGTTTACAGCCCAGATATTACTGTTTACAGCCCAGATATTACTGTTTACAGCCCAGATATTACTGTCTGTTTACAGCCCAGATATTACTGTCTGTTTACAGCCCAGATATTACTGTCTGTTTATAGCCCAGATATTACTGTCTGTTTACAGCCCAGATATTACTGTTTACAGCCCAGATATTACTGTCTGTTTATAGCCCAGATATTACTGTCTGTTTACAGCCCAGATATTACTGTCTGTTAACAGCCCAGATATTACTGTCTGTTTACAGCCCAGATATTACTGTCTGTTAACAGCCCAGATATTACTGTCTGTTTATAGCCCAGATATTACTGTCTGTTTATAGCCCAGATATTACTGTCTGTTTACAGCCCAGATATTACTGTCTGTTTACAGCCCAGATATTACTGTCTGTTTATAGCCCAGATATTACTGTCTGTTTACAGCCCAGATATTACTGTCTGTTTACAGCCCAGATATTACTGTCTGTTTACAGCCCAGATATTACTGTCTGTTAACAGCCCAGATATTACTGTCTGTTTATAGCCCAGATATTACTGTCTGTTTACAGCCCAGATATTACTGTTTACAGCCCAGATATTACTGTTTACAGCCCAGATATTACTGTTTACAGCCCAGATATTACTGTCTGTTTATAGCCCAGATATTACTGTCTGTTTACAGCCCAGATATTACTGTCTGTTTACAGCCCAGATATTACTGTCTGTTTACAGCCCAGATATTACTGATATTCTCCATAACAACACTCAGTAATCTGCTGTATCTGCACAATGCTAATCATATAGCCTATCTATCAGACAAACAGTGCACAGGGCCAGCTATAATGTTGGCATGGCATCTGTCTTTCTCTGTCTGTCTCCCTGGCAGGTAGCCAAGGTACTGTATAACAGCAGCAGGAACTACTGTCTGTTAATCAGGGACTACTGTCTGTTAATCAGTGACTACAGTCTGTTAATCAGGGACTACTGTCTGTTAATCAGGGACTACTGTCTGTTAATCAGGGACTACTGTCTGTTAATCAGGGACTACTGCCTGTTAATCAGCAGGGACTACTGTCTGTTAATCAGCAGGGACTACTGCCTGTTAATCACCGAAGACTACTGTATTTTAGTCAGGGACTACTGCCTGTTAATCAGCAGGGACTACTGCCTGTTAATCAGGGACTACTGCCTGTTAATCAGCAGGGACTACTGCCTGTTAATCAGCAGGGACTACTGTCTGTTAATCAGGGACTACTGTCTGTTAATCAGGGACTACTGTCTGTTAATCAGCGACTACTGTCTGTTAATCAGCAGGGACTACTGCCTGTTAATCAGCAGGGACTACTGTCTGTTAATCAGCAGGGACTACTGCCTGTTAATCAGGGACTACCGTCTGTTAATCATTAAGGACTACTGTATGTTAATCAGGGAGTACTGTCTGTTAATCAGCAGAGACTACTGTCTGTTAATCAGGGACTACTGTCTGTTAATCAGGGACTACTGCCTGTTAATCAGCAGGGACTACTGTATGTTGATCAGCAGGAACAACTGCCTGTTAATCAGGGACTACTGTGTTAATCAGCAGGGACTACTGCCTGTTAATCAGCAGGGACTACTGCCTGTTAATCAGGGACTACTGCCTGTTAATCAGCAGGGACTACTGCCTGTTAATCAGCAGGGACTACTGTCTGTTAATCAGGGACTACTGTCTGTTAATCAGGGACTACTGTCTGTTAATCAGCGACTACTGTCTGTTAATCAGCAGGGACTACTGCCTGTTAATCAGCAGGGACTACTGTCTGTTAATCAGCAGGGACTACTGCCTGTTAATCAGGGACTACCGTCTGTTAATCATTAAGGACTACTGTATGTTAATCAGGGAGTACTGTCTGTTAATCAGCAGAGACTACTGTCTGTTAATCAGGGACTACTGTCTGTTAATCAGGGACTACTGCCTGTTAATCAGCAGGGACTACTGTATGTTGATCAGCAGGAACAACTGCCTGTTAATCAGGGACTACTGTGTTAATCAGCAGGGACGACTGTATGTTAATCAGCAGGGACTACTGTATGTTAATCAGCAGGGACTACTGTCTGTTAATCAACAGGGACTGCTGTATGTTAATCAGCAGGAACAACTGGCTGTTAATCAGGGACAACTGTCTGTTAATCAGGGACTACTGTCTATTAATCAACAGGGACTACTGTCTGTTAATCAACAGGGACTACTGCCTGTTAATCACCGAAGACTACTGTATTTTAGTCAGGGACTACTGCCTGTTAATCAGCAGGGACTACTGCCTGTTAATCAGGGACTACTGTCTGTTAATCAGCAGGGACTACTGCCTGTTAATCAGCAGGGACTACTGTCTGTTAATCAGGGACTACTGTCTGTTAATCAGGGACTACTGTCTGTTAATCAGCGACTACTGTCTGTTAATCAGCAGGGACTACTGCCTGTTAATCAGCAGGGACTACTGTCTGTTAATCAGCAGGGACTACTGCCTGTTAATCAGGGACTACCGTCTGTTAATCATTAGGGACTACTGTATGTTAATCGGGGAGTACTGTCTGTTAATCAGCAGAGACTACTGTCTGTTAATCAGGGACTACTGTCTGTTAATCAGGGACTACTGCCTGTTAATCAGCAGGGACTACTGTATGTTGATCAGCAGGAAAAACTGCCTGTTAATCAGGGACTACTGTGTTAATCAGCAGGGACTACTGTATGTTAATCAGCAGGGACTACTGTCTGTTAATCAACAGGGACTGCTGTATGTTAATCAGCAGGAACAACTGGCTGTTAATCAGGGACAACTGTCTGTTAATCAGCAGGGACTACTGCCTGTTAATCAGAGACTACTGCCTGTTAATCAGCAGGGACTACTGCCTTTTAATCAGGGACTACTGTCTGTTGATCAGCAGGGACTACTGCCTGTAAATCAGCAGGGACTCATGTCTGTTAATCAGGGACTACTGTCTGTTAATCAGCAGGGACTACTGCCTGTTAATCAGCAGGGACTAATGACTGTGTGTGTGTGTGTGTGTGTGTGTGTGTGTGTGTGTGTGTGTGTGTGTGTGTGTGTGTGTGTGTGTGTGTGTGTTTGACTGCAGTATACATGGGTACTAATGTTTTGTCCAGTCAGTGTAGATCATAACCTAGGTGATCTCTGTGTTACAGATTGACAGTAATGCCAGTTACTTGAGAGCAGCCCGGGCAGGGAACCTAGAGAAGGCTTTGGATTACCTGAAGACTGGGGTCGAAATCAACATCTGTAACCAGGTTAGTCCCTAACCATGACCCCTGACCCCTATAACCTAACTATCTAGACTGGGGTCGAAATCAACATCTGTAACCAGGTTAGTCCCTAACCATGACCCCTGACCCCTATAACCTAACTATTTAGACTGGGGTCGAAATCAACATCTGTAACCAGGTTAGTCCCTAACCATGACCCCTGACCCCTATAACCTAACTATCTAGACTGGGGTTGAAATCAACATCTGTAACCAGGTTAGTCCCTAACCATGACTCCTGACCCCTATAACCTAACTATCTAGTCTGGGGTCGAAATCAACATCTGTAAACAGGTTAGTCCCTAACCATGATCCCTGACCCCTATAACCTAACTATCTAGACTGGGGTCGAAATCAACATCTGTAACCAGGTTAGTCCCTAACCATGACCCCTGACCCCTATAACCTAACTATCTAGACTGGGGTCGAAATCAACATCTGTAACCAGGTTAGTCCCTAACCATGATCCATGACCCCTAACCATTTAGACTGGGGTCGAAATCAACATCTCTAACCCAGACAGTCCCTATCCATGACCCCTAAGCTCTGACCCCTTTAAAAAATGTTTTTAAATGTAACCTTTATTTAACTAGGCAAGTCAGTTAAGAACTAATTATTATTTACAATGACTGCCTACAGGGGAACAGTGGGTTAACTGCCTTGTTCAGGGGCTGAACGACAAATTTGAACCTTATCAGCTCGAGGATTTGATCCAGCAACCTTTTTGTTACTGGCCAAACGCTCTAACCACTAAGCTCTGACCCCTGACCCCTAAGCTCTGACCACTAACCTTAACCCAACCAGTTCAGATAGACAACTCCCTCAGCTTTCTTTGGAAATCACCTCAGTGAAACCCAGCCCCTAAGCTACATGAGTTATTGGTAAATGTTAGTTCTGATATTGAGAATCCATAGCTCCTGATGTGTCTGTGTTCACCTCTATCTCCCTGTATTCTCTGTCCTGCTGTAGAATGGCCTCAACGCCCTCCATCTGGCCTCTAAAGAGGGCCATGCCGAGGTGGTCACACAACTCATCAAGCTGGGAGCCAATGTGGACGCTGCAACTAAGGTTAGCCCCGCCCCTCTCCTCCTCTGAGAAGATAGATAATAAGATAGGAGGAGCTGGTAGCCTATAGGGAGGAGCCTGACTGGTAGCCTATAGGGGGGATGGAGGGAGGGGACTGACAGGTCACCTATAGGGAGGAGTTATAGGGAGGAGCGTAACTGGTAGCCTATAGGGAGGATGGAGGGAGGAGTCTGACAGGTCACCTATAGGGAGGAGTTATAGGGATTGCGCTACATAGAGAATAGGATGCCATTTGGGATGTAGAATGTGTCTATGTTGTTGACAACACAGTTAATTGGCCTATCAGAGAGCTGAGTTAAAGCTGTGACATCATATGAATGGGCCTATCAGAGTGCTGTGACATCATATTTATTGGAACTACCCATCCCAGATCCGGGAGAATTGTCATCAACTACACTAATTAGCATAGCGCAACGGTAAAAAAATATTACTAGAAAATATTCATATTCATGAAATCACAAGTGAAATATAGCCTAGCATAGCATTATGTCCAGCTATCAGCAGGAAGCTCGGTCACGAAAATCAGAAAAGCAATCAAATGAACCGTTTACCTTTGATGATCTTCGGATGTTTTCACTGACGAGACTCCCAGTTAGACAGCAAATGTTCCTTTTGTTCCATAAAGATTATTTTTATACCCAAAATACCTCCTTTTGTTGGTCACGTTATGTTAAGAAATCCACCGGAAATAGCGGTCACGACAACGCTGTGATATCCATAATATCGACAGAAACATGGCAAAGTTTTTTATAATCAATCTCCAAGGTGTTTTTCAAATATCTATTCGATAATATATCAACCGGGACAATTGGCTTTTCACTAGGAGCGAGAGGAAAAATTACTACCTCTGTCTTTTACGCAAGAATCACTCTGAGAGCCCTCAGCTAGCCACTGACGTAATGTGGTCGTTTACGCTCATTCTTCAAAATAAAGGCCTGAAACTGTCTAAAGGCTGTAGACACCTTAGGGAAGCCACAGAAAAGGGAATCTGGTTGATATCCCTTTCAATGGGCAATAGGGATGCATAGAAAGACAGGGGTTTCAAAATAAGAGTCACTTCCTGATTGGATTTTTCTCAGGATTTCATCTGCAATATCAGTTCTGTTATACTCACAGACAATATTTTTACAGTTGTGGAAACTTTAGAGTGTTTTCTATCCTAAGCTGTCAATGATATGCATATTCTAGCATCTGGTCCTGAGAAATAGGCAGTTAACTTTGGGAACATTATTTTTCCAAAAATAAAAATAGTGCCCCCTAGTTTCAAGAGGTTAATGGGCCTATCAGAGAGCTAAGAGAGAGCTGTGACATCATATTAATGGGCCTATCAGAGAGCTAAGAGAGAGCTGTGACATCATATTAATGGGCCTATTAGAGAGCTAAGAGAGAGCTGTGACATCATATTAATGGGCCTATCAGAGAGCTTAGAGAGAGCTGTGACATCATATTAATGGGCCTATCAGAGAGCTAAGAGAGAGCTGTGACATCATATTAATGGGCCTATCAGAGAGCTAAGAGAGAGCTGTGACATCATATTAATGGGCCTATCAGAGAGCTAAGAGAGAGCTGTGACATCATATTAATGGGCCTATCAGAGAGCTGATAGAGAGCTGTGACATCATATTAATGGGCCTATCAGAGAGCTTAGAGAGAGCTGTGACATCATATTAATGGGCCTATCAGAGAGCTAAGAGAGAGCTGTGACATCATATTAATGGGCCTATTAGAGAGCTAAGAGAGAGCTGTGACATCATATTAATGGGCCTATCAGAGAGCTAAGAGAGAGCTGTGACATCATATTAATGGGCCTATCAGAGAGCTTAGAGAGAGCTGTGACATCATATTAATGGGCCTATCAGAGAGCTTAGAGAGAGCTGTGACATCATATTAATGGGCCTATCAGAGAGCTAAGAGAGAGCTGTGACATCATATTAATGGGCCTATCAGAGAGCTAAGAGAGAGCTGTGACATCATATTAATGGGCCTATCAGAGAGCTTAGAGAGAGCTGTGACATCATATTAATGGGCCTATCAGAGAGCTGATAGAGAGCTGTGACATGTTACTGGGCCTATCAGAGCAGAGAGTCGGCAGTACCATGCTGTCTCAGGCTATCAGAGCAGAGAGCCGGGAGTACCGAGCCGGCAGTACCACTCACGCACGCACTCACTCACTCACTCATCCCTCCCTGTGTCTTTCCAGAAAGGGAACACAGCTCTCCACATAGCGTCTCTGGCTGGTCAGGTGGATGTAGTGAAGGAGCTGGTGACCAGCGGAGCTAACATCAACGCACAATCTCAGGTGAGTCTAGGACCGCCCCCTTTAGACACACCCACAGTCTCAGGTGAGTCAAGGACCGCCCCCTTTAGACACACCCACAGTCTCAGGTGAGTCAAGGACCGCCCCCTTTAGACACACCCACAGTCTCAGGTGAGTCTAGGACCTCTCCCTTTAGACACACCCACAGTCTCAGGTGAGTCTAGGACCTCTCCCTTTAGACACACCCACAGTCTCAGGTGAGTCTAGGACCGCCCCCTTTAGACACACCAACAGTCTCAGGTGAGTCTAGGACCTCTCCCTTTAGACACACCCACAGTCTCAGGTGAGTCTAGGACCTCTCCCTTTAGACACACCCACAGTCTCAGGTGAGTCTAGGACCTCTCCCTTTAGACACACCCACAGTCTCAGGTGAGTCTAAGACCACCCCCTTTAGACACTCCCACAGTCTCAGGTGAGTCTAGAACCTCTCCCTTTAGACACACCCACAGTCTTAGCTGCATACTGTAAATAACAGATGTAGACTAACAGTAAAATGCTTATGGGCCTTTCCCAACAATGCAACAAAATTATAACATGAGGAATAAATACGCAATGAGTAACGATATCTTGTCTATATACACGAGTCTATCTGCAAGGGTACGAGGTAATTGAGGTAGATATGTACATATGAGTAGTGGTAAAGTGACTAGGCAGCAGGACAGATAATAAGCAGTAGCAGCGTATGCGATGAGTCAAAAGAGTTCATGCAAAGGGGGTCAATGCAGTTAGTCCGGACAGCTATTTAGTTAGCTATTTAACTAACTATTTAGCGATCATAGTCTGCTGCTGGAAAAACGTATGTGTTATGGCTTTACACCCCCTGCTAAATTGTGGATAAAGAGTTACCTGTCTAACAGAACACAGAGGGTGTTATTTAATGGAAGCCTCTCTAACATAATCCAACATAATCCCCAGGGAATTCCCCAGGGCAGCTGTCTAGGCCCCTTACTTTTAAAAATATTTACTACCGACATGTCACTGGTTTGAGTAAAGCCAGTGTGTCTATGTATGTGGATGACTCAACCCTATTCACGTCAGCCACTACAGCGATTGAAATGACTTCCGATACTTAACAAAGAGCTGCAGTTTGAAATTGTTGCAACCCCTATTACCAGCCTATTCAACCTCTCTTTCGTATTGTCTGAGATTCCCAAAGATTGGAAAGCTGCCGCGGTCATCCCCCTCTTCAAAGGGGGAGACATTCTAGACCCAAACTGTTATAGACCTACAGTGGGGAGAACAAGTATTTGATACACTGCCGATTTTGCAGGTTTTCCTACTTACAAAGTATGTAGAGGTCTGTAATTTTTTATCATAGGTACACTTCAACTGTGAGAGATGGAATCTAAAACAAAAATCCAGAAAATCATATTGTATGATTTTTAAGTAATTCATTTGGATTTTATTGCATGACATAAGTATTTGATACATCAGAAAAGAAGAACTTAATATTTGGTATAGAAACCTTTGTTTGCAATTACAGAGATCATACGTTTCCTGTAGTTCTTGACCACGTTTGCACACACTGCAGCAGGGATTTTGGCCCACTCCTCCAAACAGACCTTCTCCAGATCCTTCAGGTTTCGGGGCTGTCGCTGGACAATATGGACTTTCAGCTCCCTCCAAAGATTGTCTATTGGGTTCAGGTCTGGAGACTGGCTAGGCCACTCCAGGACCTTGAGATGCTTCTTACGGAGCCACTCCTTAGTTGCCCTGGCTGTGTGTTTCGGGTCATTGTCATGCTGAAAGACCCAGCCATGACCCATCTTCAATGCTTTTACTGAGGGAAGGAGGTTGTTGGCCAAGATCTCGCGATACATGGCCCCATTCATCCTCCCCTCAATACGGTGCAGTTGTCCTGTCCCCTTTGCAGAAAAGCATCCCCAAAGAATGATGTTTCCACCTCCATGCTTCACGGTTGGGATGGTGTTCTTGGGGTTGTACTCATCCTTCTTCTTCCTCCAAACACGGCGAGTGGAGTTTAGACCAAAAGGCTCTACTTTTGTCTCATCAGACCACATGACCTTCTCCCATTCCTCCTCTGGATCATCCAGATGGTCATTGGCAAACTTCAGACAAGCCTGGACATGCGCTGGCTTGAGCAGGGGGACCTTGCGTGCGCTGCAGGTTTTTAATCTATGACGGCGTAGTGTGTTACTAATGGTTTTCTTTGAGACTGTGGTCCAGGCTCTCTTCATGTCATTGACCAGGTCCTGCCGTGTAGTTCTGGGCTGATCCCTCACCTTCCATGATCATTGTAATGCTCCGGGTGTCGTGGGTGTGGAGTCAAACGCAGGAGACAGAGAGTGCAATGCTGTGCTCTTTAATTGCACCAACGCACCACAGGGTGCTCACAATAATAACGGCCCCAAACACGGGGAATGAAAAATGTACAACTGAAAAATGCACGACCAGGAACTAACACGTTCCTCTACTACAGAGCCGAAAGTTACAATGATTAATCCCGCACAACAAGAAGCCCAACTAAAGAAGCCCAACTAATCATCACAAACAGGTGCCACCAATAAACATACAAGGAGGGGGAGGAAAGACAATCAGTGGCAGCTAATAGGCCGGTGACGACGACCGCCGAGCGCCACCCGACCGGGAAGGGAAGCCACCCTCGGTCAGACTCGTGACAATCATTGATGCCCCACGAGGTGAGATCTTGCATGGAGCCCCAGACCGAGGGTGATTGACCATCATCTTGAACTTCTTCCATTTTCTAATAATTGCGCCAACAGTTGTTGCCTTCTCACCACGCTGCTTGCCTATTGTCCTGTAGCCCATCCCAGCCTTGTGCAGATCTACAATTTTATCCCTGATGTCCTTACATAGCTCGCTGGTCTTGGCAATTGTGGAGAGGTTGGAGTCTGTTTGATTGAGTGTGTGGACAGGTGTCTTTTATACAGGTAACGAGTCCAAACAGGTGCAGTTAATACAGGTAATGAGTGGAGAACAGGAGGGCTTCTTAATGAAAAATGAATATGTCTGTGAGAGCCGGAATTCTTACTGGTTGGTAGGTGATCAAATACTTATGTCATGCAATAAAATGCAAATGAATTACTTAAAAATCGGCAGTGTATGAAATACATGTCAAATAAAATAAAATCAAATTTTATTTGTTACATACACATGGTAAGCAGATATTAATGCGAGTGTAGCGAAATGCTTGTGCTTCTAGTTCCGACAATGCAGTAATAACCAACGAGTAATCTAGCTAGCAATTCCAAAACTACTACCTTATACACACAAGTGTAAAGGGATAAAGAATATGTACATAAGATATATGAATAGTGCAGACCTCACTACCCTCTGGAGAGCCTTACGGTTGTGGGCGGAGCAGTTGCCGTACCAGGCGGTGATACAGCCCGACAGGATGCTCTCGATTGTGCATCTGTAGAAGTTTGTGAGTGCTTTTGGTGACAAGCCGAATTTCTTCAGCCTCCTGAGGTTGAAGAGGCGCTGCTGCGCCTTCTTCACGATGCTGTCTGTGTGGGTGGACCAATTCAGTTTGTCTGTGATGTGTACGCCGAGGAACTTAAAACTTACTACCCTCTCCACTACTGTTCCATCGATGTGGATATTGGGGTTTTCCCTCTGCTGTTTCCTGAAGTCCACAATCATCTCCTTAGTTTTGTTAACGTTGAGTGTGAGGTTATTTTCCTGGCACCACACTCCGAGGGCCCTCACCTCCTCCCTGTAGGCCGTCTCGTCGTTGTTGGTAATCAAGCCTACCACTGTTGTGTCGTCCGCAAACTTGATGATTGAGTTGGAGGCGTGCGTGGCCACGCAGTCGTGGGTGAACAGGGAGTACAGGAGAGGGCTCAGAACGCACCCTTGTGGGGCCCCAGTGTTGAGGATCAGCGGGGTGGAGATGTTGTTACCTACCCTCACCACCTGGGTGCGGCCCGCCAGGAAGTCCAGTACCCAGTTGCACAGGGCGGGGTCGAGACCCAGGGTCTCGAGCTTGATGACGAGTTTGGAGGGTAATATGGTGTTAAATGCTGAGCTGTAGTCGATGAACAGCATTCTCACATAGGTATTCCTCTTGTCATCACTACTCTGGACGGCTCTGACTTAGAATACGTGGACAACTACAAATACTTAGGTGTCTGGTTAGACTGTAAACTCTCCTTCCAGACCCATATCAAACATCTCCAATCCAAAGTTAAATCTAGAATTGGCTTCCTATTTCGCAACAAAGCATCCTTCACTCATGCTGCCAAACATACCCTTGTAAAACTGACCATCCTACCAATCCTCGACTTTGGCGATGTCATTTACAAAATAGCCTCCAATACCCTACTCAACAAATTGGATGCAGTCTATCACAGTGCAATCCGTTTTATCACGAAAGCCCCATATACTACCCACCATTGCGACCTGTACGCTCTCGTTGGCTGGCCCTCGCTTCATACTCGTCGCCAAACCCACTGGCTCCATGTCATCTACAAGACCCTGCTAGGTAAAGTCCCCCCTTATCTCAGCTCGCTGGTCACCATAGCATCTCCCACCTGTAGCACACGCTCCAGCAGGTATATCTCTCTAGTCACCCCCAAAACCAATTATTTCTTTGGCCGCCTCTCCTTCCAGTTCTCTGCTGCCAATGACTGGAACGAACTACAAAAATCTCTGAAACCTGGAAACACTTATCTCCCTCACTAGCTTTAAGCACCAACTGTCAGAGCAGCTCACAGATTACTGCACCTGTACATAGACCACCTATAATTTAGCCCAAACAACTACCTCTTTCCCAACTGTATTTAATTTTTATTTATTTATTTATTTTGCTCCTTTGCACCCCATTATTTTTATTTCTACTTTGCACATTCTTCCATTGCAAAACTACCATTCCAGTATTTTACTTGCTATATTGTATTTACTTTGCCATCATGGCCTTTTTTGCCTTTACCTCCCTTCTCACCTCATTTGCTCACATTGTATATAGACTTGTTTATACTGCATTATTGACTGTATGTTTGTTTTTACTCCATGTGTAACTCTGTGTCGTTTTATCTGTCGAACTGCTTTGCTTTATCTTGGCCAGGTCGCAATTGTAAATGAGAACTTGTTCTCAACTTGCCTACCTGGTTAAATAAAGGTAAATAAATAAATAAATTGTCCAGATGGGTTAGGGCAGTGTGCAGTGTGGTTGAGATTGCATCGTCTTTGGACCTATTTGGGCGGTAAGCAAATTGGAGTGGGTCTAGGGTGTCAGGTAGGGTGGAGGTGATATGGTCCTTGACTAGTCTCTCAAAGCACTTCATGATGACGGAGGTGAGTGCTATGGGGCGGTAGTCGTTTAGCTCAGTTACCTTAGCTTTCTTGGGAACAGGAACAATGGTGGCCCTCTTGAAACATGTGGGAACAGCAGACTGGGATAGGGATCGATTCAATATGTCCTTAAACACACCAGCCAGCTGGTCTGCGCATGCTCTGAGGGCGCGGCTGGGGATGCCGCCTGGGCCTGCAGCCTTGCGAGGGTTAACACGTTTAAATGTTTTACTCACCTCGGCTGCAGTGAAGGAGAGTCTACATGTTTTGGTTGCGGGCCGTGTCAGTGGCACTGTATTGTCCTCAAAGCGGGCAAAAAAGTTATTTCGTCTGCCTGGGAGCAAGGCATCCTGGTCCGTGACTGGGCTGGTTTTCTTTTTGTAATCCGTGATTGACTGTAGACCCTGCCACATACCTCTTGTGTCTGAGCCGTTGAATTGCGATTCTACTTTGTCTCTATACTGACGCTTAGCTTGTTTGATTGCCTTGCGGAGGGAATAGCTACACTGTTTGTATTCGGTCATGTTTCCGGTCACCTTGCCCTGATTAAAAGCAGTGGTTCGCGCTTTCAGTTTCACGCGAATGCTGCCATCAATCCACGGTTTCTGGTTTGGGAATGTTTTAATCGTTGCTATGGGAATGACATCTTCAACGCACGTTCTAATGAACTCGCTCACCGAATCAGCGTATTCGTCAATGTTGTTGTCTGACGCAATACGAAACATATCCCAGTCCACGTGATGGAAGCAGTCTTGGAGCGTGGAATCAGATTGGTCGGACCAGCGTTGAACAGACCTCAGCGTGGGAGCTTCTTGTTCTAGCTTCTGTCTGTAGGAAGGGAGCAACAAAATGGAGTCGTGGTCAGCTTTTCCGAAGGGAGTGCGGGGGAGGGCCTTATATGCATCGCGGAAGTTAGAATAGCAATGATCCAAGGTTTTACCAGCCCTGGTTGCGCAATCGATATGCTGATACAATTTAGGGAGTCTTGTTTTCAGATTAGCCTTGTTAAAATCCCCAGCTACAATGAATGCAGCCTCAGGATATTTGGATTCCAGTTTGCAAAGAGTCAAATAAAGTTCTTTCAGAGCCATCGATGTGTCTGCTTGGGGGGGAATATATACGGCTGTGATTATAATCGAAGAGAATTCCCTTGGTAGATAATGCGGTCGACATTTGATTGTGAGGAATTCTAAATCAGGTGAACAGAAGGACTTGAGTTCCTGTATGTTGTTATGATCACACCACGTCTCGTTAACCATAAAGCATACGCCCCCACCCCTCTTCTTACCAGAAAGATGTTTTTTTCTGTCGGCGCGATGCGTGGAGAAACCAGCTGGCTGCACCGTCTCCGATAGCGTCTCTCGAGTGAGCCATGTTTCCGTGAAGCAAAGAACGTTACAGTCCCTGATGTCCCTCTGGAATGCTACCCTTGCTTGGATTTCATCAACTTTGTTGTCAAGAGACTGGACATTGGCGAGTAGTATGCTAGGGAGTGGCGCGCGATGTGCCCGTCTCTGGAGCCTGACCAGAAGACCGCTTCGTTTGCCTCTTTTACAACGTCGTTGTTTTGGGTCGCAGGCTGGGATCCATTCCGTTGTCCTGGGTGAAAGGCAGAACACAGGATCCGCTCCGGGAAAGTCATATTCTTGGTCGTACTGATGGTGAGTTGACGCTGCTCTTATATTCAGTAGTTCTTCTCGACTGTATGTAATGAGACCTAAGATGACCTGGGGTACCAATGTAAGAAATAACACGTAAAAAAACAAAAAAATACATAGTTTCCTAGGAACGCGAAGCGAGGCGGCCATCTCTGTCGGCGCCGGACTTTCCTGACAATTGTAACGACATCTAATCTCCCCACTGTATATCCATCCTACCCTGCCTTTCTAAAATCTTCGATAGCCAAGTTAATTAACAGATCACCGACCATTTCGAATCCCACCGTTACTTCTCCACTATGCAATCTGGTTTCCGAGCTGGTAATGGGTGCACCTCAGCCACGCTCAAGGTCCTAAACGATATCATAACCACCTTCAGTAAAAGACAGTACTGTGCAGCCGGCTTCATTGACCTAACCGAGGCTTTCGACTCTGTCAATCACCGCAACGTACAAAAAAAGGATAGTAAATAAGTACACGGAGAGCTAACATTAATGACATATCCATCTCTTTTGGCTCAACGTGGAGGAGAGACTTCATCACTACTTGTATTTGTGAGAGGTATTGACACTGAGCTATAATATGTTCGGACCCCATGAAGAGTACCTGCTGCCTTTGCAGGAACTAATGGGGATCCATAATAAACCCCAGGAAGAGTAGCTGCTGCCTTGGCAGGAACTAATGGGGATCCATAATAAACCCCAGGAAGAGTACCTGCTGCCTTGGCAGGAACCAATGGGGATCCATAATATACCCCGGGAAGAGTAATTGCTGCCTTGACAGGAACTAATGGGGATCCATAATAAACCCCAGGAAGAGTAGCTGCTGCCTTGGCAGGAACTATTGGGGATCCATAATAAACCCCAGGAAGAGTAGCTGCTGCCTTGGCAGAAACTTATGGGGATCCAAAATATACCCCAGGAAGAGGAGCTGCTGACTCGTTGTTCATTATCTATGCATAGCCAGTTTACAAATGACCTCGATTAACCTATACCCCTGCACCTTGACATGGTACCGGTACCCCCTGTATATAGCCTCCACATTGACTCTGTACCGGTACACCCCTGTATATAGCCTCCACATTGACTCTGTACCGGTACCCCCTGTATATAGTCTCCACATTGACTCTGTACCGGTACCCCCCTGTATATAGCCTCCACATTGACTCTGTACCGGTACCCCCTGTATATAGCTTCCACATTGACTCTATACCGGTACCCCCTGTATATAGCCTCCACATTGACTCTGTACCGGTACCCCCTGTATATAGCCTCCACATTGACTCTGTACTGGTACCCCCTGTATATAGCCTCCACATTGACTCTGTACCGGTACCCCCTGTATATAGCCTCCACATTGACTCTGTACCGGTACCCCCTGTATATAGCCTCCACATTGACTCTGTACCGGTGCCCCCTGTATATAGTCTCATCATTGACATGGTACCGGTACCCCCTGTATATAGTCTCCACATTTACTCTGAACCGGTACCCCCTGTATATAGCCTCCACATTGATTCTGTACCGGTACCACCTGTATATAGCCTCCACACTGATTCTGTACCAGTATCCCCTGTATATAGCCTCCACATTGACTCTGTACCGGTACCCCCTGTATATAGCCTCCACATTGACTCTGTACTGGTACCCCCTGTATATAGCCTCCACATTGACTCTGTACCGGTACCCCCTGTATATAGCCTCCACATTGACTCTGTACCGGTACCCCCTGTATATAGCCTCCACATTGACTCTGTACCGGTGCCCCCTGTATATAGTCTCATCATTGACATGGTACCGGTACCCCCTGTATATAGTCTCCACATTTACTCTGAACCGGTACCCCCTGTATATAGCCTCCACATTGATTCTGTACCGGTACCACCTGTATATAGCCTCCACACTGATTCTGTACCAGTATCCCCTGTATATAGCCTCCACATTGACTCTGTACCGGTACCCCCTGTATATAGCCTCCACATTGACTCTGTACCGGTACCCCCTGTATATAGCCTCCACATTGACTCTGTACCGGTACCCCCTGTATATAGCCTCCACATTGACTCTGTACCGGTACCCCCTGTATATAGCCTCCACATTGACTCTGTACCAGTACCCCCTGTATATAGCCTCCACATTGACTCTGTACCGGTACCCGATGTTAAAATGTTCATAAATGACCAGCATGGTCAAATAATAATAATCACAGTAGTTGTCGTGGGTGCAACAAGTCAGCACCTCAGGAGTAAATGTCAGTTGGCTTTTCGATCATTAAGAGTATCTCTACCGCTCCTGCTGTCTCTAGAGAGTTGAAAACAGCATGTCTGGGACAGGTTGCACGTCCGGTGAACAGGTCAGGGTTCCATAGCCGCAGGCAGAACAGTTGAAACTGGAGCAGCAGTACGGCCAGGTGGACTGGGGACAGCAAGGAGTCATCATGCCAGGTAGTCCTGAGGCATGGTCCTAGGGCTCAGGTCCTCCGAGAGAAAGAAAGAGAGAATTAGAGAGATAATAATGGCTGTGCTGTCTGTATTACTATAATACTGTACTGTTGTAATGGCTGTGCTGTCTGTATTACTATAATAATGTACTGTGATAATTTTTATTTTTATTTTTTTTATTTCACCTTTATTTAACCAGGTTGGCTGACCTGGCCAAGATAAAGCATAGCAGTGTGAACAGACAACAACACAGAGTTAAACATGGAGTAAACAATAAACAATAAACAACAATAACATAGTAGAAAAAAATAATCTATATACATTGTGTGCAAAAGGCATGAGGAGGTAGGCAATACATAGGCCATAGCAGTGAATCATTACAATTTAGCAGATTAACACTGGAGTGATAAATGATCAGATGGGCATGTACAGGTAGAGATACTGGTGGGCAAAAGGCATGAGGAGGTAGGCAATACATAGGCCATAGCAGTGAATCATTACAATTTAGCAGATTAACACTGGAGAGATGGGCATGTACAGGTAGAGATACTGGTGGGCAAAAGGCATGAGGAGGTAGGCAATAAATAGGCCATAGCAGTGAATCATTACAATTTAGCAGATTAACACTGGAGAGATGGGCATGTACAGGTAGAGATACTGGTGGGCAAAAGGCATGAGGAGGTGGGCAATACATAGGCCATAGCAGTGAATCATTACAATTTAGCAGATTAACACTGGAGAGATGGGCATGTACAGGTAGAGATACTGGTGGGCAAAAGGCATGAGGAGGTGGGCAATACATAGGCCATAGGAGTGAATAATTACAATTTAGCAGATTAACACTGGAGTGATAAATGATCAGATGGGCATGTACAGGTAGAGATACTGGTGTGCAAAAGAGCAGAAAAGTAAATAAAATAAAAACAGTATGGGGATGAGGTAGATTGGGTGGGTTATTTACAGATGGACTATGTACAGCAGTAATGGCTGTGTTATCTGTATTACTATAATAATGTACTGTGATAATGGCTGTGTTGTGTCTGTATTACTATAATAATGTACTGTGATAATGGCTGTATTGTGTCTGTATTACTATAATAATGTACTGTGATAATGGCTGTATTGTGTCTGTATTACTATAATAATGTACAGCAGTAATGGCTGTGTTGTCTGTATTACTATAATAATGTACTGTGATAATGGCTGTATTGTGTCTGTATTACTATAATAATGTACTGTTGTAATGGCTGTGTTGTGTCTGTATTACTATAATAATGTACTGTGATAATGGCTGTATTGTGTCTGTATTACTATAATAATGTACTGTGATAATGGCTGTATTGTGTCTATTACTATAATAATGTACTGTGATAATGGCTGTATTGTGTCTGTATTACTATAATAATGTACTGTGATAATGGCTGTATTGTGTCTGTATTACTATAATAATGTACTGTGATAATGGCTGTATTGTGTATATTACTATAATAATGTACTGTGATAATGGCTGTATTGTGTCTGTATTACTATAATAATGTACTGTGATAATGGCTGTGTTATCTGTATTACTATAATAATGTACTGTTGTAATGGCTGTATTGTGTCTGTATTACTATAATAATGTACTGTGATAATAGCTGTATTGTGTCTGTATTACTATAATAATGTACTGTGATAATGGCTGTGTTGTCTGTATTACTATAATAATGTACTGTGATAATGGCTGTGTTGTCTGTATTACTATAATAATGTACTGTTGTAATGGCTGTGTTGTCTGTATTACTATAATAATGTACTGTTGTAATGGCTGTGTTGTCTGTATTACTATAATAATGTACTGTTGTAATGGCTGTGTTGTCTGTATTACTATAATAATGTACTGTAGTAATGGCTGTGTTGTCTGTATTACTATAATAATGTACTGTGATAATGGCTGTTGTCTGTATTACTATAATAATGTACTGTTGTAATGGCTGTGTTGTCTGTATTACTATAATAATGTACTGTGATAATGGCTGTTGTCTGTATTACTATAATAATGTACTGTTGTAATGGCTGTGTTGTCTGTATTACTATAATAATGTACTGTTGTAATGGCTGTGTTGTCTGTATTACTGACTAATCAGTATGTCTTGTGTCTCCTGTAGAATGGCTTCACTCCTCTGTACATGGCTGCTCAGGAGAATCATCAGAAGGTGGTCAGATACCTGCTGGACCATGGCTCCACACAGGGCATCGCTACAGAGGTCAGTATTCTAGACCGACCCTATAACCCTTCTACTCTTCATACTAACTCACTACACAGGGCATGGGGGACTGTATCATAGTGATGTTAAACTATGGGGCTGTATAATAGTGATGTTAAACCATGGTACTGTATAATAGTGATGTTAAAACATGGTACTAGAGAGGGCAGGAGAGGCAACTGAAACAGTGAAGGAACAAGGATGTCAGTCACTCAATCTGTAAAGTGTAGTTCCCATGTTTCATGAGCTGAAATGAAAAATCCCACAAATGTTCCATACGTGCTGAGTGTTTCTGTCTGTAATGAAGCCCTTTTGTGGGGAAAAACTCATTCTGATTGTCTGGGCCTGTCTCCCCAGTGGCTGGGCCTGTCTCCCCAGTGGGTAGGCCTGTCTCCCCAGTGGGTCGGCCTGTCTCCGCAGTGGGTGGGCCTGTCTCCGCAGTGGGTGGGCCTGTCTCCCCGATGGGTGGGCCTGTCTCCCCAGTGGCTGGGCCTGTCTCCCCAGTGGGGTGGGCCTGTCTCCCCAGTGGGTGGGCCTGTCTCCCCAGTGGGTGGGCCTGTCTCCCCAGTGGGTGGGCCTGTCCCCCCGGTGGGTGGGCCTGTCTCCGCAGTGGGTGGGCCTGGCTGCCAAGTGGCTGCACCCCTGCTCAGTCATGTGAAATCCATAGATTTGGGCCTAGTGAATTTACTTCAATTGGCTGATTTCCTCATATGATCTGTCACTCAGTAAAATGGTAGACATTGTTGCATGTTGCGGTTCTATTTTTGTTCAGTGTAATATTGTTAGAATACTGCACAGCAACAGCCCCCGATGACAACGCCCCTCACTGCTGCTAGTGTTCTGGTAGTCTTATAAGAGGTAGTACCGTACAGTGTTGGGGTCAGAGGTCAGGGTTAGTATTGCAGTATGGTATAGTATATATAGTGACTGTTATCTCTACTGTAGGATGGCTTCACCCCCTGGCGGTGTTGTTGCAGTATGGTATAGTATATATAGTGACTGTTATCTCTACTGTAGGATGGCTTCACCCCCTGGCGGTGTTGTTGCAGTATGGTATAGTATATATAGTGACTGTTATCTCTACTGTAGGATGGCTTCACCCCCTGGCGGTGTTGTTGCAGTGTGGTATAGTATATATAGTGACTGTTATCTCTACTGTAGGATGGCTTCACGCCCCTGGCGGTGGCGTTGCAGCAGGGACATGAACAGGTGGTCTCTCTGCTCCTGGAGAATGACACTAAAGGAAAGGTCCGGCTCCCGGCGCTCCACATCGCCGCACGGAAGGACGACACTAAGGCTGCTGCCCTGCTGCTCCAGATCGACCACAACGCAGATGTCGAGTCCAAGGTACCACACAGACAGCGCACCAATCACTAGTCCTTTATCTGCACTCTGACCACAGGGCTATCCTAGGAATCAGGTTTTAGGAGTTAGCCAGGTAACTCAGAACTAACCTGCTCCAGGGCAGGCTAACTCAGGGCTAACCTGCTCCAGGGCAGGCTAACTCAGGGCTAACCTGCTCCAGGGCAGGCTAACTCAAGGCTAACTCCACTATCCTGCATTCAGAACTAACCTGCTCCAGGGCAGGCTAACTCAGGGCTAACCTGCTCCAGGGCAGGCTAACTCAAGGCTAACTCCACTATCATGCATTCAGAACTAACCTGCTCCAGGGCAGGCTAACTCAGGGCTAACCTGCTCCAGGGCAGGCTAACTCAGGGCTAACCTGCTCCAGGGCAGGCTAACTCAAGGCTAACTCCACTATCCTGCATTCAGAACTAACCTGCTCCAGGGCAGGCTAACTCAGGGCTAACTCCGCTATCTTGCATTCAGAACTAACCTGCTCCAGGGCAGGCTAACTCAGGGCTAACTCCGCTATCTTGCATTCAGAACTAACCTGCTCCAGGGCAGACTAACTCAGGGCTAACTCCACTATCCTGCATTCAGAACTAACCTGCTCCAGGGCAGACTAACTCAGGGCTAACTCCACTATCCTGCATTCAGAACTAACCTGCTCCAGGGCAGGCTAACTCAGGGCTAACTCTATTATCATGCATTCAGAACTAACCTGCTCCAGGGCAGGCTAACTCAGGGCTAACCTGCTCCAGGGCAGGCTAACTCAGGGCTAACTCCACTATCCTGCATTCAGAACTCACCTGCTCCAGGGTAGGCTAACTCAGGGCTAACCTGCTCCAGGGCAGGCTAACTCAGGGCTAACCTGCTCCAGGGCAGGCTAACTCAAGGCTAACTCCACTATCATGCATTCAGAACTAACCTGCTCCAGGGCAGGCTAACTCCACTATCCTGCATTCAGAACTAACCTGCTCCAGGGCAGACTAACTCAGGGCTAACTCCACTATCCTGCATTCAGAACTAACCTGCTCCAGGGCAGGCTAACTCAGGGCTAACTCCACTATCCTGCATTCAGAACTAACCTGCTCCAGGGCAGGCTAACTCAGGGCTAACTCCACTATCCTGCATTCAGAACTAACCTGCTCCAGGGCAGACTAACTCAGGGCTAACTCCACTATCCTGCATTCAGAACTAACCTGCTCCAGGGCAGGCTAACTCAGGGCTAACTCCACTTTCCTGCATTCAGAACTAACCTGCTCCAGGGCAGGCTAACTCAGGGCTAACTCCACTATCCTGCATTCAGAACTAACCTGTTCCAGGGCAGGCTAACTCCACTATCCTGCATTCAGAACTAACCTGCTCCAGGGCAGGCTAACTCAGGGCTAACTCCACTATCCTGAATTCAGAACTAACCTGCTCCAGGGCAGGCTAACTCAGGGCTAACTCCACTATCCTGAATTCAGAACTAACCTGCTCCAGGGCAGGCTAACTCAGGGCTAACTCCACTATCCTGAATGAAGTGTCTGAGCTAAATCAGATTCCCTCCTTCTCGCAAAGATTGCGTCATCATCCCCTTCTTTTGAGGAAGAAAACAATATAAAATCAATCAAATGTATTTATAAAGCCCTTCTTACATCGGCTGATATTTCAAAGTGCTGTACAGAAACCCAGCCTAAAACCCCAAATAGGAAGCAATGCAGATGTAGAAGCATGGTGGCTAGGAAAAACTCCCTAGAAAGGCCGAAACCTAGGTAGAAACCTAGAGAGGAACCAGGCTATGAGGGGTGGCCAGTACTCTTCTGGCTGTACCGGGTGGAGATTATAACAGAACATGGCCAAGATGTTCAAATGTTCATAGATGACCAGCAGGGTCAGATAATAATAATACTCACAGTGGTTGTAGAGGGTGCAACAGGTCAGCACCTCAGGAGTAAATGTATTTTAAAATATTAAAATACCTATCACACTATTTAGTCATTTATTTTGATTTATTCATATAACCTTTATTTAACTAGGCAAGTCAATTAAGCACAAATTGTTATTTACAATGACGGCCTACCGGGGAACAGCGGGTTAACTGCCATGTTCAGGGGCAGAACGACAGATTTTTACCTTGTCAGCTTAGTGATTCAATCCAGCAACGTTTTGGTTAGTGCCCCAAAACCCTGAGTAGATATAGCTTTCTTCATAGGACACGACCTCACTGTGGTTGTTGTAGATGTAGTTATTGTGAACTTGAAGGTGCAGAGTTCTGATGTTACTGTTATAGTATAATTTGACTCCGTAGATGTTCTATAATATCAGTATGCTGACAAAAGTAGTACCCTGTGTTACTGTGTTCATGTCTGTGGTGTTAATGTTGTGTACCGGTACCTGACTGTTATCCTGACTGTTATGTTGTTACCATGACTCTTCCCACCATTGTACAGCATGGTGCAGCCATAGTGTCGTTGTGATGCACTAACCTCCCATTCTCTCCTCTCTTCACCTCTCGCTGGTGTTGCTCTCCCTAGATGATGGTGAATAGGACCACAGAGGTATATTTGGATCTCCTCTACACACTCAACACTCACAGCCCACCACCTCACACCCTGCTGCTAACTGCTGCTGCCTCATCTCTCCTCCCTGTTCCTGCATTGCTTCTTCTGTTATTTTATTTACTGTCTGTCTTGATGCTTTCCAGAAGGGACTAGAAAGTAGCATGACCTCTGACCTCGATGTACTGACAACATGGACTGAGGGTCTCTACAGCTGATGGGCTGGCTTCCTTTATCTAGTCTCATAAAACCCTTAAGAACTCGGTTAGCATGATGTTAGAGTTGGTTAACACTTGAAGCGCCAATGGCCACTGACATTTAATTTGGTCAATAAAAGATACCCCCCCCTCCAAAAAAAGCAACATCAAATAAAATGTTACATGTCACATACACGTGTTTAGCAGATGTTATTGCGGGTGTAGCGTAATGCTTGTGTTTCTAGCTCCAACAGTGCAGTAATATCTAACAAGTAATATCTAACAATACACACAATCTATAGTAAAGGAATGGAATTAAGAATATTTACATATTTGGATGAGCAATGTCAGAGCGGCATAGACTAAGATACAGTAGAATAGGATAGAATACAGTATATACATATGAGATGAGTAATGCAACATATGTAAACATTATTAAAGTGACTAGTGTTCCGTGATTTCTAGTCTATGTATATAGGCAGCAGCCTCTAATGTGCTAGTGATGGCTATTGAACAGTCTGATGGCCTTGAGATAGAAGCTGTTTTGTTAGTTTTTTTGGTCTCAGCTTTGATGCACATGTACTGACCTCGCCTTCTGGATGATAGTGGGGTGAACAGGCAGTGGCTTAGGTGGTTGTTGTCCTTGATGATCTTTTTGGCCTTCCTGTGACATCGGGTGCTGTAGGTATCCTGGAGGGCAGGTATCTTGCCCCCGGTGATGCGCTGGGAAGGCCGCACCACCCTCTAGAGAGCCCTGTGGTTGCAGGCGGTGCAGTTGCCATACCAGGCGGTGATACAGCCTGACAGGATGCTCTCAATTGTGCATCTGTAATATTTTGTAAGGATTTTAGGTGCCAAGCCACATTTCTTCAGCCTCTTGAAGTTGAAGAGGCGCTGTTGCGTCTTCTTCTCCATACTGTCTGTGTGGGTGGACCATTTCAGTTTGTCAGTGATGTGTACGTCGAGGAACTTAAAACGTTCCACCTTGTCCACTGCAGTCCCGTCGATGTGGATAGGGGGCTGCTCCCTCTGCTGTTTCCTGAAGTCCATGATCAGCCACTTTGTTTTGTGGATGTTTGGTGGGAGGTTGTTTTCCTGACACCACACTCCGAGTGAACTCACCTCCTCTCTGTAGGCTGTCTTGTCATTGTTGGTAATCAGACCTACTACTGTTGTGTCATCTGCAAACTTGGTGATTGAGTTGGAGGCGTGTGTGGCCACGCAGTCATGGGTGAACAGGGAGTACAGGTGGGGATTGAGCATGCATCCTTGTGGGGCCCCTATGTTGAGGTTCAGCGATGAGGAGGTGTTGTTTCCTACATTCACCAGCTGGGGGCAGCCTGTCAGTCAGTCCAGGACCCAGTTGCACAGGGCAGGGTTCAGACCCAGGGCCTTGAGACCAGGGTAGCCTAGTGGTTAGAGCGTTGGACTAGTAACCGGAAGGCTGCAAGTTCAAACCCCCGAGCTGACAAGGTACAAATCTGTCGTTCTGCCCCTGAACAGGCAGTTAACCCACTGTTCCTAGGAATTTGTTCTTAACTGACTTGCCTGGTTAAAGAAATAAAACAAATTAGAAATGATGAACTTGGTGGGTACTATGGTGTTGAATGCTGAGCTGTAGTCAATGAACAGCATTCTTACATAGATATTCCTCTTGTTCAGATGGGATAGGGCAGTGTGATGGCGGTTGGATCGTCTTTGGATCTATTGGGGCGGTAAGCAAATTGAAGTGGGTCTAGGGTGTCAGGTAAGGTAAAGGTGATATGATCCTTGACTAATCTCTCAAATCACTTCATGATGACAGAAGGTGGTGGACATCTTGAAGCAAGTGGGGACAGCAGACACTGATAGGGAGAGATTGAATATGTCTGTAACACTCCAGCCAGCTGGTCTGCGCATTCTCTGAGGACGTGGCTAGGGATGCCGTCTGGGCCGGCAGCCTTGCGAGTGTTAACACGCTAAAATGTCTTACTCACGTCGGCCACGGAGAATGAGAGCCCACTGTTCTTGGTAGTGGGCCGTGTCAGTGGCACTGTGTTATCCTCAAAGCGGGCGAAGAAGGTGTTTAGCTTGTCCCGGAAGCAAGACGTCAGTGTCCGCGATGTGTCTGGTTTTCCCGTGATTGTCTGTAGACCCTGCCACATACGTCTCGTGTCTGAGCCGTTGAAATGAGACTCCACTTTGTCTCTATACTGACGTTTTGCCTGTTTGATTGCCTTACGGAGGAAATAACTACACTGTTTCTATTCGGCCATATTCCCAGGCACCTTGTCATGATTAAATGCAATGGTTCGCACATTCAGTTTTGCGCGAATGCTGCCATTTATCCACGGTTTCTGGTTAAGCTAGGTTTTAATAGTCACAGTGGGTAGAACATCTCCTATACACTTCCTGATAAACTCAGTCACCGTATCAGTTTATTCTTCTATGTTGTTCTTGGAAACTACCTGAACATATCCCAGTACGCGTGATCAAAACAATCTTGAAACGTGGATTACAATTGGTCAGACCAGTGTTGAAAAGTCCTTAGCATGGATACTTCCTGTTTGTGTTTCTGCCTATAGGAAGGGAGCAACAAAATGGAGTCGTAATCAGATTTGCTGAAGGGAAGGCCGGGAGCGCCTTGTAGGCATCCCGGAAGTTGGAGTAGCAGTGGTCAAGTGTTTTAGCAGAGGGACTACAGTCAATGTGTTGATAGAACTTTGGTAATGTTTTCCTCATATTTTCTTTGTTAAAATCCCCAGCCACAATAAATGCGGCCTCAGGATATGTGGTTTCCAGTTTTCATAAAGTCCAGTGAAGTTCTTTGAGGGCCATCGTGGTATCGGCTTGAGGGGAATATACACAGCTGTGACTATAACCAAAGAGAATTCTCTTGGGAGGTAATACGGTCGGCATTTGATTGTGAGGTATTCTAGGTTGGGTGAACAAAAGGACTTGAGTTCCTGTATGTTATCACAATTACACTATGATTATTTAATCATGAAACATACACCCCCGCCCTTCTTCCCGGAGACATATTTAGTCCTGTCTGTGCGATGAACTGAGAACCCAACTGGCTGAACGGACTCAGACATTATATCCCAAGAGAGCCATGTTTCCGTGAAAGAGTACGTTACAATCCCTGATGTCTCTCTGGAAGGAAACCAACTCTAACCAACTCTAACTTTACTATCCAGAGACTGAACATTAGAGAGTAACAAACTCGGAAGCAGTGTGCACGGCTACCTGAGTCGGACTAAAAGTTCACTCTGAATACCTCTTTTCCACCGGCGGTGTTTTGGAACAGCCTCTGGAATCAGTTCAATTGCCCTGGAGGGTATGATCAAAGGATCCGATTCCGGAAAGTCGTATTCCTGGTCGTAATGCTGGTAATGATGGTGCATTACCGCCACTCTGATATCCAAAAGTTCTTCCCGGCAGTATGTAATAACACCAAACATTTCCTGGGCTAATAATGTAAGAAATAACACATAAAAAGCTAAATTCTGCAAAGTTTCCTAAGAGCTAGAGCACGGCAGCCCTGTCCGTTGGCCATCCTGCTCCTAATAATGTTTTTATTTTACACTGCTAATTTATCAGAATTTTGAAATCACAAACGTAAAGTATTTGAAGCCTTCTTACCTGTTTAATTAACACCTATTTCTAACTTAATCCTCCAAGGATAATGGAGGCCAGTGTGTTCTTGGGGACATTCAATCCTGCAGGCATTTTTTGGTACCCTTACCCAGATCTGTGCCTCGACACAATCCTGTCTAGGCACTCTACGTACAGTTGGTTAGCATGATGTTCGAGTTGGTTAGAGTTGGTTAGCATGATGTTAGAGTTGGTTAGCATGATGTTAGAGTTGGTTAGCAGGATGTTAGAGCTGGTTAGCATGATGTTAGAGATGGTTAGCATGATGTTAGAGCTGGTTAGCATGATGTTAGAGCTGGTTCGCATGATGTTAGTGTTGGTTAGAGTTGGTTAGTATGATGTTAGAGTTGGTTAGCATAATGTTAGAGCTGGTTAGCATGATGTTAGAGTTACTTAGAGCTGGTTAACATTATGTTAGAGCTGGTTAACATTATGTTAGAGCTAGTTAGCATAATGTTAGAGTTAGTTAGAGTTGGTTAACATGACGTTAGAGCTGGTTAACATTATGTTAGAGCTAGTTAGCATAATGTTAGAGTTGGTTAGAGCTGGTTAACATGACGTTAGAGCTGGTTAACATGATGTTAGAGTTGGTTAGAGCTGGTTGACATTTTTTTTTTTTTTTTTTTTTTTTTTCATTTCACCTTTATTTAACCAGGTAGGCTAGTTGAGAACAAGTTCTCATTTGCAACTGCGACCTGGCCAAGATAAAGCATAGCAGTGTGAGCATACAACAAAGAGTTACACATGGAGTAAACAATTAACAAGTCAATAACACAGTAGAAAACGAAGGGGGGGTCTATATACAATGTGTGCAAAAGGCATGAGGAGGTAGGCAAATAATTACAATTTTGCAGATTAACACTGGAGTGATAAAAGATCAGATGGTCATGTACAGGTAGAGATATTGGTGTGCAGAAGAGCAGAAAAGTAAATAAATAGAAACAGTACGGGGATGAGGTAGGTGAAAAGGGTGGGCTATTTACCAATAGACTATGTACAGCTGCAGCGATCGGTTAGCTGCTCAGATAGCTGATGTTTGAAGTTGGTGAGGGAGATAAAAGTCTCCAACTTCAGCGATTTTTGCAATTCGTGATGTTTTTTTGCAAAACATGATGTTAGAGCTGGTTAACATGATGCTAGAGTTGGTTAGAGCTGGTTAACATGATGTTAGAGTTGGTTAGAGCTGGTTGACATGATGTTAGAGCTGGTTAACATGATGTTAGAGTTGGTTAGAGCTGGTTGACATGATGTTAGAGCTGATTAACATGATGTTAGAGTTGGTTAGAGCTGGTTAGCGTGATGTTAGAGTTGGTTAGCGTGATGTTAGAGTTGGTTAACTTGATGTTAGAGTTGGTTAGCGTGATGTTAGAGCTGGTTAGCATGATGTTAGAGTTGGTTAGAGCTGGTAACATGATGTTAGAGTTGGTTAGAGCTGGTTAGCGTGATGTTAGAGTTGGTTAGCGTGATGTTAGAGTTGGTTAGCGTGATGTTAGAGTTGGTTAACTTGATGTTAGAGTTGGTTAGCGTGATGTTAGAGCTGGTTAGCATGATGTTAGAGTTGGTTAGAGCTGGTAACATGATGTTAGAGTTGGTTAGAGCTGGTTAGCGTGATGTTAGAGTTGGTTAGCGTGATGTTAGAGTTGGTTAGCGTGATGTTAGAGTTGGTTAGCGTGATGTTAGAGCTGGTTAGCATGATGTTAGAGTTGGTTAGAGCTGGTAACATGATGTTAGAGTTGGTTAGAGTTGGTTAGCGTGATGTTAGAGTTGGTTAGCGTGATGTTAGAGTTGGTTAGCGTGATGTTAGAGTTGGTTAGCGTGATGTTAGAGCTGGTTAGCATGATGTTAGAGTTGGTTAGAGCTGGTAACATGATGTTAGAGTTGGTTAGAGTTGGTTAGCGTGATGTTAGAGCTGGTTAGCGTGATGTTAGAGTTGGTTAGCGTGATGTTAGAGTTGGTTAGCGTGATGTTAGAGCTGGTTAGCATGATGTTAGAGTTGGTTAGAGCTGGTAACATGATGTTAGAGTTGGTTAGAGCTGGTTAGCGTGATGTTAGAGTTGGTTAGCGTGATGTTAGAGTTGGTTAGCGTGATGTTAGAGTTGGTCCAATGCCTCTCTGACAAATATGTATATATGCTTAATCCATTCCTGACTTAGATTTACGTGTATTTTGAGAATATGATATTAGTTGTTAGATATTACTGCACTGTCGCTTCTAGAAGCACAAGCATTTCACTACACCTGCAATAACATCTGTATGTGGCCAATAACATTTGACTTGATTTGGTTAGCATGATGTTAGAGCTGGTTAACATGATGTTAGAGTTGGTTAACATGATGTTAGAGCTGGTTAACATGATGTTAGAGTTGGTTAACATGATGTTAGAGTTGGTTAACATGATGTTAGAGTTGGTTAACATGATGTTAGAGCTGGTTAACATGATGTTAGAGCTGGTTAACATGATGTTAGAGCTGGTTAACATGATGTTAGAGCTGGTTAACATGATGTTAGAGTTGGTTAACATGATGTTAGAGTTGGGGATGGTGATGATGCAGTAAGTTTGTCTCCTGGCCTCTGTGTCAGCACCACAGGCTGAGTTCTGTGATGAGGTACTGTAAGACACCATTGGACCCCAGGAAGACTAGCGGTTGCCAAGGTGCCAGCTATTGTGGATCCAAATAAAGAATAAAGGAAGCTATCCTCCAGCAGCAGAGACCCAGTCCACTAGTCCCTCTCAGTGGGTGTCTCTGCCTTAACATCCCCAGGCTTGTGCATGACTCTAACCCAGGCAGGAGAACTCTAACCCAGGCACCGTGAGGCAGGCAGGTGTCGGTCAGCAGAAAGCCCTAGTGATGGCTGCAGCATCAACAGTCCTCTACTCTAAATGTGTCTATGCTGCTTTTTCTGTTCCCCAACAGCGAACACAGCTAACAGGCCTACTGTAGATCACAGTTCCACCCAGCACTACTGTAGTGTATAGTCAAGTACAACATCTGCTTCAGACAACTTGAAGTTCACAACTGATGAACTGAAACTCTATGGAGGAACTATAGACTAGTGGTCGTTTCTACCATATTTCATATACCAGTCATTTACTTTAAAATCAGTGAAGGGAAGTGAACAAGCGCACACTTTGGGAGGAAGGAGATCATTGGGCTGTAGGAAGGGTCTGCAGTGTGTCTGATCAAAGAGCAGTCCCATTTGGCTATGACGGTGTGAGAGGCTGCTCTGATTGGTTGTGTTGTGACTGAGTGCTGATGTCATGATGTGTCTGTTTTCTAGAGTGGCTTTACTCCGCTGCACATTGCTGCTCACTACGGCAACATCAACGTGGCAACGCTCCTCCTCAACCGCGGCGCCGCCGTGGACTTCAAGGCCAGGGTAAGACTCCTCTAAAACAAGGCCAGGGTAAGACTCCTCTAAAAGAAGACCGGGGTAAGACTCCTCTAAAAGAAGACCAGGGTAAGACTCCTCTAAACCAAGGCCAGGGTAAGACTCCTCTAAACCAAGGCCAGGGTAAGACTCCTCTAAAGCCTCTTAGGGCTGCAGCCCTGTACAGGGATCAACATCAGCAGAAATCAGCGGAAATTTCAGAGTGACAACTAATAGTACTCGATACAACTCAAACTTTCATTAAAACACACATGCAGGGTACTCAATTAAAGCTACACTCGTTGTGAATCTAGCCAACATGTCAGATTTTTTAAATGCTTTTCGGCGAAAGCATGAGAAGCTATTATCTGATAGCATGCAAACCCCGAAATACCCAAAGGGGACGTAAACAGAATAATTAGCGTAGCCGGCAATACACAAAACGCAGAAATAAAATATAAAACATTCATTACCTTTGACGAGCTTCTTTGTTGGCACTCCTATATGTCCCATAAACATCACAATTGGGTCTTTTTTTCGAATAAATCCTGTAAATCCATGTATACCCAAAATGTCCATTTACGAAGCCCGTCTGATCCATGAAAAAGCATAATTCCAAAACGCAACGTCATTTTTTTTTATTAAAAAAGTTGCCTATAAACTTTGACAAAACACTTCAAACTACTTTTGTAATCCAACTTTAGGTATTAGTAAACGTTAATAATCGATCAAATTGATCACGGGGCGATCTGTATTCAATAGCAGCACGTTTTGAAATGATGGTCCATTCTCTCTCTCCAAACTTCCTGCTGTGTACTCGATAACAGGAAGTGCCTATTTCTCATCTGACCAAGGATTAACTTCAATCTAAATGCCAGTACTGGCGACATCGTGTGGAAGCTGTAGGCATTGTAAACTGGACGCTATCTATTTTCCCTTGCCATAGACATCACAGAGACTGGCTGCGGGATATTTTTTTTTTTTTTTGTGAACAGTTTTCCTTGGGATTTTGCCTGCTAAACATGTTCTGTTATAGTCACAGACATGATGCAACCAGTTGTATAAACTTCAGAGTGTTTTCTATCCACACATACTAATCATATGCATATACTATATTCCTGGCATGAGTAGCAGGACGTTTAAATTTTGCCCGATTTTTTACCAAAAGTTATGAAAATTCGCAGCCTCCTTAAAAGTTTTCCTCATAAACAAGGCCAGGGTAAGACTCCTCTAAAACAAGGCCAGGGTAAGACTCCTCTAAAACAAGGCCAAGGTAAGACTCCTCTAAAACAAGGCCAGGGTAAGACTCCTCTAAAACAAGGCCAGGGTAAGACTCCTCTAAATCAAGATCAGGGTAAGACTCCTCTAAATCAAGATCAGGGTAAGACCCTCTAAAGCAATACCAGGGTAAGACTCCTCTAAAAGAAGACCAGGGTAAGACTCCTCTAAAAGAAGACCAGGGTAAGACTCCTCTAAAAGAAGACCAGGGTAAGACTCCTCTAAAACAAGGCCAGGGTAAGAGTCCTCTAAAATATGACCAGGGTAAGACCCATCAGGCCTGTTTCCATCCAGCCCAGGTCTAGAATGTGCTTAGGGCCCTGAATGTGCAGGGTAGTACCCAATAGCCCCTGCAGATATCATTCTACAGCTGCTGGAGTCAGTCTGCACTCACCCTGCCAAGGCCCTTACACATGGACACACCCTGCCAAGGCTCTCAGTTGGTCATATCCCTGCACTATGAAATATGAGCCTATAGATGCTTATAGGTGCACATCATGCATTTACTCTGTCATAGCACGTGATTTGAGCTGGTTTGAGCTGATATATGAGTACCATTAGCTGTCACTAGAGGGAGGTGTTCTTCAGCCCAGTACCACAGACTACCTCAGACCTGACTGTCCTGCAGACACAGTTCACTAACCCCAGTACCACAGACTACCTCAGACCTGACTGTCCTGCAGACACAACTGACAGTGATACTGTACTTTAGGTTAAGTGTTAGGTTAGGTGTTAAGGGTATCTTCATAGGGTGTAGCTGTTTACAATACACCCAGAACATACCACTGATAACCTGCTGGTTGTGTCATTCAAAGTGCTGTATGTGTGGGTATTGTCTTAATGTCTAATCTGATGGAAATAATGACTATACTGTATGTGTGGGTATTGTCTTAATGTCTAATCTGATTGAAATAATGACTATACTGTATGTGTGGTTATTATCTTAATGTTTAATCTGATGGAAATAATGACTGTACTGTATTTATGACTTGATGTTGTGTCTCCCCTTCTCAGAATGACATCACACCGCTGCATGTGGCTTCTAAGAGAGGGAATGGCAACATGGTGAAAGTTCTGCTGGAGAGGGGAGGCACGATAGACGCTAGGACTAAGGTTAGATATACACTGTACTACATTATACAACGGGTGGGTCTAATCCTGAATGCTGATTGGTTAAATCAGCATTCCAGCCGGCGTCTATTCCACAAGTTACCACCGGCTAAATCTATGACATTAAAATGCCTATTTACTCTGTTCCATCTGACTGCACAATCCACTGTCTCATCAGCCCAGCCAGGCAATTTATAACCTTTATCTCCACTATAAAAAGCATCTAGACATTATCTCACATTTCTTTTAGATTAACATTTAGTTTTAACAGCGGAGATTTGTATAAACCTTGCTGTCTGTCACTCTGACATTTTCAACATTGTTTCTATATTCATATTAGATCTCCAGCTGTCCCATAGTAATGTGTCGGGAGTCGGGACGAGACAAACAGGCAGGCAGCGTTTCTCAGACAGTCCAAATCATGAATCAGCTTGTATACTTTTTATGGATATATACAAAGAAATGTCAATTGAAAAAATTGTTAAATAAACTAAAGGAAGTGCAGCTAGTTTGTAGTCTTTCCAGCTTCAGTTTGAAGTGATTGTGTTAGCTGTGTTGTTGTCTAGCTCCTCTGAACAACGAGTGAGCAGTCCTGATGACCACATTTCCTACGCCAGGCTCATTGTTACGGATGTATCCAAATAAATGTCACTAGAAAACAACTTAAGCAAATGAAAATGCGGCTACTTTGCTGTGATTCTGGCTGTACTTTTTGACGTGATGGTAATTTAGCCGTAGTTGGCTAGCTAGCAAGCAAGGGATAAGGACGTTGCCAGCCACAATGGCAATGGAACATTCATCACTTTAGAAGTGTCTTTGTGTTTCCAAGTCACTAAATCTTCATTAGCGCCAATTGAGAATGCACTGCCTGTATGGCAGTACAACGCTCAGTCGGACCTCATAGAACTTTCCACGATGTAGTGACGCAACGTGAAACCTGTGAATTCTTAACATCTATGTTTCTGTTTGGGTGTATATTATGACATAAAGCCCTGTATGGAAGCTGATCTTCTCTAGTATTGTCTCAGTCCCAGATGTAACATGGTTGTTTTGACAATAGAAATAGCAATACTACTGTAAATTATTCATGTTTATTGTCCTACAGGAGGACTGGTCCATGGTCAGAATCATGTTTATTGTCCTACTGGAGGACTGGTCCGTGATCAGATTCATGTTTATTTTCCTACAGGAGGACTGGTCCATGGTCAGATTCATGTTTATTGTCCTACGGGAGGACTGGTCTGTGGTCAGATTCATGTTTATTGTCCTACAGGAGGACTGGTCTGTGGTCAGATTCATGTTTATTGTCCTACAGGAAGTCAATCTAGCTCACACACAACATACACAAAACATCTAGAAAGCCCAGCAGGAAAGAACCAATAGTCAGAGATCCAGTAAGTAACCTGTGTAATGCTCTACTTCCCCTTAACCCCAGGACGGTCTGACCCCTCTCCACTGTGGCGCCAGGAGCGGACATGAACAGGTGCTGGAGATGCTGCTAGACAGAGGAGCACCCATCCTGTCCAAAACTAAGGTACAGTAAATATGACAATGTATTTCTCTCTCTGTCCCTGTCCCCCCTCTAAACTGTCTGTCTGTCCCCCTCCAGAACGGTCTGTCTCCCCTCCACATGGCCACCCAAGGGGACCATCTGAACTGTGTTCAGCTCCTGCTACACCACGAGGTTCCTGTTGATGATGTCACCAACGACTATCTGACGGCCCTGCATGTCGCCGCCCACTGCGGACACTACAAGGTCGCAAAGGTCATTGTGGACAAGAAGGCCAATCCCAACGCTAAAGCACTGGTAAGCATCAGTCACACTGTGTATTAAAATCGCTGTTAGATGTTAGCTTAGCTTAAGCTTAGCATTATTTTAGTAATAGGTTAGCATTAACTTTAGCAGTAGCTACTCTTCCTGGGATCCACACTAAATTGGAAACACAGAACAGTGACATGGGAACAGTAACATCACTTCCTGTTGTATATCATTCTGCCTCATCCAGTCCACAGCCTCTGAGGCTGACAGTAAAGTGTGTTGGCTGGCTGCAGGGTTAGGGCTAGGGTTTATGGCGTCAGGCAGCCACTAGTATACTGGCATGGTGTTTAGTCATTGGAACAGAATGACTGAAGTTTAGAGAGAAAAAGGAAGAAGTAAAGAGGGAACTGAAGAAATAACAGCCAGAGGCCAGTTACTGTAACTCCACATGTTTATCTGGTTAGTATCTTGTTAGCTGTGTGTTTACCAGGCTGGTTAGCTGTGTGTTAACCAGGCTGGTTAGCTGTGTGTTAACCAGGCTGTTTAGCTGTGTGTTAACCAGGCTGGTTAGCTGTGTGTTAACCAGGCTGGTTAGCTGTGTGTTAACCAGGCTGTTTAGCTGTGTGTTAACCAGGCTGGTTAGCTGTGTGTTAACCAGGCTGGTTAGCTGTGTGTTAACCAGGCTGGTTAGCTGTGTGTTAACCAGGCTGGTTAGCTGTGTGTTAACCAGGCTGGTTAGCTGTGTGTTAACCAGGTTGGTTAGCTGTGTGTTAACCAGGCTGGTTAGCTGTGTGTTAACCAGGCTGGTTAGCTGTGTGTTAACCAGGCTGGTTAGCTGTGTGTTAACCAGCCAGGACATCTGTAGAGTTGTGTTGTGTGTTAACCAGCCAGGATATCTGTAGAGTTGTGTTGTGTGTTAACCAGGCTGGTTAGCTGGGTGTTAACCAGGCTGGATGCTGCCAGGACATCTGTAGAGTTGTGTTGTGTGTTAACCAGCCAGGACATCTGTAGAGTTGTGTTGTGTGTTAACCAGCCAGGACATCTATAGAGTTGTGTTGTGTGTTAACCAGCCAGGACATCTGTAGAGTTGTGCTGTGTGTTAACCAGGCTGGACATCTGTAGAGTTGTGTTGTGTGTTAACCAGCCAGGACATCTATAGAGTTGTGTTGTGTGTTAACCAGCCAGGACATCTATAGAGTTGTGTTGTGTGTTAACCAGCCAGGACATCTGTAGAGTTGTGTTGTGTGTTAACCAGCCAGGATATCTGTAGAGTTGTGTTGTGTGTTAACCAGGCTGGTTAGCTGTGTGTTAACCAGGCTGGATGCTGCCAGGACATCTGTAGAGTTGTGTTGTGTGTTAACCAGCCAGGACATCTGTAGAGTTGTGTTGTGTGTTAACCAGCCAGGACATCTGTAGAGTTGTGCTGTGTGTTAACCAGCCAGGACATCTGTAGAGTTGTGTTGTGTGTTAACCAGCCAGGACATCTGTAGAGTTGTGTTGTGTGTTAACCAGCCAGGACATCTGTAGAGTTGTGCTGTGTGTTAACCAGCCAGGACATCTGTAGAGTTGTGTTGTGTGTTAACCAGCCAGGACATCTGTAGAGTTGTGCTGTGTGTTAACCAGCCAGGACATCTGTAGAGTTGTGTTGTGTGTTAACCAGCCAGGACATCTATAGAGTTGTTGTGTGTTAACCAGTCAGGACATCTATAGAGTTGTGTTGTGTGTTAACCAGGCTGGACATCTATAGAGTTGTGTTGTGTGTTAACCAGCCAGGACATCTATAGAGTTGTGTTGTGTGTTAACCAGCCAGGACATCTATAGAGTTGTGTTGTGTGTTAACCAGCCAGGACATCTGTAGAGTTGTGTTGTGTGTTAACCAGCCAGGACATCTATAGAGTTGTGTTGTGTGTTAACCAGCCAGGACATCTGTAGAGTTGTGTTGTGTGTTAACCAGCCAGGACATCTGTAGAGTTGTGCTGTGTGTTAACCAGCCAGGACATCTATAGAGTTGTGTTGTGTGTTAACCAGCCAGGACATCTGTAGAGTTGTGCTGTGTGTTAACCAGCCAGGACATCTGTAGAGTTGTGCTGTGTGTTAACCAGCCAGGACATCTATAGAGTTGTGCTGTGTGTTTTTCTTTTAGAATGGTTTCACTCCGCTCCACATCGCCTGCAAGAAGAACAGAATCAAAGTGATGGAACTGCTGCTGAAACACGGAGCGTCCATACAGGCAGTGACCGAGGTAGGAACTGAAACACGGAGCGTCTATACAGGCAGTGACCGAGGTAGGAACTGAAACACGGAGCGTCTATACAGGCAGTGACCGAGGTAGGAACTGACACGGAGTGTCCATACAGGCAGTGACCGAGGTAGGAGCTGAAACACGGAGCGTCCATACAGGCAGTGACCGAGGTAGGAACTGACACGGAGTGTCCATACAGGCAGTGACCGATGTAGGAGCTGAAACACGGAGCGTCCATACAGGCAGTGACCGAGGTAGGAACTGAAACACGGAGTGTCCATACAGGCAGTGGCCGAGGTAGGACCTGAAACACGCAGTGTCCATACAGGCAGTGACCGAGGTAGGAACTGAAACACGGAGCGTCTATACAGGCAGTGACCGAGGTAGGAGATGAAACACGGAGCGTCTATACAGGCAGTGACCGAGGTAGGAACTGAAACACGGACTGTCCATACAGGCAGTGACCGAGGTAGGAACTGAAACACGGAGCGTCTATACAGGCAGTGACCGAGGTAGGAGATGAAACACGGAGCGTCTATACAGGCAGTGACCGAGGTAGGAATTGAAACACGGAGCGTCCATACAGGCAGTTACCGAGGTAGGAACTTCAGAAGACCTACAGAGGAACACCTAACTAACTTTACAAAAACTACAGAAGACCTACAGAGGACCTACTAACTAACATGTTGTCTTCTGACTGACTGTGTCTCTCTGTTCAACCATTCTAGAATGAATCTCTGTTCTGTGGTGTTTGTCTTTGATAGGTGGACATGGACACTAAGTTCTGGTGATTGGAGTTGTTTGCTACAGACTGTTTGAAGTGGTTTTTGAAGTGAATAGAAGTATCTGAGTTAGCTGAGGTTCTGTGTTAGGAGTTTTATCCGGACATGACACATGTTGCTGACAGGGTCTTGAGGAGGAAGGCTTGGTGCTGGTCAGAGGGGCTGGCTCTGGTATCAGTTTTTACCAGAAAAGGGCCAGATAACTTTTATTGTGAGCTAGGGGCTTTGGGCTATGCACTCGGTGAACTGCCTACAACTTTAAAGCGGACTCTCTGTCTCTGTTCCAGCGGAGTCTCTTGTTCCTAGAATAACTCTGTGTCTCCATTTCAATCGGGTCTCTTGTTCCTAGCCTAACTCTGTGTCTCTGTTACAGTCGGGTCTCACTCCGATCCATGTGGCGGCTTTCATGGGACACGATAACATCGTCACTCAGCTGACGAATCATGGAGCTTCGCCAAACACAACTAATGTGGTGAGTCACAGAATATACTCTCTCCCTCTCTCTCCCTTTCTCCGTCTCTCTCTCTCTCTCTTTCTTACTATCTCTCTCTCTCTCTCGCTCTCTCTTTCTTACTATCTCTCTCTATCTCTCTCTTTCTCTCTCTCTCTGTGTTTGATAGAACCCTGGTACCTAACATGTGTGTTTGATAGAACCCTGGTACCTAACCTGTGTGTTTGATAGAACCCTGGTACCTAACCTGTGTGTTTGATAGAACCCTGGTACCTAACCTGTGTGTTTGATAGAACCCGGGTACTTAAACCTGTGTGTTTGATAGAACCCTGGTACCTAACCTGTGTGTTTGATAGAACCCTGGTACCTAACCTGTGTGTTTGATAGAACCCTGGTACTTAAACCTGTGTGTTTGATAGAAGCCTGGTACCTAACCTCTGTGTTTGATAGAACCCTGGTACCTAACCTGTGTGTTTGATAGAACCCTGGTACCTAACATGTGTGTTTGATAGAACCCTGGTACTTAAACCTGTGTGTTTGATAGAACCCTGGTACCTAACCTGTGTGTTTGTGAAGTAACATATCTAACCTGTGTGTATCTCTGAGTTCCAGAGGGGAGAGACTGCGCTCCACATGGCAGCGAGGGCCGGCCAGGCTGGCGTGGTCAAATACCTGGTTCAGAGCGGAGCCAGAGTGGAGGTCAAGGCCAAGGTAGGACTGGCGAAAAACCCAATACTGACTGGAGAAAAACCCAATACTGACTGGAGGGAATCCCCCATACTGACGGCAGAGAATCTCCCATACTGACTGGAGAGAATCTCCCATACTGACTAGAGAATCCCCCATACTGACTGGAGAGAATCCCCCATACTGACTGGAGAGAATCCCCCATACTGACTAGAGAATCTCCCATACTGACTGGAGAGAATCTCCCATACTGACTGGAGACAAACCCAATACTGACTGGAGAGAATCCCCCATACTGACTGGAGAGAATCCCCCATACTGACTGGAGAGAATCCCCCATACTGACTGGAGAGAATCCCCCATACTGACTGGAGACAAACCCAATACTGACTGGAGAGAATCCCCCATACTGACTGGAGAGAATCTCCCATACTGACTGGAGAGAATCCCCCATACTGACTGGAGAGAATCTCCCATACTGACTGGAGAGAATCCCCCATACTGACTGGAGAGAATCTCCCATACTGACTGGAGAGAATCCCCCATACTGACTGGAGACAAACCCAATACTGACTGGAGAGAATCCCCCATACTGACTGGAGACAAACCCAATACTGACTGGAGAGAATCCCCCATACTGACTGGAGAGAATCCCCCATACTGACTGGAGAGAATCCCCCATACTGACTGGAGAGAATCCCCCATACTGACTGGAGAGAATCCCCCATACTGACTGGAGAGAATCCCCCATACTGACTGGAGAGAATCCCCCATACTGACTGGAGAGAATCTCCCATACTGACTGGAGAGAATCTCCCATACTGACTAGAGAATCCCCCATACTGACTGGAGAGAATCCCCCATACTGACTGGAGAGAATCCCCCATACTGACTGGAGAGAATCCCCCATACTGACTGGAGAGAATCCCCCATACTGACTGGAGAGAATCTCCCATACTGACTGGAGAGAATCCCCCATACTGACTGGAGAGAATCCCCCATACTGACTGGAGAGAATCCCCCATACTGACTGGAGAGAATCCCCCATACTGACTGGAGAGAATCCCCCATACTGACTGGAGAGAATTCCCCCATACTGACTGGAGAGAATCCCCCATACTGACTGGAGACAAACCCAATACTGACTGGAGAAAATCCCCCATACTGACTGGAGACAAACCCAATACTGACTGGAGAGAATCCCCCATACTGACTGGAGAGAATCCCCCATACTGACTGGAGAGAATCTCCCATACTGACTGGAGAGAATCCCCCATACTGACTGGAGAGAATCCCCCATACTGACTGGAGAGAATCCCCCATACTGACTGGAGAGAATCCCCCATACTGACTGGAGAGAATCCCCCATACTGACTGGAGAGAATCCCCCATACTGACTGGAGACAAACCCAATACTGACTGGAGAAAATCCCCCATACTGACTGGAGACAAACCCAATACTGACTGGAGAGAATCCCCCATACTGACTGGAGAGAATCTCCCATACTGACTGGAGAGAATCCCGACTGGTGTAGCTAGTAATTTTAGTAGTTCTATGGCCTATTTATTGTCCTCACGCCATTTGCACACACTGTATATAGACTTTCTTTTTTTTTCTATTGTGTTATTGACTGTATGTTTGTTTATTCCTTGTGTAACTCTGTGTTGTTGTTTCTGTCGCAATTCTTTGCTTTATCTTGGCCAGGTCGCAGTTGTAAATGAGAACTTGTTCTCGACTAGCCTACCTGGTTAAATAAAGGTGTTCTCAACTAGCCTACCTGGTTAAATAAAGGTGTTCTCAACTAGCCTACCTGGTTAAATAAAGGTGTTCTCAACTAGCCTACCTGGTTAAATAAAGGTGTTCTCAACTAGCCTACCTGGTTAAATAAAGGTGAAATAAAGCAAGTTAAAAAGAATATTTAAAAATTACATAAAAATAAGGTCTTGTTATTGGTGGAGTTATTATATTAACATAAGGTATTGTTATTGATGGAGTTATTATATTAACATAAGGTATTGTTATTGGTGGAGTTATTATATTAACATACGGTATTGTTATTGGTGGAGTTATTATATTAACATAAGGTCTTGTTATTGGTGGAGTTATTATATTAACATAAGGTATTGTTATTGGTGGAGTTATTATATTAACATACGGTATTGTTATTGGTGGAGTTATTATATTTAAATGAGGTATTGTTAGCCATGTGGAGTATTTACAGTTGGATTACTATATATACTTTGACTTGTTGTCACAGTTAAGCTTAAGAAAAATGTTTTTTGGTGGTCTGTTGAAGTGTCTTTGCTCATGTTTGTCTCCTGTCTGTCCTCTAACCCTCTGTCCCTGTCTCCAGGACAACCAGACCCCGCTCCACATCTCCAGTCGTCTGGGGAAGCCTGACATCGTGCTGTATCTGCTGCAGAATGGGGCGTGTCCTGACGCCACTACCACCTCTGGCTACACCCCCCTACACCTGGCTGCCAAAGAGGGACACAGAGACGTCTCCTCAGTCCTCCTAGACCAGGGGGCTTCTCCAGACATCACTACCAAGGTACACACTACACCCAACACACTTCACTCTATACACTTTACCCGACACACTACTAACCCTATTAGAGAGGGACACAGAGACGTCTCCTCAGTCCTCCTTGACCAGGGGGCTTCTCCAGACATCACTACCAAGGTACACACTACACCCAACACACTTCACTCTATACACTTTACCCGACACACTACTAACCCTATTAGAGAGGGACACAGAGACATCACCTCAGTCCTCCTTGACCAGGGGGCTTCTCCAGACATCACTACCAAGGTACACACTACACCCAACACACTTCACTCTACACACTTCACACTACTAACCCTACACACTACTAACCCTATTAGAGAGGGACACAGAGACGTCTCCTCAGTCCTCCTTGACCAGGGGGCTTCTCCAGACATCACTACCAAGGTACACACTACACCCAACACACTTCACTCTATACACTTTACCCTACACACTACACACTACTAACCCTATTAGAGAGGGACACAGAGACGTCTCCTCAGTCCTCCTTGACCAGGGGGCTTCTCCAGACATCACTACCAAGGTACACACTACACCCAACACACTTCACTCTATACACTTTACCCTACACACTACTAACCCTATTAGAGAGGGACACAGAGACATCACCTCAGTCCTCCTTGACACTACTTTACACTTTGCACTACACACTACACCCTACACACTACACCCTACACACAGAGTTATAACTAGTTCCACTGGAGGAGGGTTAGAGTTATAACTATAGTTCCACTGGAGGAGGGTTAGAGTTATAACTAGTTCCACTGGAGGAGGGTTAGAGTTATAACTATAGTTCCCTGGAGGAGGGTTAGAGTTATAACTATAGTTCCCTGGAGGAGGGTTAGAGTTATAACTATAGTTCCACTGGAGGAGGGTTAGAGTTATAACTAGTTCCACTGGAGGAGGGTTAGAGTTATAACTATAGTTCCACTGGAGGAGGGTTAGAGTTATAACTATAGTTCCACTGGAGGAGGGTTAGAGTTATAACTATAGTTCCCTGGAGGAGGGTTAGAGTTATAACTATAGTTCCCTGGAGGAGGGTTAGAGTTATAACTATAGTTCCACTGGAGGAGGGTTAGAGTTATAACTATAGTTCCCTGGAGGAGGGTTAGAGTTATAACTAGTTCCACTGGAGGAGGGTTAGAGTTATAACTATAGTTCCCTGGAGGAGGGTTAGAGTTATAACTATAGTTCCACTGGAGGAGGGTTAGAGTTATAACTATAGTTCCACTGGAGGAGGGTTAGAGTTTTAGCTAGTTCCACTGCAGTAGTCTGCTGATTGATTCAGAGTGTTTCCATGGCTAGCAGGTAGCGTGACATCATACACCACAGCATCTGTATCGTTCCATTAGCAGCAGGCTGGCTGCTGGCAGAGGTCACATAGTGAATGGTGATTCTGCATTTATAGTTAGCATTAAAGCAAAGTGGTCTTTGTTTTGCTTATATTATCATGCTGCTTGACCTCTATGGGTACAGTGAGTGGTATCAACAGTTAGTAGTATGAAAGGTTAGGGCTAATAAAGGTTGGGGTTATTGAATGGTTCATCTGGGGTTAGAGAGAATGGTATCAGCAGTTAGGGTCAGTTAAGGTTAGGGTTGGTGTGATGAATGGTTCATCCGGGGTTAGAGAGAATGGTATCAGCAGTTAGGGTTAGTGGTATTAATGGTTAGGGTTAGTACTGGTTAGGGTTAGTGGTATGAATGGTTGATCTGGGGTTAGAGAGAGGGGTATCAGCAGTTAGGGTTAGTACTGGTTAGCGTTAGTGGTATGAATGGTTGATCTGGGGTTAGAGAGAGGGGTATCAACAGTTAGGGTTAGTACTGGTTAGGGTTAGTGGTATTAATGGTTAGGGTTAGTACTGGTTAGGGTTAGTGGTATGAATGGTTGATCTGGGGTTAGAGAGAGTGGTATCAACAGTTAGGGTTAGTTAAGGTTAGGGTTAGTGGTATGAATGTTTAGGGTTAGTTAAGGTTAAGGTTAGTGGTATGAATGGTTGATCTGGGGTTAGAGAGAGTGGTATCAGCAGTTAGGGTTAGTACTGGTTAGGGTTAGTGGTATGAATGGTTAGGGTTAGTACTGGTTAGGGTTAGTGGTATGAATGGATGATCTGGGGTTAGAGAGAGTGGTATCAACAGTTAGGGTTAGTACTGGTTAGGGTTAGTGGTATGAATGGTTAGGGTTAGTACTGGTTAGGTTTAGTGGTATGAATGGTTGATCTGGGGTTAGAGAGAGTGGTATCAGCAGTTAGGGTTAGTACTGGTTAGGGTTAGTGGTATGAATGGTTAGGGTTAGTACTGGTTAGGGTTAGTGGTATGAATGGTTAGGGTTAGTACTGGTTAGGGTTAGTGTGATGAATGGTTGATCTGGGGTTAGAGAGAGTGGTATCAGCAGTTAGGGTTAGTACTGGTTAGGGTTAGTGGTATTAATGGTTAGGGTTAGTACTGGTTGGGGTTAGTGGTATGAATGGTTGATCTGGGGTTAGAGAGAGTGGTATCAGCAGTTAGGGTTAGTACTGGTTAGGGTTAGTGGTATTAATGGTTAGGGTTAGTACTGGTTGGGGTTAGTGGTATGAATGGTTGATCTGGGGTTAGAGAGAGTGGTATCAGCAGTTAGGGTTAGTACTGGTTAGGGTTAGTGGTATTAATGGTTAGGGTTAGTACTGGTTGGGGTTAGTGGTATGAATGGTTGATCTGGGGTTAGAGAGAGTGGTATCAGCAGTTAGGGTTAGTACTGGTTAGGGTTAGTGGTATGAATGGTTGATCTGGGGTTAGAGAGAGTGGTATCAGCAGTTAGGGTTGAAGTTAGTGGTGTAACCGGTTGATGTTTCACTGCCTTGCTTCACAACAGAGGACTCTGTTGTGTAACTGAGTTGTGGGTATCGTTATTCATTATCGTTGTAATGGATCAACACTTTAATGAACTGTGACACAGTCCATGGAAATGACTATCTCCATGTACAGTTGGTTCAACTTCTCTCTGTCATGTGAGTCTTGTTGGGGAATAATCACAATTAGTTGGTAACATAGGTAAGATGTTTTATATTCATCATATGTTTGTAAGTTATTTCTCATCAGAATGTGTTTGTATAATACTGTGGCGGGGTTGCAGTATCTGTCCTCTGTAAAGACTAAGTTATTTGGGCCGGAGAGAGGGGAGAGGTCAAGCGTGTATCTCTTGGCTCCACAATGTCTGTGTGCCAGTCAATGTGTCTCTGTGATCTTGTCAAGATAGGATGGATTTGATATATGCCTGTTGATATGGAGGATTTGTTTAGGTTCTGAGTTTGAGAAAATAACATAGTTTAGGAGACAAAGCTGAACGATAAATTATGGCCAAGGCTGTCTGGCTATGTGTGTCTTTGCTATAAAGGATCTCAGTTGCAATGTGTAAGGGTCTCTCAGAGAATTCATTGATAGACACTGAATTGATCTGAGAGTCACAGGGTTGCGATGGAGCTCATATAATTAAAGATGGACTTTTGGATAACTAACTCTGACTTGTGTGTGGTTTGCTCTCATGATTTGGTAAATACAGGAAATGTCCACGACAGTCTGCTGTTCTATGTTATAATCAGCTTCATTCTATAGCTGGAGGACTCCTGATATCTCCAGGAGTAATGTCTTTATCTGTTGTGGTCTAGTACTGTCTTTATCTGTTGTGGTCTAGTACTGTCTTTATCGGTTGTGGTCTAGTACTGTCTTTATCGGTTGTGGTCTAGTACTGTCTTTATCTGTTGTGGTCTAGTACTGTCTTTATCTGTTGTGGTCTAGTAATGTCTTTATCTGTTGTGGTCTAGTACTGTCTTTTTGCTAGCTAGCGCCATCTACTGTAAGTGCTGGCTGTCTTCCCAATGGTCTACTTGGTGTGTGAACTGCTGACTGTCTTCCCAGTGGTCTACTTGGTGTGTGAACTGCTGACTGTCTTCCCAATGGTCTACTTGGTGTGTGAACTGCTGACTGTCTTCCCAATGGTCTACTTGGTGTGTGAACTGCTGACTGTCTTCCCAGTGGTCTACTTGGTGTGTGAACTGCTGACTGTCTTCCCAGTGGTCTACTTGGTGTGTGAACTGCTGACTGCTCATCATTTGCAGATAGTTGTTGACACATCAACCAGGATCAAGTGGCGGGGCAATTTGTGACTTGTGTTGGTGATCAGTGACTGTATTGGAGTGGTTCCACCTCTACAAGGCAGTCAGCATTAAGTGTTAGTTCTTCAGTCTCCCTTGGCTTCTCAGCGGCAGCTGTAAGCGGCAGTCACGTTTTGTCACAAAGACGGTTCTGCCGAGTTATTTGAGGAAGGAAAGAGAGGAAGTCTCCACACCACTCTCTCACTTGAGTATCTTACCTAGTTATATACACCTAGTTATTTATGTATCCACTGCTAAAGCCACTTTATACCACTCAAATTCTGCCTCTAACCCTAGGAAACTTTTTTACACCTTCTCCTTCCTTAATCCTCCACCCCCTCCCTCCTCCTTCTCTGCAGACGACTTTGCCAACCACTTTGAAAAAAAGGTTGACGATACCCTCTCCTCATTCACTCAGCCTATTGAGTCCACTGGTCTCACTCACACAGAACTACCCTACACCTTGACCTCTTTCTCCCCTCTCGCTCCAGATGACAGCCTGCGACTAGTGAGGTCTGGCCGCTCGACCCCATCCCCTTCTCTCTTCTCCAAGACAATCTCTGGAGACCTTCTCCCATTCCTCACTTCCCTCATCCCTGACCACTGGCTGCGCACCCTATGACTTCAAAATGGCCAGAGTCACTCCCCTCCTCAAGAAACCAAAACTCGACTCATGTGACGTCTAAAACTACAGACCTTTATCCCTTCTTTCTTTTCTTTCTAAAACACTTGAGCGTTCTGTCTCTGACCGACTCTCTCAGAACGATCTTCTGGACCCTAACCAGTCAGGCCTCAAGATGGGTCACTCAACACGATTCTGCTCTCCTCTGTGTCACAGAGGATCTTCTGGACCCTAACCAGTCAGGCTTCAAGACTGGTCACTCAACCAACTGACTCTCTCTCCTCTGTTCTCATCCTCGTAGATCTATCCGCTGCCTTTGACACTGTGAACCATCAGATCCTCCTCTACACCCTTTGAGGGCTGGGTGTCTCAGGCTCTATCAGATCCTCTTCTCCAACCTCTCAGGGCTGGGCATCTCAGGCTCTATCAGATCCTCCTCTCCACCCTCTTAGGGATGGGTGTCTCAGGCTCTATCAGATCCTCCTCTCCACCCTCTCAGGGCTGGGCGTCTCAGGCTCTATCAGATCCTCCTCTCCACCCTCTCAGGGCTGGGCGTCTCAGGCTCTATCAGATCCTCCTCTCCACCCTCTCAGGGCTGGGAGTCTCAGGCTCTATCAGATCCTCCTCTCCACCCTCTCAGGGCTGGGTGTCTCAGGCTCTATCAGATCCTCCTCTCCACCCTCTCAGGGCTGGGCGTCTCAGGCTCTATCAGAATCCTCCTCTCCACCCTCTCAGGCCTGGGCGTATCAGGCTCCACCCTCTCAGGGCTGGGCGTCTCAGGCGTCTCAGGTTCTCCACACTACTGGATTGCATCCTACCTGGCAGGCCGCTCCTACCAGGTGATGTGGAGAGGATCTGTGTCCGCACCACGTACTCTCTCTACTGGTGTCCCCCAGGGCTCGGTTCTAGGCCCTCTCCTCTTCTCTCCATACACCAAGTCACTCAGCTCCGTCATATCCTCACATGGTCTCTCCTATCATTGCTATGCAGATGACACAACTACTTTTCTCCTTCCCCCCTTCTGACACCCAGGTGGCGACACGCATCTCAGATATCTCAGCTTGGATGTCGGTCCTCCACCTCAGCCTCGACAATACGGAACTGCTCTTCCTCTCCATCCCGGTTGACGCCACAGTGTCGCCCTCCCAGAGTGCAAAGAACCTTGGCGTGACCCTGGACAACACCCTGTCGTTCTCTGCAAACATCAAAGCAGTGACCCATTCCTGCAGGTTCATATTCTACACATCTGTAGAGTACGACCTTCCCTCACAAAGGAAGCGGCGCAGGTCCTAATCGAGGCACTTGTCCTCTCCCGTCTGGACTACTGCAACTCACTGTTGGCTGGGCTCTCCACTTGTGCCATCCCACCCCTACGGGAGGGCAGCTCCACTCAGCCCAGTCAGCCCAGTCCCAAGCTCTTCTCTCCTGCTCAAGCCCAGTCCAAGCTCTTCTCTCCCGCTCAACCCAGTCCAAACTCTTCTCTCCCACTCAGCCCAGTCCAAGCTCTTCTCTCCCACTCAGCCCCCCTCCCACCTAGCTATCTGAAGATGAATATACTAACTACTGTGATATGTGGTTGTCCCACCTAGCTATCTGAATACACTAACTACTGTGATATGTGGTTGTCCCACCTAGCTATCTGAATATACTAACTACTGTGATATGTGGTTGTCTCACCTAGCTATCTGAATATACTAACTACTGTGATATGTGGTTGTCCCGACCTAGCTATCTGAATATAACTAATTACTGTGAATATGGTTGTGCCCGCCTAGCTATCTGATGATGAAAGCAACTAACTGTAAGGTGCGCTGGATAAGAGCTTCTGCTAAATGACTAACATGTAATAATCTATGATGTGATGCTGTGAGTGTTTGTTGTGGCTCATTGCTGTCTACTCCCTCTTTTCTCATCTCCTTTCCTCTCTCATTTCCTCTCTCATCTCCTCTCTGTACTCCTCTCTTCTCCATCATCTCCTCCCTGTCTCCTCTCTCCCTTTCATCACCTCCTCCTCTCCTTTCCTTCATCATCCTCCTTCTCCTTCCTTCCTCTCCTTCCTCCTCTCTCCTCCTCCTCTCCTTCCTCCTCTCCTCTCCTCCCCTCTTCCAGAAAGGCTTCACTCCCCTCCATGTTGCAGCTAATATGGGAAGATGGAAGTGGCCAACCTTCTGCTGCAGAGACACACTGCGCCCGATGCAGCTGGGAAGGTACCGTAGTCACCATGGAACAGGGATGAGCTAGTCTGGTAGTCAGTAGTGCATCTCACTGATAGTAATAGTAACGTACAGCACAGATAGTTCTCACGGATGTCATATGAGTTATTCTCATATTGGTTCATTATAATGTAACTACACATCAGTATTCTTGCAGTGCTTACTACCAGGTTTCCATCAACCTTTTAATTTGTCGGTAAAATGTGTTATTTGAGAAATGGCGGTGAAACGCCTTTGTGTGCAATATTGATTAACCACACATGGGAAGGAGCTTGGGAGTCACGTGGTGATATGTTGTGTGGTCCTCCCACTACGACTCCGGCTTGGAGCTACGCGATGATATTTGTGTGGTCCTCCCACTACGACGACTCGGCTTGGAGCTACGTGATGATATGTTGTGTGGTCCTCCCACTACGACTCCGGCTTGGAGCTACGCGATGATATGTTGTGTGGTCCTCCCCACTACGCCTCCCACTACGACGACTCCCGGTTCTTGGAGCTACTACGACGTGATGATGATTTTGTGTCCTCCTCCCACTACGACTCCGGCTTGGAGCTACGCGATGATATGTTTGTGTGGTCCTCCCACTACGACTCCGGCTTGGAGCTACGCGATGATATGTTGTGTGGTCCTCCCACTACGACGGACTACCGACTACGACTCCGCTTGGAGCTACGTGATGATATGTTGTGTGGTCCTCCCACCTCCCACTACGACTCCGGCTTGGAGCTACGTGATGATATGTTGTTGTGGTCCTCCACCTCCCACTACGACTCCGGCTTGGAGCTCGCGATGATATGTTGTGTGGTCCTCCC